>NW_026871951.1:0-352164 GCF_033458585.1 Syngnathus typhle | reverse complement strand
AGCTCGCCGAGAAAATGCGATTTAAGCAATAAAATTAAAAATGCTTATAAAACATAAACCAAACGTTGTAGATGGTCATTTCTTATTACGCAGTAATAAACTCGGCACTCTAAAGCACCCGAGAGCGATTTTTTCCATGCCAACCTAACCAGAGTGACGGGAGCGGCACAATTCAGAAAAAGTGCTCAGCTCGCCGAGAAAATGCGATTTAAGCAATAAAATTAAAAATGCTTATAAAACATAAACCAAACGTTGGAGGTGGTCATTTCTTCATGCGCAGTGATAAACTCGGCACTCTAAAGCACCCGAGAGCGTTTTTTTCGATGCCAACCTAACCAGAGTGACGGGAGCGGCACAATTCAGAAAAAGTGCTCAGCTCGCCGAGAAAATGCGATTTAAGCAATAAAATTAAAAATGCTTATAAAACATAAACCAAACGTTGGAGGTGGCCATTTCTTCATGCGCAGTGATAAACTCGGCACTCTAAAGCACCCGAGAGCGTTTTTTTCCATGCCAACCTAACCAGAGTGACGGGAGCGGCACAATTCAGAAAAAGTGCTCAGCTCGCCGAGAAAATGCGATTTAAGCAATAAAATTAAAAATGCTTATAAAACATAAACCAAACGTTGGAGGTGGTCATTTCTTCATGCGCAGTGATAAACTCGGCACTCTAAAGGACCCGAGAGCGTTTTTTTCCATGCCAACCTAACCAGAGTGACGGGAGCGGCACAATTCAGAAAAAGTGCTCAGCTCGCCGAGAAAATGCGATTTAAGCAATAAAATTAAAAATGCTTATAAAACATAAACCAAACGTTGGAGGTGGCCATTTCTTCATGCGCAGTGATAAACTCGGCACTCTAAAGCACCCGAGAGCGTTTTTTTCCATGCCAACCTAACCAGAGTGACGGGAGCGGCACAATTCAGAAAAAGTGCTCAGCTCGCCGAGAAAATGCGATTTAAGCAATAAAATTAAAAATGCTTATAATACATAAACCAAACGTTGTAGATGGTCATTTCTTCATGCGCAGTGATAAACTCGGCACTCTAAAGCACCCGAGAGCGTTTTTTTCCATGCCTAACCAGAGTGACGGGAGCGGCACAATTCAGAAAAAGTGCTCAGCTCGCCGAGAAAATGCGATTTAAGCAATAAAATTAAAAATGCTTATAAAACATAAACCAAACGTTGGAGGTGGTCATTTCTTCATGCACAGTGATAAACTCGGCACTCTAAAGCACCCGAGAGCGTTTTTTTCCATGCCAACCTAACCAGAGTGACGGGAGCGGCACAATTCAGAAAAAGTGCTCAGCTCGCCGAGAAAATGCGATTTAAGCAATAAAATTAAAAATGCTTATAAAACATAAACCAAACGTTGGAGGTGGTCTTTTCTTCATGCGCAGTGATAAACTCGGCACTCTAAAGCACCCGAGAGCGTTTTTTTCCATGCCAACCTAACCAGAGTGACAGGAGCGGCACAATTCAGAAAAAGTGCTCAGCTCGCCGAGAAAATGCGATTTAAGCAATAAAATTAAAAATGTTATAAAACATAAACCAAACGTTGGAGGTGGTCATTTCTTCATGCACAGTGATAAACTCGGCACTCTAAAGCACCCGAGAGCGTTTTTTTCCATGCCAACCTAACCAGAGTGACGGGAGCGGCACAATTCAGAAAAAGTGCTCAGCTCGCCGAGAAAATGCGATTTAAGCAATAAAATTAAAAATGCTTATAAAACATAAACCAAACGTTGGAGGTGGTCATTTCTTCATGCGCAGTGATAAACTCGGCACTCTAAAGCACCCGAGAGCGTTTTTTTCGATGCCAACCTAACCAGAGTGACGGGAGCGGCACAATTCAGAAAAAGTGCTCAGCTCGCCGAGAAAATGCGATTTAAGCAATAAAATTAAAAATGCTTATAAAACATAAACCAAACGTTGGAGGTGGTCATTTCTTCATGCGCAGTGATAAACTCGGCACTCTAAAGCACCCGAGAGCGTTTTTTTCCATGCCAACCTAACCAGAGTGACGGGAGCGGCACAATTCAGAAAAAGTGCTCAGCTCGCCGAGAAAATGCGATTTAAGCAATAAAATTAAAAATGCTTATAAAACATAAACCAAACGTTGTAGATGGTCATTTCTTATTACGCAGTAATAAACTCGGCACTCTAAAGCACCCGAGAGCGTTTTTTTCCATGCCAACCTAACCAGAGTGACGGGAGCGGCACAATTCAGAAAAAGTGCTCAGCTCGCCGAGAAAATGCGATTTAAGCAATAAAATTAAAAATGCTTATAAAACATAAACCAAACGTTGGAGGTGGTCATTTCTTCATGCGCAGTGATAAACTCGGCACTCTAAAGCACCCGAGAGCGTTTTATTCGATGCCAACCTAACCAGAGTGACGGGAGCGGCACAATTCAGAAAAAGCGCTCAGCTCGCCGAGAAAATGCGATTTAAGCAATAAAATTAAAAATGCTTATAAAACATAAACCAAACGTTGGAGGTGGTCATTTCTTCATGCGCGGTGATAAACTCGGCACTCTAAAGCACCCGAGAGCGTTTTTTTCCATGCCAACCTAACCAGAGTGACGGGAGCGGCACAATTCAGAAAAAGTGCTCAGCTCGCCGAGAAAATGCGATTTAAGCAATAAAATTAAAAATGCTTATAAAACATAAACCAAACGTTGGAGGTGGTCATTTCTTCATGCGCAGTGATAAACTCGGCACTCTAAAGCACCCGAGAGCGTTTTTTTCGATGCCAACCTAACCAGAGTGACGGGAGCGGCACAATTCAGAAAAAGTGCTCAGCTCGCCGAGAAAATGCGATTTAAGCAATAAAATTAAAAATGCTTATAAAACATAAACCAAACGTTGGAGGTGGTCATTTCTTCATGCGCAGTGATAAACTCGGCACTCTAAAGCACCCGAGAGCGTTTTTTTCGATGCCAACCTAACCAGAGTGACGGGAGCGGCACAATTCAGAAAAAGCGCTCAGCTCGCCGAGAAAATGCGATTTAAGCAATAAAATTAAAAATGCTTATAAAATATAAACCAAACGTTGGAGGTGGTCATTTCTTCATGCGCAGTGATAAACTCGGCACTCTAAAGCACCCGAGAGCGTTTTTTTCGATGCCAACCTAACCAGAGTGACGGGAGCGGCACAATTCAGAAAAAGCGCTCAGCTCGCCGAGAAAATGCAATTTAAGCAATAAAATTAAAAATGCTTATAAAACATAAACCAAACGTTGGAGGTGGTCATTTCTTCATGCGCAGTGATAAACTCGGCACTCTAAAGCACCCGAGAGCGTTTTTTTCGATGCCAACCTAACCAGAGTGACGGGAGCGGCACAATTCAGAAAAAGTGCTCAGCTCGCCGAGAAAATGCGATTTAAGCAATAAAATTAAAAATGCTTATAAAACATAAACCAAACGTTGGAGGTGGTCATTTCTTCATGCACAGTGATAAACTCGGCACTCTAAAGCACCCGAGAGCGTTTTTTTCGATGCCAACCTAACCAGAGTGACGGGAGCGGCACAATTCAGAAAAAGTGCTCAGCTCGCCGAGAAAATGCGATTTAAGCAATAAAATTAAAAATGCTTATAAAACATAAACCAAACGTTGGAGGTGGTCATTTCTTCATGCGCAGTGATAAACTCGGCACTCTAAAGCACCCGAGAGCGTTTTTTTCGATGCCAACCTAACCAGAGTGACGGGAGCGGCACAATTCAGAAAAAGTGCTCAGCTCGCCGAGAAAATGCGATTTAAGCAATAAAATTAAAAATGCTTATAAAACATAAACCAAACGTTGGAGGTGGTCATTTCTTCATGCGCAGTGATAAACTCGGCACTCTAAAGCACCCGAGAGCGTTTTATTCGATGCCAACCTAACCAGAGTGACGGGAGCGGCACAATTCAGAAAAAGTGCTCAGCTCGCCGAGAAAATGCGATTTAAGCAATAAAATTAAAAATGCTTATAAAACATAAACCAAACGTTGGAGGTGGTCATTTCTTCATGCGCAGTGATAAACTCGGCACTCTAAAGCACCCGAGAGCGTTTTTTTCGATGCCAACCTAACCAGAGTGACGGGAGCGGCACAATTCAGAAAAAGCGCTCAGCTCGCCGAGAAAATGCGATTTAAGCAATAAAATTAAAAATGCTTATAAAACATAAACCAAACGTTGGAGGTGGTCATTTCTTCATGCGCAGTGATAAACTCGGCACTCTAAAGCACCCGAGAGCGTTTTTTTCGATGCCAACCTAACCAGAGTGACGGGAGCGGCACAATTCAGAAAAAGCGCTCAGCTCGCCGAGAAAATGCAATTTAAGCAATAAAATTAAAAATGCTTATAAAACATAAACCAAACGTTGGAGGTGGTCATTTCTTCATGCGCAGTGATAAACTCGGCACTCTAAAGCACCCGAGAGCGTTTTTTTCGATGCCAACCTAACCAGAGTGACGGGAGCGGCACAATTCAGAAAAAGTGCTCAGCTCGCCGAGAAAATGCGATTTAAGCAATAAAATTAAAAATGCTTATAAAACATAAACCAAACGTTGGAGGTGGTCATTTCTTCATGCGCAGTGATAAACTCGGCACTCTAAAGCACCCGAGAGCGTTTTTTTCGATGCCAACCTAACCAGAGTGACGGGAGCGGCACAATTCAGAAAAAGCGCTCAGCTCGCCGAGAAAATGCGATTTAAGCAATAAAATTAAAAATGCTTATAAAACATAAACCAAACGTTGGAGGTGGTCATTTCTTCATGCACAGTGATAAACTCGGCACTCTAAAGCACCCGAGAGCGTTTTTTTCGATGCCAACCTAACCAGAGTGACGGGAGCGGCACAATTCAGAAAAAGTGCTCAGCTCGCCGAGAAAATGCGATTTAAGCAATAAAATTAAAAATGCTTATAAAACATAAACCAAATGTTGGAGGTGGTCATTTCTTCATGCGCAGTGATAAACTCGGCACTCTAAAGCACCCGAGAGCGTTTTTTTCGATGCCAACCTAACCAGAGTGACGGGAGCGGCACAATTCAGAAAAAGTGCTCAGCTCGCCGAGAAAATGCGATTTAAGCAATAAAATTTAAAATGCTTATAAAACATAAACCAAACGTTGTAGATGGTCATTTCTTATTACCCAGTAATAAACTCAGCACTCTAAAGCACCCGAGAGCGTTTTTTTCCATGCCAACCTAACCAGAGTGACGGGAGCGGCACAATTCAGAAAAAGTGCTCAGCTCGCCGAGAAAATGCGATTTAAGCAATAAAATTAAAAATGCTTATAAAACATAAACCAAACGTTGGAGGTGGTCATTTCTTCATGCGCAGTGATAAACTCGGCACTCTAAAGCACCCGAGAGCGTTTTTTTCCATGCCAACCTAACCAGAGTGACGGGAGCGGCACAATTCAGAAAAAGTGCTCAGCTCGCCGAGAAAATGCGATTTAAGAAATAAAATTAAAAATGCTTATAAAACATAAACCAAACGTTGGAGGTGGTCATTTCTTCATGCGCAGTGATAAACTCGGCACTCTAAAGCACCCGAGAGCGTTTTTTTCGATGCCAACCTAACCAGAGTGACGGGAGCGGCACAATTCAGAAAAAGTGCTCAGCTCGCCGAGAAAATGCGATTTAAGCAATAAAATTAAAAATGCTTATAAAACATAAACCAAACGTTGGAGGTGGTCATTTCTTCATGCGCAGTGATAAACTCGGCACTCTAAAGCACCCGAGAGCGTTTTATTTGATGCCAACCTAACCAGAGTGACGGGAGCGGCACAATTCAGAAAAAGTGCTCAGCTCGCCGAGAAAATGCGATTTAAGCAATAAAATTAAAAATGCTTATAAAACATAAACCAAACGTTGGAGGTGGTCATTTCTTCATGCGCAGTGATAAACTCGGCACTCTAAAGCACCCGAGAGCGTTTTTTTCCATGCCAACCTAAACAGAGTGACGGGAGCGGCACAATTCAGAAAAAGTGCTCAGCTCGCCGAGAAAATGCGATTTAAGCAATAAAATTAAAAATGCTTATAAAACATAAACCAAACGTTGTAGATGGTTATTTCTTATTACGCAGTAATAAACTCGGCACTCTAAAGCACCCGAGAGCGTTTTTTTCCATGCCAACCTAACCAGAGTGACGGGAGCGGCACAATTCAGAAAAAGTGCTCAGCTCGCCGAGAAAATGCGATTTAAGCAATAAAATTAAAAATGCTTATAAAACATAAACCAAACGTTGGAGGTGGTCATTTCTTCATGCACAGTGATAAACTCGGCACTCTAAAGCACCCGAGAGCGTTTTTTTCCATGCCAACCTAACCAGAGTGACGGGAGCGGCACAATTCAGAAAAAGTGCTCAGCTCGCCGAGAAAATGCGATTTAAGCAATAAAATTAAAAATGCTTATAAAACATAAACCAAACGTTGGAGGTGGTCATTTCTTCATGCGCAGTGATAAACTCGGCACTCTAAAGCACCCGAGAGCGTTTTTTTCGATGCCAACCTAACCAGAGTGACGGGAGCGGCACAATTCAGAAAAAGTGCTCAGCTCGCCGAGAAAATGCGATTTAAGCAATAAAATTAAAAATGCTTATAAAACATAAACCAAACGTTGGAGGTGATCATTTCTTCATGCGCAGTGATAAACTCGGCACTCTAAAGCACCCGAGAGCGTTTTTTTCCATGCCAACCTAACCAGAGTGACGGGAGCGGCACAATTCAGAAAAAGTGCTCAGCTCGCCGAGAAAATGCGATTTAAGCAATAAAATTAAAAATGCTTATAAAACATAAACCAAACGTTGGAGGTGGTCATTTCTTCATGCGCAGTGATAAACTCGGCACTCTAAAGCACCCGAGAGCGTTTTTTTCCATGCCAACCTAACCAGAGTGACGGGAGCGGCACAATTCAGAAAAAGTGCTCAGCTCGCCGAGAAAATGCGATTTAAGCAATAAAATTAAAAATGCTTATAAAACATAAACCAAACGTTGTAGATGGTCATTTCTTATTACGCAGTAATAAACTCGGCACTCTAAAGCACCCGAGAGCGTTTTTTTCCATGCCAACCTAAGCAGAGTGACGGGAGCGGCACAATTCAGAAAAAGTGCTCAGCTCGCCGAGAAAATGCGATTTAAGCAATAAAATTAAAAATGCTTATAAAACATAAACCAAACGTTGGAGGTGGTCATTTCTTCATGCGCAGTGATAAACTCGGCACTCTAAAGCACCCGAGAGCGTTTTATTCGATGCCAACCTAACCAGAGTGACGGGAGCGGCACAATTCAGAAAAAGCGCTCACTCGCCGAGAAAATGCGATTTAAGCAATAAAATTAAAAATGCTTATAAAACATAAACCAAACGTTGGAGGTGGTCATTTCTTCATGCGCGGTGATAAACTCGGCACTCTAAAGCACCCGAGAGCGTTTTTTTCCATGCCAACCTAACCAGAGTGACGGGAGCGGCACAATTCAGAAAAAGTGCTCAACTCGCCGAGAAAATGCGATTTAAGCAATAAAATTAAAAATGCTTATAAAACATAAACCAAACGTTGAAGGTGGTCATTTCTTCATGCGCAGTGATAAACTCGGCACTCTAAAGCACCCGAGAGCGTTTTTTTCGATGCCAACCTAACCAGAGTGACGGGAGCGGCACAATTCAGAAAAAGTGCTCAGCTCGCCGAGAAAATGCGATTTAAGCAATAAAATTAAAAATGCTTATAAAACATAAACCAAACGTTGTAGATGGTCATTTCTTATTACGCAGTAATAAACTCGGCACTCTAAAGCACCCGAGAGCGTTTTTTTCCATGCCAACCTAACCAGAGTGACGGGAGCGGCACAATTAAGAAAAAGTGCTCAGCTCGCCGAGAAAATGCGATTTAAGCAATAAAATTAAAAATGCTTATAAAACATAAACCAAACGTTGGAGGTGGCCATTTCTTCATGCGCAGTGATAAACTCGGCACTCTAAAGCACCCGAGAGCGTTTTTTTCCATGCCAACCTAACCAGAGTGACGGGAGCGGCACAATTCAGAAAAAGTGCTCAGCTCGCCGAGAAAATGCGATTTAAGCAATAAAATTAAAAATGCTTATAAAACATAAACCAAACGTTGGAGGTGGTCATTTCTTCATGCGCAGTGATAAACTCGGCACTCTAAAGCACCCGAGAGCGTTTTTTTCGATGCCAACCTAACCAGAGTGACGAGCGGCACAATTCAGAAAAAGCGCTCAGCTCGCCGAGAAAATGCGATTTAAGCAATAAAATTAAAAATGCTTATAAAACATAAACCAAACGTTGGGAGGTGGTCATTTCTTCATGCGCAGTGATAAACTCGGCACTCTAAAGCACCCGAGAGCGTTTTTTTCGATGCCAACCTAACCAGAGTGACGGGAGCGGCACAATTCAGAAAAAGTGCTCAGCTCGCCGAGAAAATGCGATTTAAGCAATAAAATTAAAAATGCTTATAAAACATAAACCAAACGTTGGAGGTGGTCATTTCTTCATGCGCAGTGATAAACTCGGCACTCTAAAGCACCCGAGAGCGTTTTTTTCGATGCCAACCTAACCAGAGTGACGGGAGCGGCACAATTCAGAAAAAGCGCTCAGCTCGCCGAGAAAATGCGATTTAAGCAATAAAATTAAAAATGCTTATAAAACATAAACCAAACGTTGGAGGTGGTCATTTCTTCATGCACAGTGATAAACTCGGCACTCTAAAGCACCCGAGAGCGTTTTTTTCGATGCCAACCTAACCAGAGTGACGGGAGCGGCACAATTCAGAAAAAGTGCTCAGCTCGCCGAGAAAATGCGATTTAAGCAATAAAATTAAAAATGCTTATAAAACATAAACCAAACGTTGGAGGTGGTCATTTCTTCATGCGCAGTGATAAACTCGGCACTATAAAGCACCCGAGAGCGTTTTTTTCGATGCCAACCTAACCAGAGTGACGGGAGCGGCACAATTCAGAAAAAGTGCTCAGCTCGCCGAGAAAATGCGATTTAAGCAATAAAATTTAAAATGCTTATAAAACATAAACCAAACGTTGTAGATGGTCATTTCTTATTACGCAGTAATAAACTCGGCACTCTAAAGCACCCGAGAGCGTTTTTTTCCATGCCAACCTAACCAGAGTGACGGGAGCGGCACAATTCAGAAAAAGTGCTCAGCTCGCCGAGAAAATGCGATTTAAGCAATAAAATTAAAAATGCTTATAAAACATAAACCAAACGTTGGAGGTGGTCATTTCTTCATGCGCAGTGATAAACTCGGCACTCTAAAGCACCCGAGAGCGTTTTTTTCCATGCCATCCTAACCAGAGTGACGGGAGCGGCACAATTCAGAAAAAGTGCTCAGCTCGCCGAGAAAATGCGATTTAAGCAATAAAATTAAAAATGCTTATAAAACATAAACCAAACGTTGGAGGTGGCCATTACTTCATGCGCAGTGATAAACTCGGCACTCTAAAACGACCGAGAGCGTTTTTTTCCATGCCAACCTAACCAGAGTGACGGGAGCGGCACAATTCAGAAAAAGTGCTCAGCTCGCCGAGAAAATGCGATTTAAGCAATAAAATTAAAAATGCTTATAAAACATAAACCAAACGTTGTAGATGGTCATTTCTTATTACGCAGTAATAAACTCGGCACTCTAAAGCACCCGAGAGCGTTTTTTTCCATGCCAACCTAACAAGAGTGACGGGAGCGGCACAATTCAGAAAAAGTGCTCAGCTCGCCGAGAAAATGCGATTTAAGCAATAAAATTAAAAATGCTTATAAAACATAAACCAAACGTTGGAGGTGGTCATTTCTTCATGCGCAGTGATAAACTCGGCACTCTAAAGCACCCGAGAGCGTTTTTTGCGATGCCAACCTAACCAGAGTGACGGGAGCGGCACAATTCAGAAAAAGTGCTCAGCTCGCCGAGAAAATGCGATTTAAGCAATAAAATTAAAAATGCTTATAAAACATAAACCAAACGTTGGAGGTGGTCATTTCTTCATGCGCAGTGATAAACTCGGCACTCTAAAGCACCCGAGAGCGTTTTTTTTCCATGCCAACCTAACCAGAGTGACGGGAGCGGCACAATTCAGAAAAAGTGCTCAGCTCGCCGAGAAAATGCGATTTAAGCAATAAAATTAAAAATGCTTATAAAACATAAACCAAACGTTGGAGGTGGTCATTTCTTCATGCGCAGTGATAAACTCGGCACTCTAAAGCACCCGAGAGCGTTTTTTTCGATGCCAACCTAACCAGAGTGACGGGAGCGGCACAATTCAGAAAAAGCGCTCAGCTCGCCGAGAAAATGCGATTTAAGCAATAAAATTAAAAATGCTTATAAAACATAAACCAAACGTTGGAGGTGGTCATTTCTTCATGCACAGTGATAAACTCGGCACTCTAAAGCACCCGAGAGCGTTTTTTTCCCATGCCAACCTAACCAGAGTGACGGGAGCGGCACAATTCAGAAAAAGTGCTCAGCTCGCCGAGAAAATGCGATTTAAGCAATAAAATTAAAAATGCTTATAAAACATAAACCAAACGTTGGAGGTGGTCATTTCTTCATGCGCAGTGATAAACTCGGCACTCTAAAGCACCCGAGAGCGTTTTTTTCGATGCCAACCTAACCAGAGTGACGGGAGCGGCACAATTCAGAAAAAGTGCTCAGCTCGCCGAGAAAATGCGATTTAAGCAATAAAATTAAAAATGCTTATAAAACATAAACCAAACGTTGTAGATGGTCATTTCTTATTACGCAGTAATAAACTCGGCACTCTAAAGCACCCGAGAGCGTTTTTTTCCATGCCAACCTAACCAGAGTGACGGGAGCGGCACAATTCAGAAAAAGTGCTCAGCTCGCCGAGAAAATGCGATTTAAGCAATAAAATTAAAAATGCTTATAAAACATAAACCAAACGTTGGAGGTGGTCATTTCTTCATGCGCAGTGATAAACTCGGCACTCTAAAGCACCCGAGAGCGTTTTTTTCGATGCCAACCTAACCAGAGTGACGGGAGCGGCACAATTCAGAAAAAGTGCTCAGCTCGCCGAGAAAATGCGATTTAAGCAATAAAATTAAAAATGCTTATAAAACATAAACCAAACGTTGGAGGTGGTCATTTCTTCATGCGCAGTGATAAACTCGGCACTCTAAAGCACCCGAGAGCGTTTTTTTTCGATGCCAACCTAACCAGAGTGACGCGAGCGGCACAATTCAGAAAAAGCGCTCAGCTCGCCGAGAAAATGCGATTTAAGCAATAAAATTAAAAATGCTTATAAAACATAAACCAAACGTTGGAGGTGGTAATTTCTTCATGCACAGTGATAAACTCGGCACTCTAAAGCACCCGAGAGCGTTTTTTTCGATGCCAACCTAACCAGAGTGACGGGAGCGGCACAATTCAGAAAAAGTGCTCAGCTCGCCGAGAAAATGCGATTTAAGCAATAAAATTAAAAATGCTTATAAAACATAAACCAAACGTTGGAGGTGGTCATTTCTTATTACGCAGTAATGAACTCGGCACTCTAAAGCACCCGAGAGCGTTTTTTTTCCATGCCAACCTAACCAGAGTGACGGGAGCGGCACAATTCAGAAAAAGTGCTCAGCTCGCCGAGAAAATGCGATTTAAGCAATAAAATTAAAAATGCTTATAAAACATAAACCAAACGTTGGAGGTGGTCATTTATTCATGCGCAGTGATAAACTCGGCACTCTAAAGCACCCGAGAGCGTTTTTTTCGATGCCAACCTAACCAGAGTGACGGGAGCGGCACAATTCAGAAAAAGTGCTCAGCTCGCCGAGAAAATGCGATTTAAGCAATAAAATTAAAAATGCTTATAAAACATAAACCAAACGTTGGAGGTGGTCATTTCTTCATGCGCAGTGATAAACTCGGCACTCTAAAGCACCCGAGAGCGTTTTTTTCGATGCCAACCTAACCAGAGTGACGGGAGCGGCACAATTCAGAAAAAGTGCTCAGCTCGCCGAGAAAATGCGATTTAAGCAATAAAATTAAAAATGCTTATAAAACATAAACCAAACGTTGGAGGTGGTCATTTCTTCATGCGCAGTGATAAACTCGGCACTCTAAAGCACCCGAGAGCGTTTTTTTCGATGCCAACCTAACCAGAGTGACGCGAGCGGCACAATTCAGAAAAAGCGCTCAGCTCGCCGAGAAAATGCGATTTAAGCAATAAAATTAAAAATGCTTATAAAACATAAACCAAACGTTGGAGGTGGTCATTTCTTCATGCACAGTGATAAACTCGGCACTCTAAAGCACCCGAGAGCGTTTTTTTCGATGCCAACCTAACCAGAGTGACGGGAGCGGCACAATTCAGAAAAAGTGCTCAGCTCGCCGAGAAAATGCGATTTAAGCAATAAAATTAAAAATGCTTATAAAACATAAACCAAACGTTGGAGGTGGTCATTTCTTCATGCGCAGTGATAAACTCGGCACTCTAAAGCACCCGAGAGCGTTTTTTTCGATGCCAACCTAACCAGAGTGACGGGAGCGGCACAATTCAGAAAAAGTGCTCAGCTCGCCGAGAAAATGCGATTTAAGCAATAAAATTAAAAATGCTTATAAAACATAAACCAAACGTTGTAGATGGTCATTTCTTATTACGCAGTAATAAACTCGGCACTCTAAAGCACCCGAGAGCGTTTTTTTCCATGCCAACCTAACCAGAGTGACGGGAGCGGCACAATTCAGAAAAAGTGCTCAGCTCGCCGAGAAAATGCGATTTAAGCAATAAAATTAAAAATGCTTATAAAACATAAACCAAACGTTGGAGGTGGTCATTTCTTCATGCGCAGTGATAAACTCGGCACTCTAAAGCACCCGAGAGCGTTTTTTTCCCTGCCAACCTAACCAGAGTGACGGGAGCGGCACAATTCAGAAAAAGTGCTCAGCTCGCCGAGAAAATGCGATTTAAGCAATAAAATTAAAAATGCTTATAAAACATAAACCAAACGTTGGAGGTGGTCATTTCTTCATGCGCAGTGATAAACTCGGCACTCTAAAGCACCCGAGAGCGTTTTTTTCCATGCCAACCTAACCAGAGTGACGCGAGCGGCACAATTCAGAAAAAGCGCTCAGCTCGCCGAGAAAATGCGATTTAAGCAATAAAATTAAAAATGCTTATAAAACATAAACCAAACGTTGGAGGTGGTAATTTCTTCATGCACAGTGATAAACTCGGCACTCTAAAGCACCCGAGAGCGTTTTTTTCGATGCCAACCTAACCAGAGTGACGGGAGCGGCACAATTCAGAAAAAGTGCTCAGCTCGCCGAGAAAATGCGATTTAAGCAATAAAATTAAAAATGCTTATAAAACATAAACCAAACGTTGGAGGTGGTCATTTCTTATTACGCAGTAATAAACTCGGCACTCTAAAGCACCCGAGAGCGTTTTTTTCCATGCCAACCTAACCAGAGTGACGGGAGCGGCACAATTCAGAAAAAGTGCTCAGCTCGCCGAGAAAATGCGATTTAAGCAATAAAATTAAAAATGCTTATAAAACATAAACCAAACGTTGGAGGTGGTAATTTCTTCATGCGCAGTGATAAACTCGGCACTCTAAAGCACCCGAGAGCGTTTTTTTCGATGCCAACCTAACCAGAGTGACGGGAGCGGCACAATTCAGAAAAAGTGCTCAGCTCGCCGAGAAAATGCGATTTAAGCAATAAAATTAAAAATGCTTATAAAACATAAACCAAACGTTGGAGGTGGTCATTTCTTATTACGCAGTAATAAACTCGGCACTCTAAAGCACCCGAGAGCGTTTTTTTCCATGCCAACCTAACCAGAGTGACGGGAGCGGCACAATTCAGAAAAAGTGCTCAGCTCGCCGAGAAAATGCGATTTAAGCAATAAAATTAAAAATGGTTATAAAACATAAACCAAACGTTGGAGGTGGTCATTTCTTCATGCGCAGTGATAAACTCGGCACTCTAAAGCACCCGAGAGCGTTTTTTTCGATGCCAACCTAACCAGAGTGACGGGAGCGGCACAATTCAGAAAAAGCGCTCAGCTCGCCGAGAAAATGCGATTTAAGCAATAAAATTAAAAATGCTTATAAAACATAAACCAAACGTTGGAGGTGGTCATTTCTTCATGCGCAGTGATAAACTCGGCACTCTAAAGCACCCGAGAGCGTTTTTTTCGATGCCAACCTAACCAGAGTGACGGGAGCGGCACAATTCAGAAAAAGCGCTGAGCTCGCCGAGAAAATGCGATTTAAGCAATAAAATTAAAAATGCTTATAAAACATAAACCAAACGTTGGAGGTGGTCATTTCTTCATGCGCAGTGATAAACTCGGCACTCTAAAGCACCCGAGAGCGTTTTTTTCGATGCCAACCTAACCAGAGTGACGGGAGCGGCACAATTCAGAAAAAGTGCTCAGCTCGCCGAGAAAATGCGATTTAAGCAATAAAATTAAAAATGCTTATAAAACATAAACCAAACGTTGGAGGTGGTCATTTCTTCATGCGCAGTGATAAACTCGGCACTCTAAAGCACCCGAGAGTGTTTTTTTCGATGCCAACCTAACCAGAGTGACGGGAGCGGCACAATTCAGAAAAAGCGCTCAGCTCGCCGAGAAAATGCGATTTAAGCATTAAAATTAAAAATGCTTATAAAACATAAACCAAACGTTGGAGGTGGTCATTTCTTCATGCACAGTGATAAACTCGGCACTCTAAAGCACCCGAGAGCGTTTTTTTCGATGCCAACCTAACCAGAGTGACGGGAGCGGCACAATTCAGAAAAAGTGCTCAGCTCGCCGAGAAAATGCGATTTAAGCAATAAAATTAAAAATGCTTATAAAACATAAACCAAACGTTGGAGTTGGTCATTTCTTCATGCGCAGTGATAAACTCGGCACTCTAAAGCACCCGAGAGCGTTTTTTTCGATGCCAACCTAACCAGAGTGACGGGAGCGGCACAATTCAGAAAAAGTGCTCAGCTCGCCGAGAAAATGCGATTTAAGCAATAAAATTAAAAATGCTTATAAAACATAAACCAAACGTTGGAGGTGGTCATTTCTTCATGCGCAGTGATAAACTCGGCACTCTAAAGAACCCAAGAGCGTTTTTTTCGATGCCAACCTAACCAGAGTGACGGGAGCGGCACAATTCAGAAAAAGCGCTCAGCTCGCCGAGAAAATGCGATTTAAGCAATAAAATTAAAAATGCTTATAAAACATAAACCAAACGTTGGAGGTGGTCATTTCTTCATGCACAGTGATAAACTCGGCACTCTAAAGCACCCGAGAGCGTTTTTTTCGATGCCAACCTAACCAGAGTGACGGGAGCGGCACAATTCAGAAAAAGTGCTCAGCTCGCCGAGAAAATGCGATTTAAGCAATAAAATTAAAAATGCTTATAAAACATAAACCAAACGTTGTAGATGGTCATTTCTTATTACGCAGTAATAAACTCGGCACTCTAAAGCACCCGAGAGCGTTTTTTTCGATGCCAACCTAACCAGGGTGACGGGAGCGGCACAATTCAGAAAAAGTGCTCAGCTCGCCGAGAAAATGCGATTTAAGCAATAAAATTAAAAATGCTTATAAAACATAAACCAAACGTTGTAAATTGTCATTTCTTATTACGCAGTAATAAACTCGGCACTCTAAAGCACCCGAGAGCGTTTTTTTCGATGCCAACCTAACCAGAGTGACGGGAGCGGCACAATTCAGAAAAAGCGCTCAGCTCGCCGAGAAAATGCGATTTAAGCAATAAAATTAAAAATGCTTATAAAACATAAACCAAACGTTGTAGATGGTCATTTCTTATTACGCAGTAATAAACTCGGCACTCTAAAGCACCCGAGAGCGTTTTTTTCCATGCCAACCTAACCAGAGTGACGGGAGCGGCACAATTCAGAAAAAGTGCTCAGCTCGCCGAGAAAATGCGATTTAAGCAATAAAATTAAAAATGCTTATAAAACATAAACCAAACGTTGGAGGTGGTCATTTCTTCATGCGCAGTGATAAACTCGGCACTCTAAAGCACCCGAGAGCGTTTTTTTCCATGCCAACCTAACCAGAGTGACGGGAGCGGCACAATTCAGAAAAAGTGCTCAGCTCGCCGAGAAAATGCGATTTAAGCAATAAAATTAAAAATGCTTATAAAACATAAACCAAACGTTGGAGGTGGTCATTTCTTCATGCGCAGTGATAAACTCGGCACTCTAAAGCACCCGAGAGCGTTTTTTTCGATGCCAACCTAACCAGAGTGACGAGCGGCACAATTCAGAAAAAGCGCTCAGCTCGCCGAGAAAATGCGATTTAAGCAATAAAATTAAAAATGCTTATAAAACATAAACCAAACGTTGGGAGGTGGTGATTTCTTCATGCGCAGTGATAAACTCGGCACTCTAAAGCACCCGAGAGCGTTTTTTTCGATGCCAACCTAACCAGAGTGACGGGAGCGGCACAATTCAGAAAAAGTGCTCAGCTCGCCGAGAAAATGCGATTTAAGCAATAAAATTAAAAATGCTTATAAAACATAAACCAAACGTTGGAGGTGGTCATTTCTTCATGCGCAGTGATAAACTCGGCACTCTAAAGCACCCGAGAGCGTTTTTTTCGATGCCAACCTAACCAGAGTGACGGGAGCGGCACAATTCAGAAAAAGCGCTCAGCTCGCCGAGAAAATGCGATTTAAGCAATAAAATTAAAAATGCTTATAAAACATAAACCAAACGTTGGAGGTGGTCATTTCTTCATGCACAGTGATAAACTCGGCACTCTAAAGCACCCGAGAGCGTTTTTTTCGATGCCAACCTAACCAGAGTGACGGGAGCGGCACAATTCAGAAAAAGTGCTCAGCTCGCCGAGAAAATGCGATTTAAGCAATAAAATTAAAAATGCTTATAAAACATAAACCAAACGTTGGAGGTGGTCATTTCTTCATGCGCAGTGATAAACTCGGCACTATAAAGCACCCGAGAGCGTTTTTTTCGATGCCAACCTAACCAGAGTGACGGGAGCGGCACAATTCAGAAAAAGTGCTCAGCTCGCCGAGAAAATGCGATTTAAGCAATAAAATTTAAAATGCTTATAAAACATAAACCAAACGTTGTAGATGGTCATTTCTTATTACGCAGTAATAAACTCGGCACTCTAAAGCACCCGAGAGCGTTTTTTTCCATGCCAACCTAACCAGAGTGACGGGAGCGGCACAATTCAGAAAAAGTGCTCAGCTCGCCGAGAAAATGCGATTTAAGCAATAAAATTAAAAATGCTTATAAAACATAAACCAAACGTTGGAGGTGGTCATTTCTTCATGCGCAGTGATAAACTCGGCACTCTAAAGCACCCGAGAGCGTTTTTTTCCATGCCATCCTAACCAGAGTGACGGGAGCGGCACAATTCAGAAAAAGTGCTCAGCTCGCCGAGAAAATGCGATTTAAGCAATAAAATTAAAAATGCTTATAAAACATAAACCAAACGTTGGAGGTGGCCATTACTTCATGCGCAGTGATAAACTCGGCACTCTAAAACGACCGAGAGCGTTTTTTTCCATGCCAACCTAACCAGAGTGACGGGAGCGGCACAATTCAGAAAAAGTGCTCAGCTCGCCGAGAAAATGCGATTTAAGCAATAAAATTAAAAATGCTTATAAAACATAAACCAAACGTTGTAGATGGTCATTTCTTATTACGCAGTAATAAACTCGGCACTCTAAAGCACCCGAGAGCGTTTTTTTCCATGCCAACCTAACAAGAGTGACGGGAGCGGCACAATTCAGAAAAAGTGCTCAGCTCGCCGAGAAAATGCGATTTAAGCAATAAAATTAAAAATGCTTATAAAACATAAACCAAACGTTGGAGGTGGTCATTTCTTCATGCGCAGTGATAAACTCGGCACTCTAAAGCACCCGAGAGCGTTTTTTGCGATGCCAACCTAACCAGAGTGACGGGAGCGGCACAATTCAGAAAAAGTGCTCAGCTCGCCGAGAAAATGCGATTTAAGCAATAAAATTAAAAATGCTTATAAAACATAAACCAAACGTTGGAGGTGGTCATTTCTTCATGCGCAGTGATAAACTCGGCACTCTAAAGCACCCGAGAGCGTTTTTTTTCCATGCCAACCTAACCAGAGTGACGGGAGCGGCACAATTCAGAAAAAGTGCTCAGCTCGCCGAGAAAATGCGATTTAAGCAATAAAATTAAAAATGCTTATAAAACATAAACCAAACGTTGGAGGTGGTCATTTCTTCATGCGCAGTGATAAACTCGGCACTCTAAAGCACCCGAGAGCGTTTTTTTCGATGCCAACCTAACCAGAGTGACGGGAGCGGCACAATTCAGAAAAAGCGCTCAGCTCGCCGAGAAAATGCGATTTAAGCAATAAAATTAAAAATGCTTATAAAACATAAACCAAACGTTGGAGGTGGTCATTTCTTCATGCACAGTGATAAACTCGGCACTCTAAAGCACCCGAGAGCGTTTTTTTCCCATGCCAACCTAACCAGAGTGACGGGAGCGGCACAATTCAGAAAAAGTGCTCAGCTCGCCGAGAAAATGCGATTTAAGCAATAAAATTAAAAATGCTTATAAAACATAAACCAAACGTTGGAGGTGGTCATTTCTTCATGCGCAGTGATAAACTCGGCACTCTAAAGCACCCGAGAGCGTTTTTTTCGATGCCAACCTAACCAGAGTGACGGGAGCGGCACAATTCAGAAAAAGTGCTCAGCTCGCCGAGAAAATGCGATTTAAGCAATAAAATTAAAAATGCTTATAAAACATAAACCAAACGTTGTAGATGGTCATTTCTTATTACGCAGTAATAAACTCGGCACTCTAAAGCACCCGAGAGCGTTTTTTTCCATGCCAACCTAACCAGAGTGACGGGAGCGGCACAATTCAGAAAAAGTGCTCAGCTCGCCGAGAAAATGCGATTTAAGCAATAAAATTAAAAATGCTTATAAAACATAAACCAAACGTTGGAGGTGGTCATTTCTTCATGCGCAGTGATAAACTCGGCACTCTAAAGCACCCGAGAGCGTTTTTTTCGATGCCAACCTAACCAGAGTGACGGGAGCGGCACAATTCAGAAAAAGTGCTCAGCTCGCCGAGAAAATGCGATTTAAGCAATAAAATTAAAAATGCTTATAAAACATAAACCAAACGTTGGAGGTGGTCATTTCTTCATGCGCAGTGATAAACTCGGCACTCTAAAGCACCCGAGAGCGTTTTTTTTCGATGCCAACCTAACCAGAGTGACGCGAGCGGCACAATTCAGAAAAAGCGCTCAGCTCGCCGAGAAAATGCGATTTAAGCAATAAAATTAAAAATGCTTATAAAACATAAACCAAACGTTGGAGGTGGTAATTTCTTCATGCACAGTGATAAACTCGGCACTCTAAAGCACCCGAGAGCGTTTTTTTCGATGCCAACCTAACCAGAGTGACGGGAGCGGCACAATTCAGAAAAAGTGCTCAGCTCGCCGAGAAAATGCGATTTAAGCAATAAAATTAAAAATGCTTATAAAACATAAACCAAACGTTGGAGGTGGTCATTTCTTATTACGCAGTAATGAACTCGGCACTCTAAAGCACCCGAGAGCGTTTTTTTTCCATGCCAACCTAACCAGAGTGACGGGAG
The DNA here is from genome assembly GCF_033458585.1 of Syngnathus typhle. Lineage (NCBI taxonomy): Eukaryota > Metazoa > Chordata > Actinopteri > Syngnathiformes > Syngnathidae > Syngnathus > Syngnathus typhle. The sequence goes on along the minus strand of NW_026871951.1, from coordinate 332,553 downwards.
CGGCACAATTCAGAAAAAGTGCTCAGCTCGCCGAGAAAATGCGATTTAAGCAATAAAATTAAAAATGCTTATAAAACATAAACCAAACGTTGGAGGTGGTCATTTATTCATGCGCAGTGATAAACTCGGCACTCTAAAGCACCCGAGAGCGTTTTTTTCGATGCCAACCTAACCAGAGTGACGGGAGCGGCACAATTCAGAAAAAGTGCTCAGCTCGCCGAGAAAATGCGATTTAAGCAATAAAATTAAAAATGCTTATAAAACATAAACCAAACGTTGGAGGTGGTCATTTCTTCATGCGCAGTGATAAACTCGGCACTCTAAAGCACCCGAGAGCGTTTTTTTCGATGCCAACCTAACCAGAGTGACGGGAGCGGCACAATTCAGAAAAAGTGCTCAGCTCGCCGAGAAAATGCGATTTAAGCAATAAAATTAAAAATGCTTATAAAACATAAACCAAACGTTGGAGGTGGTCATTTCTTCATGCGCAGTGATAAACTCGGCACTCTAAAGCACCCGAGAGCGTTTTTTTCGATGCCAACCTAACCAGAGTGACGCGAGCGGCACAATTCAGAAAAAGCGCTCAGCTCGCCGAGAAAATGCGATTTAAGCAATAAAATTAAAAATGCTTATAAAACATAAACCAAACGTTGGAGGTGGTCATTTCTTCATGCACAGTGATAAACTCGGCACTCTAAAGCACCCGAGAGCGTTTTTTTCGATGCCAACCTAACCAGAGTGACGGGAGCGGCACAATTCAGAAAAAGTGCTCAGCTCGCCGAGAAAATGCGATTTAAGCAATAAAATTAAAAATGCTTATAAAACATAAACCAAACGTTGGAGGTGGTCATTTCTTCATGCGCAGTGATAAACTCGGCACTCTAAAGCACCCGAGAGCGTTTTTTTCGATGCCAACCTAACCAGAGTGACGGGAGCGGCACAATTCAGAAAAAGTGCTCAGCTCGCCGAGAAAATGCGATTTAAGCAATAAAATTAAAAATGCTTATAAAACATAAACCAAACGTTGTAGATGGTCATTTCTTATTACGCAGTAATAAACTCGGCACTCTAAAGCACCCGAGAGCGTTTTTTTCCATGCCAACCTAACCAGAGTGACGGGAGCGGCACAATTCAGAAAAAGTGCTCAGCTCGCCGAGAAAATGCGATTTAAGCAATAAAATTAAAAATGCTTATAAAACATAAACCAAACGTTGGAGGTGGTCATTTCTTCATGCGCAGTGATAAACTCGGCACTCTAAAGCACCCGAGAGCGTTTTTTTCCCTGCCAACCTAACCAGAGTGACGGGAGCGGCACAATTCAGAAAAAGTGCTCAGCTCGCCGAGAAAATGCGATTTAAGCAATAAAATTAAAAATGCTTATAAAACATAAACCAAACGTTGGAGGTGGTCATTTCTTCATGCGCAGTGATAAACTCGGCACTCTAAAGCACCCGAGAGCGTTTTTTTCCATGCCAACCTAACCAGAGTGACGCGAGCGGCACAATTCAGAAAAAGCGCTCAGCTCGCCGAGAAAATGCGATTTAAGCAATAAAATTAAAAATGCTTATAAAACATAAACCAAACGTTGGAGGTGGTAATTTCTTCATGCACAGTGATAAACTCGGCACTCTAAAGCACCCGAGAGCGTTTTTTTCGATGCCAACCTAACCAGAGTGACGGGAGCGGCACAATTCAGAAAAAGTGCTCAGCTCGCCGAGAAAATGCGATTTAAGCAATAAAATTAAAAATGCTTATAAAACATAAACCAAACGTTGGAGGTGGTCATTTCTTATTACGCAGTAATAAACTCGGCACTCTAAAGCACCCGAGAGCGTTTTTTTCCATGCCAACCTAACCAGAGTGACGGGAGCGGCACAATTCAGAAAAAGTGCTCAGCTCGCCGAGAAAATGCGATTTAAGCAATAAAATTAAAAATGCTTATAAAACATAAACCAAACGTTGGAGGTGGTAATTTCTTCATGCGCAGTGATAAACTCGGCACTCTAAAGCACCCGAGAGCGTTTTTTTCGATGCCAACCTAACCAGAGTGACGGGAGCGGCACAATTCAGAAAAAGTGCTCAGCTCGCCGAGAAAATGCGATTTAAGCAATAAAATTAAAAATGCTTATAAAACATAAACCAAACGTTGGAGGTGGTCATTTCTTATTACGCAGTAATAAACTCGGCACTCTAAAGCACCCGAGAGCGTTTTTTTCCATGCCAACCTAACCAGAGTGACGGGAGCGGCACAATTCAGAAAAAGTGCTCAGCTCGCCGAGAAAATGCGATTTAAGCAATAAAATTAAAAATGGTTATAAAACATAAACCAAACGTTGGAGGTGGTCATTTCTTCATGCGCAGTGATAAACTCGGCACTCTAAAGCACCCGAGAGCGTTTTTTTCGATGCCAACCTAACCAGAGTGACGGGAGCGGCACAATTCAGAAAAAGCGCTCAGCTCGCCGAGAAAATGCGATTTAAGCAATAAAATTAAAAATGCTTATAAAACATAAACCAAACGTTGGAGGTGGTCATTTCTTCATGCGCAGTGATAAACTCGGCACTCTAAAGCACCCGAGAGCGTTTTTTTCGATGCCAACCTAACCAGAGTGACGGGAGCGGCACAATTCAGAAAAAGCGCTGAGCTCGCCGAGAAAATGCGATTTAAGCAATAAAATTAAAAATGCTTATAAAACATAAACCAAACGTTGGAGGTGGTCATTTCTTCATGCGCAGTGATAAACTCGGCACTCTAAAGCACCCGAGAGCGTTTTTTTCGATGCCAACCTAACCAGAGTGACGGGAGCGGCACAATTCAGAAAAAGTGCTCAGCTCGCCGAGAAAATGCGATTTAAGCAATAAAATTAAAAATGCTTATAAAACATAAACCAAACGTTGGAGGTGGTCATTTCTTCATGCGCAGTGATAAACTCGGCACTCTAAAGCACCCGAGAGTGTTTTTTTCGATGCCAACCTAACCAGAGTGACGGGAGCGGCACAATTCAGAAAAAGCGCTCAGCTCGCCGAGAAAATGCGATTTAAGCATTAAAATTAAAAATGCTTATAAAACATAAACCAAACGTTGGAGGTGGTCATTTCTTCATGCACAGTGATAAACTCGGCACTCTAAAGCACCCGAGAGCGTTTTTTTCGATGCCAACCTAACCAGAGTGACGGGAGCGGCACAATTCAGAAAAAGTGCTCAGCTCGCCGAGAAAATGCGATTTAAGCAATAAAATTAAAAATGCTTATAAAACATAAACCAAACGTTGGAGTTGGTCATTTCTTCATGCGCAGTGATAAACTCGGCACTCTAAAGCACCCGAGAGCGTTTTTTTCGATGCCAACCTAACCAGAGTGACGGGAGCGGCACAATTCAGAAAAAGTGCTCAGCTCGCCGAGAAAATGCGATTTAAGCAATAAAATTAAAAATGCTTATAAAACATAAACCAAACGTTGGAGGTGGTCATTTCTTCATGCGCAGTGATAAACTCGGCACTCTAAAGAACCCAAGAGCGTTTTTTTCGATGCCAACCTAACCAGAGTGACGGGAGCGGCACAATTCAGAAAAAGCGCTCAGCTCGCCGAGAAAATGCGATTTAAGCAATAAAATTAAAAATGCTTATAAAACATAAACCAAACGTTGGAGGTGGTCATTTCTTCATGCACAGTGATAAACTCGGCACTCTAAAGCACCCGAGAGCGTTTTTTTCGATGCCAACCTAACCAGAGTGACGGGAGCGGCACAATTCAGAAAAAGTGCTCAGCTCGCCGAGAAAATGCGATTTAAGCAATAAAATTAAAAATGCTTATAAAACATAAACCAAACGTTGTAGATGGTCATTTCTTATTACGCAGTAATAAACTCGGCACTCTAAAGCACCCGAGAGCGTTTTTTTCGATGCCAACCTAACCAGGGTGACGGGAGCGGCACAATTCAGAAAAAGTGCTCAGCTCGCCGAGAAAATGCGATTTAAGCAATAAAATTAAAAATGCTTATAAAACATAAACCAAACGTTGTAAATTGTCATTTCTTATTACGCAGTAATAAACTCGGCACTCTAAAGCACCCGAGAGCGTTTTTTTCGATGCCAACCTAACCAGAGTGACGGGAGCGGCACAATTCAGAAAAAGCGCTCAGCTCGCCGAGAAAATGCGATTTAAGCAATAAAATTAAAAATGCTTATAAAACATAAACCAAACGTTGTAGATGGTCATTTCTTATTACGCAGTAATAAACTCGGCACTCTAAAGCACCCGAGAGCGTTTTTTTCCATGCCAACCTAACCAGAGTGACGGGAGCGGCACAATTCAGAAAAAGTGCTCAGCTCGCCGAGAAAATGCGATTTAAGCAATAAAATTAAAAATGCTTATAAAACATAAACCAAACGTTGGAGGTGGTCATTTCTTCATGCGCAGTGATAAACTCGGCACTCTAAAGCACCCGAGAGCGTTTTTTTCCATGCCAACCTAACCAGAGTGACGGGAGCGGCACAATTCAGAAAAAGTGCTCAGCTCGCCGAGAAAATGCGATTTAAGCAATAAAATTAAAAATGCTTATAAAACATAAACCAAACGTTGGAGGTGGTCATTTCTTCATGCGCAGTGATAAACTCGGCACTCTAAAGCACCCGAGAGCGTTTTTTTCCATGCCAACCTAACCAGAGTGACAGGAGCGGCACAATTCAGAAAAAGTGCTCAGCTCGCCGAGAAAATGCGATTTAAGCAATAAAATTAAAAATGCTTATAAAACATAAACCAAACGTTGGAGGTGGTCTTTTCTTCATGCGCAGTGATAAACTCGGCACTCTAAAGCACCCGAGAGCGTTTTTTTCCATGCCAACCTAAACAGAGTGACGGGAGCGGCACAATTCAGAAAAAGTGCTCAGCTCGCCGAGAAAATGCGATTTAAGCAATAAAATTAAAAATGCTTATAAAACATAAACCAAACGTTGGAGGTGGTCATTTATTCATGCGCAGTGATAAACTCGGCACTCTAAAGCACCCGAGAGCGTTTTTTTCGATGCCAACCTAACCAGAGTGACGGGAGCGGCACAATTCAGAAAAAGTGCTCAGCTCGCCGAGAAAATGCGATTTAAGCAATAAAATTAAAAATGCTTATAAAACATAAACCAAACGTTGGAGGTGGTCATTTCTTCATGCGCAGTGATAAACTCGGCACTCTAAAGCACCCGAGAGCGTTTTTTTCGATGCCAACCTAACCAGAGTGACGGGAGCGGCACAATTCAGAAAAAGTGCTCAGCTCGCCGAGAAAATGCGATTTAAGCAATAAAATTAAAAATGCTTATAAAACATAAACCAAACGTTGTAGATGGTCATTTCTTATTACGCAGTAATAAACTCGGCACTCTAAAGCACCCGAGAGCGTTTTTTTCGATGCCAACCTAACCAGAGTGACGGGAGCGGCACAATTCAGAAAAAGTGCTCAGCTCGCCGAGAAAATGCGATTTAAGCAATAAAATTAAAAATGCTTATAAAACATAAACCAAACGTTGTAAATTGTCATTTCTTATTACGCAGTAATAAACTCGGCACTCTAAAGCACCCGAGAGCGTTTTTTTCGATGCCAACCTAACCAGAGTGACGGGAGCGGCACAATTCAGAAAAAGCGCTCAGCTCGCCGAGAAAATGCGATTTAAGCAATAAAATTAAAAATGCTTATAAAACATAAACCAAACGTTGTAGATGGTCATTTCTTATTACGCAGTAATAAACTCGGCACTCTAAAGCACCCGAGAGCGTTTTTTTCGATGCCAACCTAACCAGAGTGACGGGAGCGGCACAATTCAGAAAAAGTGCTCAGCTCGCCGAGAAAATGCGATTTAAGCAATAAAATTAAAAATGCTTATAAAACATAAACCAAACGTTGTAAATTGTCATTTCTTATTACGCAGTAATAAACTCGGCACTCTAAAGCACCCGAGAGCGTTTTTTTCGATGCCAACCTAACCAGAGTGACGGGAGCGGCACAATTCAGAAAAAGCGCTCAGCTCGCCGAGAAAATGCGATTTAAGCAATAAAATTAAAAATGCTTATAAAACATAAACCAAACGTTGGAGGTGGTCATTTCTTCATGCACAGTGATAAACTCGGCACTCTAAAGCACCCGAGAGCGTTTTTTTTCATGCCAACCTAACCAGAGTGACGGGAGCGGCACAATTCAGAAAAAGTGCTCAGCTCGCCGAGAAAATGCGATTTAAGCAATAAAATTAAAAATGCTTATAAAACATAAACCAAACGTTGGAGGTGGTCATTTCTTCATGCGCAGTGATAAACTCGGCACTCTAAAGCACCCGAGAGCGTTTTTTTCGATGCCAACCTAACCAGAGTGACGGGAGCGGCACAATTCAGAAAAAGTGCTCAGCTCGCCGAGAAAATGCGATTTAAGCAATAAAATTAAAAATGCTTATAAAACATAAACCAAACGTTGGAGGTGGTCATTTCTTCATGCGCAGTGATAAACTCGGCACTCTAAAGCACCCGAGAGCGTTTTTTTCCATGCCAACCTAACCAGAGTGACGGGAGCGGCACAATTCAGAAAAAGTGCTCAGCTCGCCGAGAAAATGCGATTTAAGCAATAAAATTAAAAATGCTTATAAAACATAAACCAAACGTTGGAGGTGGCAATTTCTTCATGCGCAGTGATAAACTCGGCACTCTAAAGCACCCGAGAGCGTTTTTTTCCATGCCAACCTAACCAGAGTGACGGGAGCGGCACAATTCAGAAAAAGTGCTCAGCTCGCCGAGAAAATGCGATTCAAGCAATAAAATTAAAAATGCTTATAAAACATAAACGAAACGTTGGAGGTGGCCATTTCTTCATGCGCAGTGATAAACTCGGCACTCTAAAGCACCCGAGAGCGTTTTTTTCCATGCCAACCTAACCAGAGTGACGGGAGCGGCACAATTCAGAAAAAGTGCTCAGCTCGCCGAGAAAATGCGATTTAAGCAATAAAATTAAAAATGCTTATAAAACATAAACCAAACGTTGGAGGTGGTCATTTCTTCATGCGCAGTGATAAACTCGGCACTCTAAAGCACCCGAGAGCGTTTTTTTCCATGCCAACCTAACCAGAGTGACAGGAGCGGCACAATTCAGAAAAAGTGCTCAGCTCGCCGAGAAAATGCGATTTAAGCAATAAAATTAAAAATGCTTATAAAACATAAACCAAACGTTGGAGGTGGTCTTTTCTTCATGCGCAGTGATAAACTCGGCACTCTAAAGCACCCGAGAGCGTTTTTTTCCATGCCAACCTAAACAGAGCGACGGGAGCGGCACAATTCAGAAAAAGTGCTCAGCTCGCCGAGAAAATGCGATTTAAGCAATAAAATTAAAAATGCTTATAAAACATAAACCAAACGTTGTAGATGGTCATTTCTTATTACGCAGTAATAAACTCGGCACTCTAAAGCACCCGAGAGCGTTTTTTTCCATGCCAACCTAACCAGAGTGACGGGAGCGGCACAATTCAGAAAAAGTGCTCAGCTCGCCGAGAAAATGCGATTTAAGCAATAAAATTAAAAATGCTTATAAAACATAAACCAAACGTTGGAGGTGGTCATTTCTTCATGCGCAGTGATAAACTCGGCACTCTAAAGCACCCGAGAGCGTTTTTTTCCATGCCAACCTAACCAGAGTGACGGGAGCGGCACAATTCAGAAAAAGTGCTCAGCTCGCCGAGAAAATGCGATTTAAGCAATACAATTAAAAATGCTTATAAAACATAAACCAAACGTTGGAGGTGGTCATTTCTTCATGCGCAGTGATAAACTCGGCACTCTAAAGCACCCGAGAGCGTTTTTTTCCATGCCAACCTAACCAGAGTGACAGGAGCGGCACAATTCAGAAAAAGTGCTCAGCTCGCCGAGAAAATGCGATTTAAGCAATAAAATTAAAAATGCTTATAAAACATAAACCAAACGTTGGAGGTGGTCTTTTCTTCATGCGCAGTGATAAACTCGGCACTCTAAAGCACCCGAGAGCGTTTTTTTCCATGCCAACCTAAACAGAGTGACGGGAGCGGCACAATTCAGAAAAAGTGCTCAGCTCGCCGAGAAAATGCGATTTAAGCAATAAAATTAAAAATGCTTATAAAACATAAACCAAACGTTGTAGATGGTCATTTCTTATTACGCAGTAATAAACTCGGCACTCTAAAGCACCCGAGAGCGTTTTTTCCATGCCAACCTAACCAGAGTGACGGGAGCGGCACAATTCAGAAAAAAGTGCTCAGCTCGCCGAGAAAATGCGATTTAAGCAATAAAATTAAAAATGCTTATAAAACATAAACCAAACGTTGGAGGTGGTCATTTCTTCATGCGCAGTGATAAACTCGGCACTCTAAAGCACCCGAGAGCGTTTTATTCGATGCCAACCTAACCAGAGTGACGGGAGCGGCACAATTCAGAAAAAGCGCTCAGCTCGCCGAGAAAATGCGATTTAAGCAATAAAATTAAAAATGCTTATAAAACATAAACCAAACGTTGTAGATGGTCATTTCTTATTACGCAGTAATAAACTCGGCACTCTAAAGCACCCGAGAGCGTTTTTTTCCATGCCAACCTAACCAGAGTGACGGGAGCGGCACAATTCAGAAAAAGTGCTCAGCTCGCCGAGAAAATGCGATTTAGGAAATAAAATTAAAAATGCTTATAAAACATAAACCAAACGTTGGAGGTGGTCATTTCTTCATGCGCAGTGATAAACTCGGCACTCTAAAGCACCCGAGAGCGTTTTTTTCCATGCCAACCTAACCAGAGTGACGGGAGCGGCACAATTCAGAAAAAGTGCTCAGCTCGCCGAGAAAATGCGATTTAAGCAATAAAATTAAAAATGCTTATAAAACATAAACCAAACGTTGGAGGTGGCCATTTCTTCATGCGCAGTGATAAACTCGGCACTCTAAAGCACCCGAGAGCGTTTTTTTCCATGCCAACCTAACCACAGTGACGGGAGCGGCACAATTCAGAAAAAGTGCTCAGCTAGCCGAGAAAATGCGATTTAAGCAATAAAATTAAAAATGCTTATAAAACATAAACCAAACGTTGGAGGTGGTCATTTCTTCATGCGCAGTGATAAACTCGGCACTCTAAAGCACCCGAGAGCGTTTTTTTCCATGCCAACCTAACCAGAGTGACGGGAGCGGCACAATTCAGAAAAAGTGCTCAGCTCGCCGAGAAAATGCGATTTAAGCAATAAAATTAAAAATGCTTATAAAACATAAACCAAACGTTGTAGATGGTCATTTCTTATTACGCAGTAATAAACTCGGCACTCTAAAGCACCCGAGAGCGTTTTTTTCGATGCCAACCTAACCAGAGTGACGGGAGCGGCACAATTCAGAAAAAGCGTTCAGCTCGCCGAGAAAATGCGATTTAAGCAATAAAATTAAAAATGCTTATAAAACATAAACCAAACGTTGGAGGTGGTCATTTCTTCATGCACAGTGATAAACTCGGCACTCTAAAGCACCCGAGAGCGTTTTTTTCGATGCCAACCTAACCAGAGTGACGGGAGCGGCACAATTCAGAAAAAGCGCTCAGCTCGCCGAGAAAATGCGATTTAAGCAATAAAATTAAAAATGCTTATAAAACATAAACCAAACGTTGGAGGTGGTCATTTCTTCATGCACAGTGATAAACTCGGCACTCTAAAGCACCCGAGAGCGTTTTTTTCGATGCCAACCTAACCAGAGTGACGGGAGCGGCACAATTCAGAAAAAGTGCTCAGCTCGCCGAGAAAATGCGATTTAAGCAATAAAATTAAAAATGCTTATAAAACATAAACCAAACGTTGGAGTTGGTCATTTCTTCATGCGCAGTGATAAACTCGGCACTCTAAAGCACCCGAGAGCGTTTTTTTCGATGCCAACCTAACCAGAGTGACGGGAGCGGCACAATTCAGAAAAAGTGCTCAGCTCGCCGAGAAAATGCGATTTAAGCAATAAAATTAAAAATGCTTATAAAACATAAACCAAACGTTGGAGGTGGTCATTTCTTCATGCGCAGTGATAAACTCGGCACTCTAAAGCACCCGAGAGCGTTTTTTTCGATGCCAACCTAACCAGAGTGACGGGAGCGGCACAATTCAGAAAAAGCGCTCAGCTCGCCGAGAAAATGCGATTTAAGCAATAAAATTAAAAATGCTTATAAAACATAAACCAAACGTTGGAGGTGGTCATTTCTTCATGCGCAGTGATAAACTCGGCACTCTAAAGCACCCGAGAGCGTTTTTTGTCGATGCCAAGCTAACCAGAGTGACGGGAGCGGCACAATTCAGAAAAAGCGCTCAGCTCGCCGAGAAAATGCGATTTAAGCAATAAAATTAAAAATGCTTATAAAACATAAACCAAACGTTGGAGGTGGTCATTTCTTCATGCGCAGTGATAAACTCGGCACTCTAAAGCACCCGAGAGCGTTTTTTTCGATGCCAACCTAACCAGAGTGACGGGAGCGGCACAATTCAGAAAAAGTGCTCAGCTCGCCGAGAAAATGCGATTTAAGCAATAAAATTAAAAATGCTTATAAAACATAAACCAAACGTTGGAGGTGGTCATTTCTTCATGCGCAGTGATAAACTCGGCACTCTAAAGCACCCGAGAGCGTTTTTTTCGATGCCAACCTAACCAGAGTGACGGGAGCGGCACAATTCAGAAAAAGTGCTCAGCTCGCCGAGAAAATGCGATTTAAGCAATAAAATTATAAATGCTTATAAAACATAAACCAAACGTTGTAGATGGTCATTTCTTATTACGCAGTAATAAACTCGGCACTCTAAAGCACCCGAGAGCGTTTTTTTCGATGCCAACCTAACCAGAGTGACGGGAGCGGCACAATTCAGAAAAAGCGCTCAGCTCGCCGAGAAAATGCGATTTAAGCAATAAAATTAAAAATGCTTATAAAACATAAACCAAACGTTGGAGGTGGTCATTTCTTCATGCACAGTGATAAACTCGGCACTCTAAAGCACCCGAGAGCGTTTTTTTCGATGCCAACCTAACCAGAGTGACGGGAGCGGCACAATTCAGAAAAAGTGCTCAGCTCGCCGAGAAAATGCGATTTAAGCAATAAAATTAAAAATGCTTACAAAACATAAACCAAACGTTGTAAATGGTCATTTCTTATTACGCAGTAATAAACTCGGCACTCTAAAGCACCCGAGAGCGTTTTTTTCGATGCCAACCTAACCAGAGTGACGGGAGCGGCACAATACAGAAAAAGCGCTCAGCTCGCCGAGAAAATGCGATTTAAGCAATAAAATTAAAAATGCTTATAAAACATAAACCAAACGTTGGAGGTGGTCATTTCTTCATGCGCAGTGATAAACTCGGCACTCTAAAGCACCCGAGAGCGATTTTTTCCATGCCAACCTAACCAGAGTGACGGGAGCGGCACAATTCAGAAAAAGTGCTCAGCTCGCCGAGAAAATGCGATTTAAGCAATAAAATTAAAAATGCTTATAAAACATAAACCAAACGTTGGAGGTGGTCATTTCTTCATGCGCAGTGATAAACTCGGCACTCTAAAGCACCCGAGAGCGTTTTTTTCGATGCCAACCTAACCAGAGTGACGGGAGCGGCACAATTCAGAAAAAGTGCTCAGCTCGCCGAGAAAATGCGATTTAAGCAATAAAATTAAAAATGCTTATAAAACATAAACCAAACGTTGGAGGTGGCCATTTCTTCATGCGCAGTGATAAACTCGGCACTCTAAAGCACCCGAGAGCGTTTTTTTCCATGCCAACCTAACCAGAGTGACGGGAGCGGCACAATTCAGAAAGTGCTCAGCTCGCCGAGAAAATGCGATTTAAGCAATAAAATTAAAAATGCTTATAAAACATAAACCAAACGTTGTAGATGGTCATTTCTTATTACGCAGTGATAAACTCGGCACTCTAAAGCACCCGAGAGCGTTTTTTTCGATGCCAACCTAACCAGAGTGACGGGAGCGGCACAATTCAGAAAAAGCGCTCAGCTCGCCGAGAAAATGCGATTTAAGCAATAAAATTAAAAATGCTTATAAAACATAAACCAAACGTTGGAGGTGGTCATTTCTTCATGCGCAGTGATAAACTCGGCACTCTAAAGCACCCGAGAGCGTTTTTTTCCATGCCAACCTAAACAGAGTGACGGGAGCGGCACAATTCAGAAAAAGTGCTCAGCTCGCCGAGAAAATGCGATTTAAGCAATAAAATTAAAAATGCTTATAAAACATAAACCAAACGTTGTAGATGGTCATTTCTTATTACGCAGTAATAAACTCGGCACTCTAAAGCACCCGAGAGCGATTTTTTCCATGCCAACCTAACCAGAGTGACGGGAGCGGCACAATTCAGAAAAAGTGCTCAGCTCGCCGAGAAAATGCGATTTAAGCAATAAAATTAAAAATGCTTATAAAACATAAACCAAACGTTGGAGGTGGTCATTTCTTCATGCGCAGTGATAAACTCGGCACTCTAAAGCACCCGAGAGCGTTTTTTTCGATGCCAACCTAACCAGAGTGACGGGAGCGGCACAATTCAGAAAAAGTGCTCAGCTCGCCGAGAAAATGCGATTTAAGCAATAAAATTAAAAATGCTTATAAAACATAAACCAAACGTTGGAGGTGGCCATTTCTTCATGCGCAGTGATAAACTCGGCACTCTAAAGCACCCGAGAGCGTTTTTTTCCATGCCAACCTAACCAGAGTGACGGGAGCGGCACAATTCAGAAAAAGTGCTCAGCTCGCCGAGAAAATGCGATTTAAGCAATAAAATTAAAAATGCTTATAAAACATAAACCAAACGTTGGAGGTGGTCATTTCTTCATGCGCAGTGATAAACTCGGCACTCTAAAGCACCCGAGAGCGTTTTTTTCCATGCCAACCTAACCAGAGTGACGGGAGCGGCACAATTCAGAAAAAGTGCTCAGCTCGCCGAGAAAATGCGATTTAAGCAATAAAATTAAAAATGCTTATAAAACATAAACCAAACGTTGGAGGTGGCCATTTCTTCATGCGCAGTGATAAACTCGGCACTCTAAAGCACCCGAGAGCGTTTTTTTCGATGCCAACCTAACCAGAGTGACGGGAGCGGCACAATTCAGAAAAAGTGCTCAGCTCGCCAAGAAAATGCGATTTAAGCAATAAAATTAAAAATGCTTATAAAACATAAACCAAACGTTGGAGGTGGCCATTTCTTCATGCGCAGTGATAAACTCGGCACTCTAAAGCACCCGAGAGCGTTTTTTTCCATGCCTAACCAGAGTGACGGGAGCGGCACAATTCAGAAAAAGTGCTCAGCTCGCCGAGAAAATGCGATTTAAGCAATAAAATTAAAAATGCTTATAAAACATAAACCAAACGTTGGAGGTGGTCATTTCTTCATGCGCAGTGATAAACTCGGCACTCTAAAGCACCCGAGAGCGTTTTTTTCCATGCCAACCTAACCAGAGTGACAGGAGCGGCACAATTCAGAAAAAGTGCTCAGCTCGCCGAGAAAATGCGATTTAAGCAATAAAATTAAAAATGCTTATAAAACATAAACCAAACGTTGGAGGTGGTCTTTTCTTCATGCGCAGTGATAAACTCGGCACTCTAAAGCACCCGAGAGCGTTTTTTTCCATGCCAACCTAACCAGAGTGACAGGAGCGGCACAATTCAGAAAAAGTGCTCAGCTCGCCGAGAAAATGCGATTTAAGCAATAAAATTAAAAATGCTTATAAAACATAAACCAAACGTTGGAGGTGGTCTTTTCTTCATGCGCAGTGATAAACTCGGCACTCTAAAGCACCCGAGAGCGTTTTTTTCCATGCCAACCTAAACAGAGTGACGGGAGCGGCACAATTCAGAAAAAGTGCTCAGCTCGCCGAGAAAATGCGATTTAAGCAATAAAATTAAAAATGCTTATAAAACATAAACCAAACGTTGTAGATGGTCATTTCTTATTACGCAGTAATAAACTCGGCACTCTAAAGCACCCGAGAGCGTTTTTTTCCATGCCAACCTAACCAGAGTGACGGGAGCGGCACAATTCAGAAAAAGTGCTCAGCTCGCCGAGAAAATGCGATTTAAGCAATAAAATTAAAAATGCTTATAAAACATAAACCAAACGTTGGAGGTGGTCATTTCTTCATGCACAGTGATAAACTCGGCACTCTAAAGCACCCGAGAGCGTTTTTTTCCATGCCAACCTAACCAGAGTGACGGGAGCGGCACAATTCAGAAAAAGTGCTCAGCTCGCCGAGAAAATGCGATTTAAGCAATAAAATTAAAAATGCTTATAAAACATAAACCAAACGTTGGAGGTGGTCATTTCTTCATGCGCAGTGATAAACTCGGCACTCTAAAGCACCCGAGAGCGTTTTTTTCGATGCCAACCTAACCAGAGTGACGGGAGCGGCACAATTCAGAAAAAGTGCTCAGCTCGCCGAGAAAATGCGATTTAAGCAATAAAATTAAAAATGCTTATAAAACATAAACCAAACGTTGGAGGTGGTCATTTCTTCATGCGCAGTGATAAACTCGGCACTCTAAAGCACCCGAGAGCGTTTTTTTCCATGCCAACCTAACCAGAGTGACGGGAGCGGCACAATTCAGAAAAAGTGCTCAGCTCGCCGAGAAAATGCGATTTAAGCAATAAAATTAAAAATGCTTATAAAACATAAACCAAACGTTGTAGATGGTCATTTCTTATTACGCAGTAATAAACTCGGCACTCTAAAGCACCCGAGAGCGTTTTTTTCCATGCCAACCTAACCAGAGTGACGGGAGCGGCACAATTCAGAAAAAGTGCTCAGCTCGCCGAGAAAATGCGATTTAAGCAATACAATTAAAAATGCTTATAAAACATAAACCAAACGTTGGAGGTGGTCATTTCTTCATGTGCAGTGATAAACTCGGCACTCTAAAGCACCCGAGAGCGTTTTTTTCCATGCCAACCTAACCAGAGTGACGGGAGCGGCACAATTCAGAAAAAGTGCTCAGCTCGCCGAGAAAATGCGATTTAATCAATAAAATTAAAAATGCTTATAAAACATAAACCAAACGTTGGAGGTGGTCATTTCTTCATGCACAGTGATAAACTCGGCACTCTAAAGCACCCGAGAGCGTTTTTTTCGATGCCAACCTAACCAGAGTGACGGGAGCGGCACAATTCAGAAAAAGTGCTCAGCTTGCCGAGAAAATGCGATTTAAGCAATAAAATTAAAAATGCTTATAAAACATAAACCAAACGTTGGAGGTGGTCATTTCTTCATGCGCAGTGATAAACTCGGCACTCTAAAGCACCCGAGAGCGTTTTTTTCGATGCCAACTTAACCAGAGTGACGGGAGCGGCACAATTCAGAAAAAGTGCTCAGCTCGCCGAGAAAATGCGATTTAAGCAATAAAATTAAAAATGCTTATAAAACATAAACCAAACGTTGGAGGTGGTCATTTCTTCGTGCGCAGTGATAAACTCGGCACTCTAAAGCACCCGAGAGCGTTTTATTCGATGCCAACCTAACCAGAGTGACGGGAGCGGCACAATTCAGAAAAAGTGCTCAGCTCGCCGAGAAAATGCGATTTAAGCAATAAAATTAAAAATGCTTATAAAACATAAACCAAACGTTGGAGGTGGTCATTTCTTCATGCGCAGTGATAAACTCGGCACTCTAAAGCACCCGAGAGCGTTTTTTTCGATGCCAACCTAACCAGAGTGACGGGAGCGGCACAATTCAGAAAAAGCGCTCAGCTCGCCGAGAAAATGCGATTTAAGCAATAAAATTAAAAATGCTTATAAAACATAAACCAAACGTTGGAGGTGGTAATTTCTTCATGCGCAGTGATAAACTCGGCACTCTAAAGCACCCGAGAGCGTTTTTTTCGATGCCAACCTAACCAGAGTGACGGGAGCGGCACAATTCAGAAAAAGCGCTCAACTCGCCGAGAAAATGCAATTTAAGCAATAAAATTAAAAATGCTTATAAAACATAAACCAAACGTTGGAGGTGGTCATTTCTTCATGCGCAGTGATAAACTCGGCACTCTAAAGCACCCGAGAGCGTTTTTTTCGATGCCAACCTAACCAGAGTGACGGGAGCGGCACAATTCAGAAAAAGTGCTCAGCTCGCCGAGAAAATGCGATTTAAGCAATAAAATTAAAAATGCTTATAAAACATAAACCAAACGTTGGAGGTGGTCATTTCTTCATGCGCAGTGATAAACTCGGCACTCTAAAGCACCCGAGAGCGTTTTTTTCGATGCCAACCTAACCAGAGTGACGGGAGCGGCACAATTCAGAAAAAGCGCTCAGCTCGCCGAGAAAATGCGATTTAAGCAATAAAATTAAAAATGCTTATAAAACATAAACCAAACGTTGGAGGTGGTCATTTCTTCATGCACAGTGATAAACTCGGCACTCTAAAGCACCCGAGAGCGTTTTTTTCGATGCCAACCTAACCAGAGTGACGGGAGCGGCACAATTCAGAAAAAGTGCTCAGCTCGCCGAGAAAATGCGATTTAAGCAATAAAATTAAAAATGCTTATAAAACATAAACCAAACGTTGGAGGTGGTCATTTCTTCATGCGCAGTGATAAACTCGGCACTCTAAAGCACCCGAGAGCGTTTTTTTCGATGCCAACCTAACCAGAGTGACGCGAGCGGCACAATTCAGAAAAAGCGCTCAGCTCGCCGAGAAAATGCGATTTAAGCAATAAAATTAAAAATGCTTATAAAACATAAACCAAACGTTGGAGGTGGTAATTTCTTCATGCGCAGTGATAAACTCGGCACTCTAAAGCACCCGAGAGCGTTTTTTTCGATGCCAACCTAACCAGAGTGACGGGAGCGGCACAATTCAGAAAAAGTGCTCAGCTCGCCGAGAAAATGCGATTTAAGCAATAAAATTAAAAATGCTTATAAAACATAAACCAAACGTTGGAGTTGGTCATTTCTTCATGCGCAGTGATAAACTCGGCACTCTAAAGCACCCGAGAGCGTTTTTTTCGATGCCAACCTAACCAGAGTGAAGGGAGCGGCACAATTCAGAAAAAGTGCTCAGCTCGCCGAGAAAATGCGATTTAAGCAATAAAATTAAGAATGCTTATAAAACATAAACCAAACGTTGGAGGTGGTCATTTCTTCATGCGCAGTGATAAACTCGGCACTCTAAAGCACCCAAGAGCGTTTTTTTCGATGCCAACCTAACCAGAGTGACGGGAGCGGCACAATTCAGAAAAAGCGCTCAGCTCGCCGAGAAAATGCGATTTAAGCAATAAAATTAAAAATGCTTATAAAACATAAACCAAACGTTGGAGGTGGTCATTTCTTCATGCACAGTGATAAACTCGGCACTCTAAAGCACCCGAGAGCGTTTTTTTCGATGCCAACCTAACCAGAGTGACGGGAGCGGCACAATTCAGAAAAAGTGCTCAGCTCGCCGAGAAAATGCGATTTAAGCAATAAAATTAAAAATGCTTATAAAACATAAACCAAACGTTGTAGATGGTCATTTCTTATTACGCAGTAATAAACTCGGCACTCTAAAGCACCCGAGAGCGTTTTTTTCGATGCCAACCTAACCAGAGTGACGGGAGCGGCACAATTCAGAAAAAGCGCTCAGCTCGCCGAGAAAATGCGATTTAAGCAATAAAATTAAAAATGCTTATAAAACATAAACCAAACGTTGGAGGTGGTCATTTCTTCATGCACAGTGATAAACTCGGCACTCTAAAGCACCCGAGAGCGTTTTTTTCGATGCCAACCTAACCAGAGTGACGGGAGCGGCACAATTCAGAAAAAGTGCTCAGCTCGCCGAGAAAATGCGATTTAAGCAATAAAATTAAAAATGCTTATAAAACATAAACCAAACGTTGTAAATTGTCATTTCTTATTACGCAGTAATAAACTCGGCACTCTAAAGCACCCGAGAGCGTTTTTTTCGATGCCAACCTAACCAGAGTGACGGGAGCGGCACAATTCAGAAAAAGCGCTCAGCTCGCCGAGAAAATGCGATTTAAGCAATAAAATTAAAAATGCTTATAAAACATAAACCAAACGTTGGAGGTGGTCATTTCTTCATGCACAGTGATAAACTCGGCACTCTAAAGCACCCGAGAGCGTTTTTTTTCATGCCAACCTAACCAGAGTGACGGGAGCGGCACAATTCAGAAAAAGTGCTCAGCTCGCCGAGAAAATGCGATTTAAGCAATAAAATTAAAAATGCTTATAAAACATAAACCA
This sequence comes from Syngnathus typhle, assembly GCF_033458585.1. NCBI lineage: Eukaryota > Metazoa > Chordata > Actinopteri > Syngnathiformes > Syngnathidae > Syngnathus > Syngnathus typhle. The sequence continues at coordinate 314,334 of NW_026871951.1, read as the reverse complement.
AATATTGGAGGTGGTCATTTCTTCATGCGCAGTGATAAACTCGGCACTTTAAAGCACCCGAGAGCGTTTTTTTCGATGCCAACCTAACCAGAGTGACGGGAGCGGCACAATTCAGAAAAAGTGCTCAGCTCGCCGAGAAAATGCGATTTAAGCAATAAAATTAAAAATGCTTATAAAACATAAACCAAACGTTGGAGGTGGTCATTTCTTCATGCGCAGTGATAAACTCGGCACTCTAAAGCACCCGAGAGCGTTTTTTTCCATGCCAACCTAACCAGAGTGACGGGAGCGGCACAATTCAGAAAAAGTGCTCAGCTCGCCGAGAAAATGCGATTTAAGCAATAAAATTAAAAATGCTTATAAAACATAAACCAAACGTTGGAGGTGGCCATTTCTTCATGCGCAGTGATAAACTCGGCACTCTAAAGCACCCGAGAGCGTTTTTTTCCATGCCAACCTAACCAGAGTGACGGGAGCGGCACAATTCAGAAAAAGTGCTCAGCTCGCCGAGAAAATGCGATTCAAGCAATAAAATTAAAAATGCTTATAAAACATAAACCAAACGTTGGAGGTGGCCATTTCTTCATGCGCAGTGATAAACTCGGCACTCTAAAGCACCCGAGAGCGTTTTTTTCCATGCCAACCTAACCAGAGTGACGGGAGCGGCACAATTCAGAAAAAGTGCTCAGCTCGCCGAGAAAATGCGATTTAAGCAATAAAATTAAAAATGCTTATAAAACATAAACCAAACGTTGGAGGTGGTCATTTCTTCATGCGCAGTGATAAACTCGGCACTCTAAAGCACCCGAGAGCGTTTTTTTCGATGCCAACCTAACCAGAGTGACGCGAGCGGCACAATTCAGAAAAAGCGCTCAGCTCGCCGAGAAAATGCGATTTAAGCAATAAAATTAAAAATGCTTATAAAACATAAACCAAACGTTGGAGGTGGTAATTTCTTCATGCGCAGTGATAAACTCGGCACTCTAAAGCACCCGAGAGCGTTTTTTTCGATGCCAACCTAACCAGAGTGACGGGAGCGGCACAATTCAGAAAAAGTGCTCAGCTCGCCGAGAAAATGCGATTTAAGCAATAAAATTAAAAATGCTTATAAAACATAAACCAAACGTTGGAGTTGGTCATTTCTTCATGCGCAGTGATAAACTCGGCACTCTAAAGCACCCGAGAGCGTTTTTTTCGATGCCAACCTAACCAGAGTGAAGGGAGCGGCACAATTCAGAAAAAGTGCTCAGCTCGCCGAGAAAATGCGATTTAAGCAATAAAATTAAAAATGCTTATAAAACATAAACCAAACGTTGGAGGTGGTCATTTCTTCATGCGCAGTGATAAACTCGGCACTCTAAAGCACCCAAGAGCGTTTTTTTCGATGCCAACCTAACCAGAGTGACGGGAGCGGCACAATTCAGAAAAAGCGCTCAGCTCGCCGAGAAAATGCGATTTAAGCAATAAAATTAAAAATGCTTATAAAACATAAACCAAACGTTGGAGGTGGTCATTTCTTCATGCACAGTGATAAACTCGGCACTCTAAAGCACCCGAGAGCGTTTTTTTCGATGCCAACCTAACCAGAGTGACGGGAGCGGCACAATTCAGAAAAAGTGCTCAGCTCGCCGAGAAAATGCGATTTAAGCAATAAAATTAAAAATGCTTATAAAACATAAACCAAACGTTGTAGATGGTCATTTCTTATTACGCAGTAATAAACTCGGCACTCTAAAGCACCCGAGAGCGTTTTTTTCGATGCCAACCTAACCAGAGTGACGGGAGCGGCACAATTCAGAAAAAGCGCTCAGCTCGCCGAGAAAATGCGATTTAAGCAATAAAATTAAAAATGCTTATAAAACATAAACCAAACGTTGGAGGTGGTCATTTCTTCATGCACAGTGATAAACTCGGCACTCTAAAGCACCCGAGAGCGTTTTTTTCGATGCCAACCTAACCAGAGTGACGGGAGCGGCACAATTCAGAAAAAGTGCTCAGCTCGCCGAGAAAATGCGATTTAAGCAATAAAATTAAAAATGCTTATAAAACATAAACCAAACGTTGTAAATTGTCATTTCTTATTACGCAGTAATAAACTCAGCACTCTAAAGCACCCGAGAGCGTTTTTTTCGATGCCAACCTAACCAGAGTGACGGGAGCGGCACAATTCAGAAAAAGCGCTCAGCTCGCCGAGAAAATGCGATTTAAGCAATAAAATTAAAAATGCTTATAAAACATAAACCAAACGTTGGAGGTGGTCATTTCTTCATGCACAGTGATAAACTCGGCACTCTAAAGCACCCGAGAGCGTTTTTTTTCATGCCAACCTAACCAGAGTGACGGGAGCGGCACAATTCAGAAAAAGTGCTCAGCTCGCCGAGAAAATGCGATTTAAGCAATAAAATTAAAAATGCTTATAAAACATAAACCAAATATTGGAGGTGGTCATTTCTTCATGCGCAGTGATAAACTCGGCACTTTAAAGCACCCGAGAGCGTTTTTTTCGATGCCAACCTAACCAGAGTGACGGGAGCGGCACAATTCAGAAAAAGTGCTCAGCTCGCCGAGAAAATGCGATTTAAGCAATAAAATTAAAAATGCTTATAAAACATAAACCAAACGTTGGAGGTGGTCATTTCTTCATGCGCAGTGATAAACTCGGCACTCTAAACCACCCGAGAGCGTTTTTTTCCATGCCAACCTAACCAGAGTGACGGGAGCGGCACAATTCAGAAAAAGTGCTCAGCTCGCCGAGAAAATGCGATTTAAGCAATAAAATTGAAAATGCTTATAAAACATAAACCAAACGTTGGAGGTGGCCATTTCTTCATGCGCAGTGATAAACTCGGCACTCTAAAGCACCCGAGAGCGTTTTTTTCCATGCCAACCTAACCAGAGTGACGGGAGCGGCACAATTCAGAAAAAGTGCTCAGCTCGCCGAGAAAATGCGATTCAAGCAATAAAATTAAAAATGCTTATAAAACATAAACCAAACGTTGGAGGTGGCCATTTCTTCATGCGCAGTGATAAACTCGGCACTCTAAAGCACCCGAGAGCGTTTTTTTCCATGCCAACCTAACCAGAGTGACGGGAGCGGCACAATTCAGAAAAAGTGCTCAGCTCGCCGAGAAAATGCGATTTAAGCAATAAAATTAAAAATGCTTATAAAACATAAACCAAACGTTGGAGGTGGTCATTTCTTCATGCACAGTGATAAACTCGGCACTCTAAAGCACCCGAGAGCGTTTTTTTCCATGCCAACCTAACCAGAGTGACAGGAGCGGCACAATTCAGAAAAAGTGCTCAGCTCGCCGAGAAAATGCGATTTAAGCAATAAAATTAAAAATGCTTATAAAACATAAACCAAACGTTGGAGGTGGTCTTTTCTTCATGCGCAGTGATAAACTCGGCACTCTAAAGCACCCGAGAGTGTTTTTTTCCATGCCAACCTAAACAGAGTGACGGGAGCGGCACAATTCAGAAAAAGTGCTCAGCTCGCCGAGAAAATGCGATTTAAGCAATAAAATTAAAAATGCTTATAAAACATAAACCAAACGTTGTAGATGGTCATTTCTTATTACGCAGTAATAAACTCGGCACTCTAAAGCACCCGAGAGCGTTTTTTTCCATGCCAACCTAACCAGAGTGACGGGAGCGGCACAATTCAGAAAAAGTGCTCAGCTCGCCGAGAAAATGCGATTTAAGCAATAAAATTAAAAATGCTTATAAAACATAAACCAAACGTTGGAGGTGGTCATTTCTTCATGCGCAGTGATAAACTCGGCACTCTAAAGCACCCGAGAGCGTTTTTTTCCATGCCAACCTAACCAGAGTGACGGGAGCGGCACAATTCAGAAAAAGTGCTCAGCTCGCCGAGAAAATGCGATTTAAGCAATAAAATTAAAAATGCTTATAAAACATAAACCAAACGTTGGAGGTGGTCATTTCTTCATGCGCAGTGATAAACTCGGCACTCTAAAGCACCCGAGAGCGTTTTTTTCCATGCCAACCTAACCAGAGTGACAGGAGCGGCACAATTCAGAAAAAGTGCTCAGCTCGCCGAGAAAATGCGATTTAAGCAATAAAATTAAAAATGCTTATAAAACATAAACCAAACGTTGGAGGTGGTCTTTTCTTCATGCGCAGTGATAAACTCGGCACTCTAAAGCACCCGAGAGCGTTTTTTTCCATGCCAACCTAAACAGAGTGACGGGAGCGGCACAATTCAGAAAAAGTGCTCAGCTCGCCGAGAAAATGCGATTTAAGCAATAAAATTAAAAATGCTTATAAAACATAAACCAAACGTTGTAGATGGTCATTTCTTATTACGCAGTAATAAACTCGGCACTCTAAAGCACCCGAGAGCGTTTTTTTCCATGCCAACCTAACCAGAGTGACGGGAGCGGCACAATTCAGAAAAAGTGCTCAGCTCGCCGAGAAAATGCGATTTAAGCAATAAAATTAAAAATGCTTATAAAACATAAACCAAACGTTGGAGGTGGTCATTTCTTCATGCGCAGTGATAAACTCGGCACTCTAAAGCACCCGAGAGCGTTTTTTTCGATGCCAACCTAACCAGAGTGACGGGAGCGGCACAATTCAGAAAAAGTGCTCAGCTCGCCGAGAAAATGCGATTTAAGCAATAAAATTAAAAATGCTTATAAAACATAAACCAAACGTTGGAGGTGGCCATTTCTTCATGCGCAGTGATAAACTCGGCACTCTAAAGCACCCGAGAGCGTTTTTTTCCATGCCAACCTAACCAGAGTGACGGGAGCGGCACAATTCAGAAAAAGTGCTCAGCTCGCCGAGAAAATGCGATTTAAGCAATAAAATTAAAAATGCTTATAAAACATAAACCAAACGTTGGAGGTGGCCATTTCTTCATGCGCAGTGATAAACTCGGCACTCTAAAGCACCCGAGAGCGTTTTTTTCCATGCCAACCTAACCAGAGTGACGGGAGCGGCACAATTCAGAAAAAGTGCTCAGCTCGCCGAGAAAATGCGATTTAAGCAATAAAATTAAAAATGCTTATAAAACATAAACCAAACGTTGGAGGTGGTCATTTCTTCATGCGCAGTGATAAACTCGGCACTCTAAAGCACCCGAGAGCGTTTTTTTCCATGCCAACCTAACCAGAGTGACGGGAGCGGCACAATTCAGAAAAAGTGCTCAGCTCGCCGAGAAAATGCGATTTAAGCAATAAAATTAAAAATGCTTATAAAACATAAACCAAACGTTGGAGGTGGCCATTTCTTCATGCGCAGTGATAAACTCGGCACTCTAAAGCACCCGAGAGCGTTTTTTTCCATGCCAACCTAACCAGAGTGACGGGAGCGGCACAATTCAGAAAAAGTGCTCAGCTAGCCGAGAAAATGCGATTTAAGCAATAAAATTAAAAATGCTTATAAAACATAAACCAAACGTTGGAGGTGGTCATTTCTTCATGCGCAGTGATAAACTCGGCACTCTAAAGCACCCGAGAGCGTTTTTTTCCATGCCAACCTAACCAGAGTGACGGGAGCGGCACAATTCAGAAAAAGTGCTCAGCTCGCCGAGAAAATGCGATTTAAGCAATAAAATTAAAAATGCTTATAAAACATAAACCAAACTTTGTAGATGGTCATTTCTTATTACGCAGTAATAAACTCGGCACTCTAAAGCACCCGAGAGCGTTTTTTTCGATGCCAACCTAACCAGAGTGACGGGAGCGGCACAATTCAGAAAAAGCGTTCAGCTCGCCGAGAAAATGCGATTTAAGCAATAAAATTAAAAATGCTTATAAAACATAAACCAAACGTTGGAGGTGGTCATTTCTTCATGCACAGTGATAAACTCGGCACTCTAAAGCACCCGAGAGCGTTTTTTTCGATGCCAACCTAACCAGAGTGACGGGAGCGGCACAATTCAGAAAAAGTGCTCAGCTCGCCGAGAAAATGCGATTTAAGCAATAAAATTAAAAATGCTTATAAAACATAAACCAAACGTTGGAGTTGGTCATTTCTTCATGCGCAGTGATAAACTCGGCACTCTAAAGCACCCGAGAGCGTTTTTTTCGATGCCAACCTAACCAGAGTGACGGGAGCGGCACAATTCAGAAAAAGTGCTCACCTCGCCGAGAAAATGCGATTTAAGCAATAAAATTAAAAATGCTTATAAAACATAAACCAAACGTTGGAGGTGGTCATTTCTTCATGCGCAGTGATAAACTCGGCACTCTAAAGCACCCGAGAGCGTTTTTTTCGATGCCAACCTAACCAGAGTGACGGGAGCGGCACAATTCAGAAAAAGCGCTCAGCTCGCCGAGAAAATGCGATTTAAGCAATAAAATTAAAAATGCTTATAAAACATAAACCAAACGTTGGAGGTGGTCATTTCTTCATGCGCAGTGATAAACTTGGCACTCTAAAGCACCCGAGAGCGTTTTTTGTCGATGCCAAGCTAACCAGAGTGACGGGAGCGGCACAATTCAGAAAAAGCGCTCAGCTCGCCGAGAAAATGCGATTTAAGCAATAAAATTAAAAATGCTTATAAAACATAAACCAAACGTTGGAGGTGGTCATTTCTTCATGCGCAGTGATAAACTCGGCACTCTAAAGCACCCGAGAGCGTTTTTTTCCATGCCAACCTAACCAGAGTGACGGGAGCGGCACAATTCAGAAAAAGTGCTCAGCTCGCCGAGAAAATGCGATTTAAGCAATACAATTAAAAATGCTTATAAAACATAAACCAAACGTTGGAGGTGGTCATTTCTTCATGTGCAGTGATAAACTCGGCACTCTAAAGCACCCGAGAGCGTTTTTTTCCATGCCAACCTAACCAGAGTGACGGGAGCGGCACAATTCAGAAAAAGTGCTCAGCTCGCCGAGAAAATGCGATTTAAGCAATAAAATTAAAAATGCTTATAAAACATAAACCAAACGTTGGAGGTGGTCATTTCTTCATGCACAGTGATAAACTCGGCACTCTAAAGCACCCGAGAGCGTTTTTTTCGATGCCAACCTAACCAGAGTGACGGGAGCGGCACAATTCAGAAAAAGCGCTCAGCTCGCCGAGAAAATGCGATTTAAGCAATAAAATTAAAAATGCTTATAAAACATAAACCAAACGTTGGAGGTGGTCATTTCTTCATGCACAGTGATAAACTCGGCACTCTAAAGCACCCGAGAGCGTTTTTTTCGGTACCAACCTAACCAGAGTGACGGGAGCGGCACAATTCAGAAAAAGTGCTCAGCTCGCCGAGAAAATGCGATTTAAGCAATAAAATTAAAAATGCTTATAAAACATAAACCAAACGTTGGAGGTGGTCATTTCTTCATGCGCAGTGATAAACTCGGCACTCTAAAGCACCCGAGAGCGTTTTTTTCGATGCCAACCTAACCAGAGTGACGGGAGCGGCACAATTCAGAAAAAGTGCTCAGCTCGCCGAGAAAATGCAATTTAAGCAATAAAATTAAAAATGCTTATAAAACATAAACCAAACGTTGTAGATGGTCATTTCTTATTACGCAGTAATAAACTCGGCACTCTAAAGCACCCGAGAGCGTTTTTTTCCATGCCAACCTAACCAGAGTGACGGGAGCGGCACAATTCAGAAAAAGTGCTCAGCTCGCCGAGAAAATGCGATTTAAGCAATAAAATTAAAAATGCTTATAAAACATAAACCAAACGTTGGAGGTGGTCATTTCTTCATGCGCAGTGATAAACTCGGCACTCTAAAGCACCCGAGAGCGTTTTTTTCCATGCCAACCTAACCAGAGTGACGGGAGCGGCACAATTCAGAAAAAGTGCTCAGCTCGCCGAGAAAATGCGATTTAAGCAATAAAATTAAAAATGCTTATAAAACATAAACCAAACGTTGGAGGTGGTCATTTCTTCATGCGCAGTGATAAACTCGGCACTCTAAAGCACCCGAGAGCGTTTTATTTGATGCCAACCTAACCAGAGTTACGGGAGCGGCACAATTCAGAAAAAGTGCTCAGCTCGCCGAGAAAATGCGATTTAAGCAATAAAATTAAAAATGCTTATAAAACATAAACCAAACGTTGGAGGTGGTCATTTCTTCATGCGCAGTGATAAACTCGGCACTCTAAAGCACCCGAGAGCGTTTTTTTCGATGCCAACCTAACCAGAGTGACGGGAGCGGCACAATTCTGAAAAAGCGCTCAGCTCGCCGAGAAAATGCGATTTAAGCAATAAAATTAAAAATGCTTATAAAACATAAACCAAACGTTGGAGGTGGTCATTTCTTCATGCGCGGTGATAAACTCGGCACTCTAAAGCACCCGAGAGCGTTTTTTTCGATGCCAACCTAACCAGAGTGACGGGAGCGGCACAATTCAGAAAAAGTGCTCAGCTCGCCGAGAAAATGCGATTTAAGCAATAAAATTAAAAATGCTTATAAAACATAAACCAAACGTTGGAGGTGGTCATTTCTTCATGCGCAGTGATAAACTCGGCACTCTAAAGCACCCGAGAGCGTTTTTTTCGATGCCAACCTAACCAGAGTGACGGGAGCGGCACAATTCAGAAAAAGTGCTCAGCTCGCCGAGAAAATGCGATTTAAGCAATAAAATTAAAAATGCTTATAAAACATAAACCAAACGTTGGAGGTGGTCATTTCTTCATGCGCAGTGATAAACTCGGCACTCTAAAGCACCCGAGAGCGTTTTTTTCGATGCCAACCTAACCAGAGTGACGGGAGCGGCACAATTCAGAAAAAGCGCTCGGCTCGCCGAGAAAATGCGATTTAAGCAATAAAATTAAAAATGCTTATAAAACATAAACCAAACGTTGGAGGTGGTCATTTCTTCATGCGCAGTGATAAACTCGGCACTCTAAAGCACCCGAGAGCGTTTTTTTCGATGCCAACCTAACCAGAGTGACGGGAGCGGCACAATTCAGAAAAAGCGCTCAGCTCGCCGAGAAAATGCGATTTAAGCAATAAAATTAAAAATGCTTATAAAACATAAACCAAACGTTGGAGGTGGTCATTTCTTCATGCGCAGTGATAAATTCGGCACTCTAAAGCACCCGAGAGCGTTTTTTTCGATGCCAACCTAACCAGAGTGACGGGAGCGGCACAATTCAGAAAAAGTGCTCAGCTCGCCGAGAAAATGCGATTTAAGCAATAAAATTAAAAATGCTTATAAAACATAAACCAAACGTTGGAGGTGGTCATTTCTTCATGCGCAGTGATAAACTCGGCACTCTAAAGCACCCGAGAGCGTTTTTTTCGATGCCAACCTAACCAGAGTGACGGGAGCGGCACAATTTAGAAAAAGTGCTCAGCTCGCCGAGAAAATGCGATTTAAGCAATAAAATTAAAAATGCTTATAAAACATAAACCAAACATTGGAGTTGGTCATTTCTTCATGCGCAGTGATAAACTCGGCACTCTAAAGCACCCGAGAGCGTTTTTTTCGATGCCAACCTAACCAGAGTGACGGGAGCGGCACAATTCAGAAAAAGTGCTCAGCTCGCCGAGAAAATGCGATTTAAGCAATAAAATTAAAAATGCTTATAAAACATAAACCAAACGTTGGAGGTGGTCATTTCTTCATGCGCAGTGATAAACTCGGCACTCTAAAGCACCCAAGAGCGTTTTTTTCGATGCCAACCTAACCAGAGTGACGGGAGCGGCACAATTCAGAAAAAGCGCTCAGCTCGCCGAGAAAATGCGATTTAAGCAATAAAATTAAAAATGCTTATAAAACATAAACCAAACGTTGGAGGTGGTCATTTCTTCATGCACAGTGATAAACTCGGCACTCTAAAGCACCCGAGAGCGTTTTTTTCGATGCCAACCTAACCAGAGTGACGGGAGCGGCACAATTCAGAAAAAGTGCTCAGCTCGCCGAGAAAATGCGATTTAAGCAATAAAATTAAAAATGCTTATAAAACATAAACCAAACGTTGTAGATGGTCATTTCTTATTACGCAGTAATAAACTCGGCACTCTAAAGCACCCGAGAGCGTTTTTTTCGATGCCAACCTAACCAGAGTGACGGGAGCGGCACAATTCAGAAAAAGCGCTCAGCTCGCCGAGAAAATGCGATTTAAGCAATAAAATTAAAAATGCTTATAAAACATAAACCAAACGTTGGAGGTGGTCATTTCTTCATGCACAGTGATAAACTCGGCACTCTAAAGCACCCGAGAGCGTTTTTTTCGATGCCAACCTAACCAGAGTGACGGGAGCGGCACAATTCAGAAAAAGTGCTCAGCTCGCCGAGAAAATGCGATTTAAGCAATAAAATTAAAAATGCTTATAAAACATAAACCAAACGTTGTAAATGGTCATTTCTTATTACGCAGTAATAAACTCGGCACTCTAAAGCACCCGAGAGCGTTTTTTTCGATGCCAACCTAACCAGAGTGACGGGAGCGGCACAATTCAGAAAAAGTGCTCAGCTCGCCGAGAAAATGCGATTTAAGCAATAAAATTAAAAATGCTTATAAAACATAAACCAAACGTTGGAGGTGGTCATTTCTTCATGCGCAGTGATAAACTCGGCACTCTAAAGCACCCGAGAACGTTTTTTTCCATGCCAACCTAACCAGAGTGACGGGAGCGGCACAATTCAGAAAAAGTGCTCAGCTCGCCGAGAAAATGCGATTTAAGCAATAAAATTAAAAATGCTTATAAAACATAAACCAAACGTTGGAGGTGGTCATTTCTTCATGCGCAGTGATAAACTCGGCACTCTAAAGCACCCGAGAGCGTTTTTTTCCATGCCAACCTAACCAGAGTGACGGGAGCGGCACAATTCAGAAAAAGTGCTCAGCTCGCCGAGAAAATGCGATTTAAGCAATAAAATTAAAAATGCTTATAAAACATAAACCAAACGTTGTAGATGGTCATTTCTTATTACGCAGTAATAAACTCGGCACTCTAAAGCACCCGAGAGCGTTTTTTTCCATGCCAACCTAACCAGAGTGACGGGAGCGGCACAATTCAGAAAAAGTGCTCAGCTCGCCGAGAAAATGCGATTTAAGCAATAAAATTAAAAATGCTTATAAAACATAAACCAAACGTTGGAGGTGGTCATTTCTTCATGCGCAGTGATAAACTCGGCACTCTAACGCACCCGAGAGCGTTTTATTCGATGCCAACCTAACCAGAGTGACGGGAGCGGCACAATTCAGAAAAAGCGCTCAGCTCGCCGAGAAAATGCGATTTAAGCAATAAAATTAAAAATGCTTATAAAACATAAACCAAACGTTGGAGGTGGTCATTTCTTCATGCGCGGTGATAAACTCGGCACTCTAAAGCACCCGAGAGCGTTTTTTTCCATGCCAACCTAACCAGAGTGACGGGAGCGGCACAATTCAGAAAAAGTGCTCAGCTCGCCGAGAAAATGCGATTTAAGCAATAAAATTAAAAATGCTTATAAAACACAAACCAAACGTTGGAGGTGGTCATTTCTTCATGCGCAGTGATAAACTCGGCACTCTAAAGCACCCGAGTGCGTTTTTTTCGATGCCAACCTAACCAGAGTGACGGGAGCGGCACAATTCAGAAAAAGTGCTCAGCTCGCCGAGAAAATGCGATTTAAGCAATAAAATTAAAAATGCTTATAAAACATAAACCAAACGTTGTAGATGGTCATTTCTTATTACGCAGTAATAAACTCGGCACTCTAAAGCACCCGAGAGCGTTTTTTTCCATGCCAACCTAACCAGAGTGACGGGAGCGGCACAATTCAGAAAAAGTGCTCAGCTCGCCGAGAAAATGCGATTTAAGCAATACAATTAAAAATGCTTATAAAACATAAACCAAACGTTGGAGGTGGTCATTTCTTCATGTGCAGTGATAAACTCGGCACTCTAAAGCACCCGAGAGCGTTTTTTTCCATGCCAACCTAACCAGAGTGACGGGAGCGGCACAATTCAGAAAAAGTGCTCAGCTCGCCGAGAAAATGCGATTTAAGCAATAAAATTAAAAATGCTTATAAAACATAAACCAAACGTTGGAGGTGGTCATTTCTTCATGCACAGTGATAAACTCGGCACTCTAAAGCACCCGAGAGCGTTTTTTTCGATGCCAACCTAACCAGAGTGACGGGAGCGGCATAATTCAGAAAAAGTGCTCAGCTCGCCGAGAAAATGCGATTTAAGCAATAAAATTAAAAATGCTTATAAAACATAAACCAAACGTTGGAGGTGGTCATTTCTTCATGCGCAGTGATAAACTCGGCACTCTAAAGCACCCGAGAGCGTTTTTTTCGATGCCAACCTAACCAGAGTGACGGGAGCGGCACAATTCAGAAAAAGTGCTCAGCTCGCCGAGAAAATGCGATTTAAGCAATAAAATTAAAAATGCCTATAAAACATAAACCAAACGTTGGAGGTGGTCATTTCTTCATGCGCAGTGATAAACTCGGCACTCTAAAGCACCCGAGAGCGTTTTATTCGATGCCAACCTAACCAGAGTGACGGGAGCGGCACAATTCAGAAAAAGTGCTCAGCTCGCCGAGAAAATGCGATTTAAGCAATAAAATTAAAAATGCTTATAAAACATAAACCAAACGTTGGAGGTGGTCATTTCTTCATGCGCAGTGATAAACTCGGCACTCTAAAGCACCCGAGAGCGTTTTTTTCGATGCCAACCTAACCAGAGTGACGGGAGCGGCACAATTCAGAAAAAGCGCTCAGCTCGCCGAGAAAATGCGATTTAAGCCATAAAATTAAAAATGCTTATAAAACATAAACCAAACGTTGGAGGTGGTCATTTCTTCATGCGCGGTGATAAACTCGGCACTCTAAAGCACCCGAGAGCGTTTTTTTCGATGCCAACCTAACCAGAGTGACGGGAGCGGCACAATTCAGAAAAAGTGCTCAGCTCGCCGAGAAAATGCGATTTAAGCAATAAAATTAAAAATGCTTGTAAAACATAAACCAAACGTTGGAGTTGGTCATTTCTTCATGCGCAGTGATAAACTCGGCACTCTAAAGCACCCGAGAGCGTTTTTTTCGATCCCAACCTAACCAGAGTGACGGGAGCGGCACAATTCAGAAAAAGTGCTCAGCTCGCCGAGAAAATGCGATTTAAGCAATAAAATTAAAAATGCTTATAAAACATAAACCAAACGTTGGAGGTGGTGATTTCTTCATGCGCAGTGATAAACTCGGCACTCTAAAGCACCCGAGAGCGTTTTTTTCGATGCCAACCTAACCAGAGTGACGGGAGCGGCACAATTCAGAAAAAGTGCTCAGCTCGCCGAGAAAATGCGATTTAAGCAATAAAATTAAAAATGCTTATAAAACATAAACCAAACGTTGGAGGTGGTCATTTCTTCATGCGCAGTGATAAACTCGGCACTCTAAAGCACCCGAGAGCGTTTTTTTCGATGCCAACCTAACCAGAGTGACGGGAGCGGCACAATTCAGAAAAAGTGCTCAGCTCGCCGAGAAAATGCGATTTAAGCAATAAAATTTAAAATGCTTATAAAACATAAACCAAACGTTGTAGATGGTCATTTCTTATTACGCAGTAATAAACTCGGCACTCTAAAGCACCCGAGAGCGTTTTTTTCCATGCCAACCTAACCAGAGTGACGGGAGCGGCACAATTCAGAAAAAGTGCTCAGCTCGCCGAGAAAATGCGATTTAAGCAATAAAATTAAAAATGCTTATAAAACATAAACCAAACGTTGGAGGTGGTCATTTCTTCATGCGCAGTGATAAACTCGGCACTCTAAAGCACCCAAGAGCGTTTTTTTCGATGCCAACCTAACCAGAGTGACGGGAGCGGCACAATTCAGAAAAAGCGCTCAGCTCGCCGAGAAAATGCGATTTAAGCAATAAAATTAAAAATGCTTATAAAACATAAACCAAACGTTGGAGGTGGTCATTTCTTCATGCGCGGTGATAAACTCGGCACTCTAAAGCACCCGAGAGCGTTTTTTTCGATGCCAACCTAACCAGAGTGACGGGAGCGGCACAATTCAGAAAAAGTGCTCAGCTCGCCGAGAAAATGCGATTTAAGCAATAAAATTAAAAATGCTTATAAAACATAAACCAAACGTTGGAGGTGGTCATTTCTTCATGCGCAGTGATAAACTCGGCACTCTAAAGCACCCGAGAGCGTTTTTTTCGATGCCAACCTAACCAGAGTGACGGGAGCGGCACAATTCAGAAAAAGTGCTCAGCTCGCCGAGAAAATGCGATTTAAGCAATAAAATTAAAAATGCTTATAAAACATAAACCAAACGTTGGAGGTGGTCATTTCTTCATGCGCAGTGATAAACTCGGCACTCTAAAGCACCCGAGAGCGTTTTTTTCGATGCCAACCTAACCAGAGTGACGGGAGCGGCACAATTCAGAAAAAGCGCTCAGCTCGCCGAGAAAATGCGATTTAAGCAATAAAATTAAAAATGCTTATAAAACATAAACCAAACGTTGGAGGTTGTCATTTCTTCATGCGCAGTGATAAACTCGGCACTCTAAAGCACCCGAGAGCGTTTTTTTCCATGCCAACCTAACCAGAGTGACGGGAGCGGCACAATTCAGAAAAAGTGCTCAGCTCGCCGAGAAAATGCGATTTAAGCAATAAAATTAAAAATGCTTATAAAACATAAACCAAACGTTGGAGGTGGTCATTTCTTCATGCGCAGTGATAAACTCGGCACTCTAAAGCACCCGAGAGCGTTTTTTTCCATGCCAACCTAACCAGAGTGACGGGAGCGGCACAATTCAGAAAAAGTGCTCAGCTCGCCGAGAAAATGCGATTTAAGCAATAAAATTAAAAATGCTTATAAAACATAAACCAAACGTTGGAGGTGGCCATTTCTTCATGCGCAGTGATAAACTCGGCACTCTAAAGCACCCGAGAGCGTTTTTTTCCATGCCAACCTAACCAGAGTGACGGGAGCGGCACAATTCAGAAAAAGTGCTCAGCTCGCCGAGAAAATGCGATTTAAGCAATAAAATTAAAAATGCTTATAAAACATAAACCAAACGTTGGAGGTGGTCATTTCTTCATGCGCAGTGATAAACTCGGCACTCTAAAGCACCCGAGAGCGTTTTTTTCGATGCCAACCTAACCAGAGTGACGGGAGCGGCACAATTCAGAAAAAGTGCTCAGCTCGCCGAGAAAATGCGATTTAAGCAATAAAATTAAAAATGCTTATAAAACATAAACCAAACGTTGGAGGTGGCCATTTCTTCATGCGCAGTGATAAACTCGGCACTCTAAAGCACCCGAGAGCGTTTTTTTCCATGCCAACCTAACCAGAGTGACGGGAGCGGCACAATTCAGAAAAAGTGCTCAGCTCGCCGAGAAAATGCGATTTAAGCAATAAAATTAAAAATGCTTATAAAACATAAACCAAACGTTGGAGGTGGTCATTTCTTCATGCGCAGTGATAAACTCGGCACTCTAAAGCACCCGAGAGCGTTTTTTTCCATGCCAACCTAACCAGAGTGACGGGAGCGGCACAATTCAGAAAAAGTGCTCAGCTCGCCGAGAAAATGCGATTTAAGCAATAAAATTAAAAATGCTTATAAAACATAAACCAAACGTTGGAGGTGGCCATTTCTTCATGCGCAGTGATAAACTCGGCACTCTAAAGCACCCGAGAGCGTTTTTTTGCATGCCAACCTAACCAGAGTGACGGGAGCGGCACAATTCAGAAAAAGTGCTCAGCTCGCCGAGAAAATGCGATTTAAGCAATAAAATTAAAAATGCTTATAAAACATAAACCAAACGTTGGAGGTGGCCATTTCTTCATGCGCAGTGATAAACTCGGCACTCTAAAGCACCCGAGAGCGTTTTTTTCCATGCCAACCTAACCAGAGTGACGGGAGCGGCACAATTCAGAAAAAGTGCTCAGCTCGCCGAGAAAATGCGATTTAAGCAATAAAATTAAAAATGCTTATAAAACATAAACCAAACGTTGGAGGTGGTCATTTCTTCATGCGCAGTGATAAACTCGGCACTCTAAAGCACCCGAGAGCGTTTTTTTCCATGCCAACCTAACCAGAGTGACAGGAGCGGCACAATTCAGAAAAAGTGCTCAGCTCGCCGAGAAAATGCGATTTAAGCAATAAACTTAAAAATGCTTATAAAACATAAACCAAACGTTGGAGGTGGTCTTTTCTTCATGCGCAGTGATAAACTCGGCACTCTAAAGCACCCGAGAGCGTTTTTTTCCATGCCAACCTAAACAGAGTGACGGGAGCGGCACTATTCAGAAAAAGTGCTCAGCTCGCCGAGAAAATGCGATTTAAGCAATAAAATTAAAAATGCTTATAAAACATAAACCAAACGTTGGAGGTGGCCATTTCTTCATGCGCAGTGATAAACTCGGCACTCTAAAGCACCCGAGAGCGTTTTTTTCCATGCCAACCTAACCAGAGTGACGGGAGCGGCACAATTCAGAAAAAGTGCTCAGCTCGCCGAGAAAATGCGATTCAAGCAATAAAATTAAAAATGCTTATAAAACATAAACCAAACGTTGGAGGTGGCCATTTCTTCATGCGCAGTGATAAACTCGGCACTCTAAAGCACCCGAGAGCGTTTTTTTCCATGCCAACCTAACCAGAGTGACGGGAGCGGCACAATTCAGAAAAAGTGCTCAGCTCGCCGAGAAAATGCGATTTAAGCAATAAAATTAAAAATGCTTATAAAACATAAACCAAACGTTGGAGGTGGTCATTTCTTCATGCGCAGTGATAAACTCGGCACTCTAAAGCACCCGAGAGCGTTTTTTTCCATGCCAACCTAACCAGAGTGACGGGAGCGGCACAATTCAGAAAAAGTGCTCAGCTCGCCGAGAAAATGCGATTTAAGCAATAAAATTAAAAATGCTTATAAAACATAAACCAAACGTTGTAGATGGTCATTTCTTATTACGCAGTAATAAACTCGGCACTCTAAAGCACCCGAGAGCGTTTTTTTCCATGCCAACCTAACCAGAGTGACGGGAGCGGCACAATTCAGAAAAAGTGCTCAGCTCGCCGAGAAAATGCGATTTAAGCAATAAAATTAAAAATGCTTATAAAACATAAACCAAACGTTGGAGGTGGTAATTTCTTCATGCGCAGTGATAAACTCGGCACTCTAAAGCACCCGAGAGCGTTTTATTCGATGCCAACCTAACCAGAGTGACGGGAGCGGCACAATTCAGAAAAAGCGCTCAGGCCGAGAAAATGCGATTTAAGCAATAAAATTAAAAATGCTTATAAAACATAAACCAAACGTTGGAGGTGGTCATTTCTTCATGCGCAGTGATAAACTCGGCACTCTAAAGCACCCGAGAGCGTTTTTTTCGATGCCAACCTAACCAGAGTGACGGGAGCGGCACAATTCAGAAAAAGTGCTCAGCTCGCCGAGAAAATGCGATTTAAGCAATAAAATTAAAAATGCTTATAAAACATAAACCAAACGTTGTAGATGGTCATTTCTTATTACGCAGTAATAAACTCGGCACTCTAAAGCACCCGAGAGCGTTTTTTTCCATGCCAACCTAACCAGAGTGACGGGAGCGGCACAATTCAGAAAAAGTGCTCAGCTCGCCGAGAAAATGCGATTTAAGCAATAAAATTAAAAATGCTTATAAAACATAAACCAAACGTTGGAGGTGGCCATTTCTTCATGCGCAGTGATAAACTCGGCACTCTAAAGCACCCGAGAGCGTTTTTTTCCATGCCAACCTAACCAGAGTGACGGGAGCGGCACAATTCAGAAAAATAGCTCAGCTCGCCGAGAAAATGCGATTTAAGCAATAAAATTAAAAATGCTTATAAAACATAAACCAAACGTTGTAAATGGTCATTTCTTATTACGCAGTAATAAACTCGGCACTCTAAAGCACCCGAGAGCGTTTTTTCGATGCCAACCTAACCAGAGTGACGGGAGCGGCACAATACAGAAAAAGCGCTCAGCTCGCCGAGAAAATGCGATTTAAGCAATAAAATTAAAAATGCTTATAAAACATAAACCAAACGTTGGAGGTGGTCTTTTCTTCATGCGCAGTGATAAACTCGGCACTCTAAAGCACCCGAGAGCGTTTTTTCCCATGCCAACCTAAACAGAGTGACGGGAGCGGCACAATTCAGAAAAAGTGCTCAGCTCGCCGAGAAAATGCGATTTAAGCAATAAAATTAAAAATGCTTATAAAACATAAACCAAACGTTGTAGATGGTCATTTCTTATTACGCAGTAATAAACTCGGCACTCTAAAGCACCCGAGAGCGTTTTTTTCCATGCCAACCTAACCAGAGTGACGGGAGCGGCACAATTCAGAAAAAGTGCTCAGCTCGCCGAGAAAATGCGATTTAAGCAATAAAATTAAAAATGCTTATAAAACATAAACCAAACGTTGGAGGTGGTCATTTCTTCATGCGCAGTGATAAACTCGGCACTCTAAAGCACCCGAGAGCGTTTTTTTCCATGCCAACCTAACCAGAGTGACGGGAGCGGCACAATTCAGAAAAAGTGCTCAGCTCGCCGAGAAAATGCGATTTAAGCAATAAAATTAAAAATGCTTATAAAACATAAACCAAACGTTGGAGGTGGTCATTTCTTCATGCACAGTGATAAACTCGGCACTCTAAAGCACCCGAGAGCGTTTTTTTCGATGCCAACCTAACCAGAGTGACGGGAGCGGCACAATTCAGAAAAAGTGCTCAGCTCGCCGAGAAAATGCGATTTAAGCAATAAAATTAAAAATGCTTATAAAACCTAAACCAAACGTTGGAGGTGGTCATTTCTTCATGCGCAGTGATAAACTCGGCACTCTAAAGCACCCGAGAGCGTTTTTTTGGATGCCAACCTAACCAGAGTGACGGGAGCGGCACAATTCAGAAAAAGTGCTCAGCTCGCCGAGAAAATGCGATTTAAGCAATAAAATTAAAAATGCTTATAAAACATAAACCAAACGTTGGAGGTGGTCATTTCTTCATGCGCAGTGATAAACTCGGCACTCTAAAGCACCCGAGAGCGTTTTTTTCCATGCCAACCTAACCAGAGTGACGGGAGCGGCACAATTCAGAAAAAGTGCTCAGCTCGCCGAGAAAATGCGATTTAAGCAATAAAATTAAAAATGCTTATAAAACATAAACCAAACGTTGGAGGTGGTCATTTCTTCATGCGCAGTGATAAACTCGGCACTCTAAAGCACCCGAGAGCGTTTTTTTCGATGCCAACCTAACCAGAGTGACGAGCGGCACAATTCAGAAAAAGCGCTCAGCTCGCCGAGAAAATGCGATTTAAGCAATAAAATTAAAAATGCTTATAAAACATAAACCAAACGTTGGGAGGTGGTCATTTCTTCATGCGCAGTGATAAACTCGGCACTCTAAAGCACCCGAGAGCGTTTTTTTCGATGCCAACCTAACCAGAGTGACGGGAGCGGCACAATTCAGAAAAAGTGCTCAGCTCGCCGAGAAAATGCGATTTAAGCAATAAAATTAAAAATGCTTATAAAACATAAACCAAACGTTGGAGGTGGTCATTTCTTCATGCGCAGTGATAAACTCGGCACTCTAAAGCACCCGAGAGCGTTTTTTTCGATGCCAACCTAACCAGAGTGACGGGAGCGGCACAATTCAGAAAAAGCGCTCAGCTCGCCGAGAAAATGCGATTTAAGCAATAAAATTAAAAATGCTTATAAAACATAAACCAAACGTTGGAGGTGGTCATTTCTTCATGCACAGTGATAAACTCGGCACTCTAAAGCACCCGAGAGCGTTTTTTTCGATGCCAACCTAACCAGAGTGACGGGAGCGGCACAATTCAGAAAAAGTGCTCAGCTCGCCGAGAAAATGCGATTTAAGCAATAAAATTAAAAATGCTTATAAAACATAAACCAAACGTTGGAGGTGGTCATTTCTTCATGCGCAGTGATAAACTCGGCACTATAAAGCACCCGAGAGCGTTTTTTTCGATGCCAACCTAACCAGAGTGACGGGAGCGGCACAATTCAGAAAAAGTGCTCAGCTCGCCGAGAAAATGCGATTTAAGCAATAAAATTTAAAATGCTTATAAAACATAAACCAAACGTTGTAGATGGTCATTTCTTATTACGCAGTAATAAACTCGGCACTCTAAAGCACCCGAGAGCGTTTTTTTCCATGCCAACCTAACCAGAGTGACGGGAGCGGCACAATTCAGAAAAAGTGCTCAGCTCGCCGAGAAAATGCGATTTAAGCAATAAAATTAAAAATGCTTATAAAACATAAACCAAACGTTGGAGGTGGTCATTTCTTCATGCGCAGTGATAAACTCGGCACTCTAAAGCACCCGAGAGCGTTTTTTTCCATGCCAACCTAACCAGAGTGACGGGAGCGGCACAATTCAGAAAAAGTGCTCAGCTCGCCGAGAAAATGCGATTTAAGCAATAAAATTAAAAATGCTTATAAAACATAAACCAAACGTTGGAGGTGGCCATTACTTCATGCGCAGTGATAAACTCGGCACTCTAAAACGACCGAGAGCGTTTTTTTCCATGCCAACCTAACCAGAGTGACGGGAGCGGCACAATTCAGAAAAAGTGCTCAGCTCGCCGAGAAAATGCGATTTAAGCAATAAAATTAAAAATGCTTATAAAACATAAACCAAACGTTGTAGATGGTCATTTCTTATTACGCAGTAATAAACTCGGCACTCTAAAGCACCCGAGAGCGTTTTTTTCCATGCCAACCTAACAAGAGTGACGGGAGCGGCACAATTCAGAAAAAGTGCTCAGCTCGCCGAGAAAATGCGATTTAAGCAATAAAATTAAAAATGCTTATAAAACATAAACCAAACGTTGGAGGTGGTCATTTCTTCATGCGCAGTGATAAACTCGGCACTCTAAAGCACCCGAGAGCGTTTTTTGCGATGCCAACCTAACCAGAGTGACGGGAGCGGCACAATTCAGAAAAAGTGCTCAGCTCGCCGAGAAAATGCGATTTAAGCAATAAAATTAAAAATGCTTATAAAACATAAACCAAACGTTGGAGGTGGTCATTTCTTCATGCGCAGTGATAAACTCGGCACTCTAAAGCACCCGAGAGCGTTTTTTTTCCATGCCAACCTAACCAGAGTGACGGGAGCGGCACAATTCAGAAAAAGTGCTCAGCTCGCCGAGAAAATGCGATTTAAGCAATAAAATTAAAAATGCTTATAAAACATAAACCAAACGTTGGAGGTGGTCATTTCTTCATGCGCAGTGATAAACTCGGCACTCTAAAGCACCCGAGAGCGTTTTTTTCGATGCCAACCTAACCAGAGTGACGGGAGCGGCACAATTCAGAAAAAGCGCTCAGCTCGCCGAGAAAATGCGATTTAAGCAATAAAATTAAAAATGCTTATAAAACATAAACCAAACGTTGGAGGTGGTCATTTCTTCATGCACAGTGATAAACTCGGCACTCTAAAGCACCCGAGAGCGTTTTTTTCGATGCCAACCTAACCAGAGTGACGGGAGCGGCACAATTCAGAAAAAGTGCTCAGCTCGCCGAGAAAATGCGATTTAAGCAATAAAATTAAAAATGCTTATAAAACATAAACCAAACGTTGGAGGTGGTCATTTCTTCATGCGCAGTGATAAACTCGGCACTCTAAAGCACCCGAGAGCGTTTTTTTCGATGCCAACCTAACCAGAGTGACGGGAGCGGCACAATTCAGAAAAAGTGCTCAGCTCGCCGAGAAAATGCGATTTAAGCAATAAAATTAAAAATGCTTATAAAACATAAACCAAACGTTGTAGATGGTCATTTCTTATTACGCAGTAATAAACTCGGCACTCTAAAGCACCCGAGAGCGTTTTTTTCCATGCCAACCTAACCAGAGTGACGGGAGCGGCACAATTCAGAAAAAGTGCTCAGCTCGCCGAGAAAATGCGATTTAAGCAATAAAATTAAAAATGCTTATAAAACATAAACCAAACGTTGGAGGTGGTCATTTCTTCATGCGCAGTGATAAACTCGGCACTCTAAAGCACCCGAGAGCGTTTTTTTCGATGCCAACCTAACCAGAGTGACGGGAGCGGCACAATTCAGAAAAAGTGCTCAGCTCGCCGAGAAAATGCGATTTAAGCAATAAAATTAAAAATGCTTATAAAACATAAACCAAACGTTGGAGGTGGTCATTTCTTCATGCGCAGTGATAAACTCGGCACTCTAAAGCACCCGAGAGCGTTTTTTTTCGATGCCAACCTAACCAGAGTGACGCGAGCGGCACAATTCAGAAAAAGCGCTCAGCTCGCCGAGAAAATGCGATTTAAGCAATAAAATTAAAAATGCTTATAAAACATAAACCAAACGTTGGAGGTGGTAATTTCTTCATGCACAGTGATAAACTCGGCACTCTAAAGCACCCGAGAGCGTTTTTTTCGATGCCAACCTAACCAGAGTGACGGGAGCGGCACAATTCAGAAAAAGTGCTCAGCTCGCCGAGAAAATGCGATTTAAGCAATAAAATTAAAAATGCTTATAAAACATAAACCAAACGTTGGAGGTGGTCATTTCTTATTACGCAGTAATAAACTCGGCACTCTAAAGCACCCGAGAGCGTTTTTTTTCCATGCCAACCTAACCAGAGTGACGGGAGCGGCACAATTCAGAAAAAGTGCTCAGCTCGCCGAGAAAATGCGATTTAAGCAATAAAATTAAAAATGCTTATAAAACATAAACCAAACGTTGGAGGTGGTCATTTATTCATGCGCAGTGATAAACTCGGCACTCTAAAGCACCCGAGAGCGTTTTTTTCGATGCCAACCTAACCAGAGTGACGGGAGCGGCACAATTCAGAAAAAGTGCTCAGCTCGCCGAGAAAATGCGATTTAAGCAATAAAATTAAAAATGCTTATAAAACATAAACCAAACGTTGGAGGTGGTCATTTCTTCATGCGCAGTGATAAACTCGGCACTCTAAAGCACCCGAGAGCGTTTTTTTCGATGCCAACCTAACCAGAGTGACGGGAGCGGCACAATTCAGAAAAAGTGCTCAGCTCGCCGAGAAAATGCGATTTAAGCAATAAAATTAAAAATGCTTATAAAACATAAACCAAACGTTGGAGGTGGTCATTTCTTCATGCGCAGTGATAAACTCGGCACTCTAAAGCACCCGAGAGCGTTTTTTTCGATGCCAACCCAACCTGAGTGACGCGAGCGGCACAATTCAGAAAAAGCGCTCAGCTCGCCGAGAAAATGCGATTTAAGCAATAAAATTAAAAATGCTTATAAAACATAAACCAAACGTTGGAGGTGGTCATTTCTTCATGCACAGTGATAAACTCGGCACTCTAAAGCACCCGAGAGCGTTTTTTTCGATGCCAACCTAACCAGAGTGACGGGAGCGGCACAATTCAGAAAAAGTGCTCAGCTCGCCGAGAAAATGCGATTTAAGCAATAAAATTAAAAATGCTTATAAAACATAAACCAAACGTTGGAGGTGGTCATTTCTTCATGCGCAGTGATAAACTCGGCACTCTAAAGCACCCGAGAGCGTTTTTTTCGATGCCAACCTAACCAGAGTGACGGGAGCGGCACAATTCAGAAAAAGTGCTCAGCTCGCCGAGAAAATGCGATTTAAGCAATAAAATTAAAAATGCTTATAAAACATAAACCAAACGTTGTAGATGGTCATTTCTTATTACGCAGTAATAAACTCGGCACTCTAAAGCACCCGAGAGCGTTTTTTTCCATGCCAACCTAACCAGAGTGACGGGAGCGGCACAATTCAGAAAAAGTGCTCAGCTCGCCGAGAAAATGCGATTTAAGCAATAAAATTAAAAATGCTTATAAAACATAAACCAAACGTTGGAGGTGGTCATTTCTTCATGCGCAGTGATAAACTCGGCACTCTAAAGCACCCGAGAGCGTTTTTTTCCCTGCCAACCTAACCAGAGTGACGGGAGCGGCACAATTCAGAAAAAGTGCTCAGCTCGCCGAGAAAATGCGATTTAAGCAATAAAATTAAAAATGCTTATAAAACATAAACCAAACGTTGGAGGTGGTCATTTCTTCATGCGCAGTGATAAACTCGGCACTCTAAAGCACCCGAGAGCGTTTTTTTCCATGCCAACCTAACCAGAGTGACGCGAGCGGCACAATTCAGAAAAAGCGCTCAGCTCGCCGAGAAAATGCGATTTAAGCAATAAAATTAAAAATGCTTATAAAACATAAACCAAACGTTGGAGGTGGTAATTTCTTCATGCACAGTGATAAACTCGGCACTCTAAAGCACCCGAGAGCGTTTTTTTCGATGCCAACCTAACCAGAGTGACGGGAGCGGCACAATTCAGAAAAAGTGCTCAGCTCGCCGAGAAAATGCGATTTAAGCAATAAAATTAAAAATGCTTATAAAACATAAACCAAACGTTGGAGGTGGTCATTTCTTATTACGCAGTAATAAACTCGGCACTCTAAAGCACCCGAGAGCGTTTTTTTCCATGCCAACCTAACCAGAGTGACGGGAGCGGCACAATTCAGAAAAAGTGCTCAGCTCGCCGAGAAAATGCGATTTAAGCAATAAAATTAAAAATGCTTATAAAACATAAACCAAACGTTGGAGGTGGTAATTTCTTCATGCGCAGTGATAAACTCGGCACTCTAAAGCACCCGAGAGCGTTTTTTTCGATGCCAACCTAACCAGAGTGACGGGAGCGGCACAATTCAGAAAAAGTGCTCAGCTCGCCGAGAAAATGCGATTTAAGCAATAAAATTAAAAATGCTTATAAAACATAAACCAAACGTTGGAGGTGGTCATTTCTTATTACGCAGTAATAAACTCGGCACTCTAAAGCACCCGAGAGCGTTTTTTTCCATGCCAACCTAACCAGAGTGACGGGAGCGGCACAATTCAGAAAAAGTGCTCAGCTCGCCGAGAAAATGCGATTTAAGCAATAAAATTAAAAATGGTTATAAAACATAAACCAAACGTTGGAGGTGGTCATTTCTTCATGCGCAGTGATAAACTCGGCACTCTAAAGCACCCGAGAGCGTTTTTTTCGATGCCAACCTAACCAGAGTGACGGGAGCGGCACAATTCAGAAAAAGCGCTCAGCTCGCCGAGAAAATGCGATTTAAGCAATAAAATTAAAAATGCTTATAAAACATAAACCAAACGTTGGAGGTGGTCATTTCTTCATGCGCAGTGATAAACTCGGCACTCTAAAGCACCCGAGAGCGTTTTTTTCGATGCCAACCTAACCAGAGTGACGGGAGCGGCACAATTCAGAAAAAGCGCTGAGCTCGCCGAGAAAATGCGATTTAAGCAATAAAATTAAAAATGCTTATAAAACATAAACCAAACGTTGGAGGTGGTCATTTCTTCATGCGCAGTGATAAACTCGGCACTCTAAAGCACCCGAGAGCGTTTTTTTCGATGCCAACCTAACCAGAGTGACGGGAGCGGCACAATTCAGAAAAAGTGCTCAGCTCGCCGAGAAAATGCGATTTAAGCAATAAAATTAAAAATGCTTATAAAACATAAACCAAACGTTGGAGGTGGTCATTTCTTCATGCGCAGTGATAAACTCGGCACTCTAAAGCACCCGAGAGCGTTTTTTTCGATGCCAACCTAACCAGAGTGACGGGAGCGGCACAATTCAGAAAAAGCGCTCAGCTCGCCGAGAAAATGCGATTTAAGCATTAAAATTAAAAATGCTTATAAAACATAAACCAAACGTTGGAGGTGGTCATTTCTTCATGCACAGTGATAAACTCGGCACTCTAAAGCACCCGAGAGCGTTTTTTTCGATGCCAACCTAACCAGAGTGACGGGAGCGGCACAATTCAGAAAAAGTGCTCAGCTCGCCGAGAAAATGCGATTTAAGCAATAAAATTAAAAATGCTTATAAAACATAAACCAAACGTTGGAGGTGGTCATTTCTTCATGCGCAGTGATAAACTCGGCACTCTAAAGCACCCGAGAGCGTTTTTTTCGATGCCAACCTAACCAGAGTGACGGGAGCGGCACAATTCAGAAAAAGTGCTCAGGTCGCCGAGAAAATGCGATTTAAGCAATAAAATTAAAAATGCTTATAAAACATAAACCAAACGTTGGAGGTGGTCATTTCTTCATGCGCAGTGATAAACTCGGCACTCTAAAGCACCCGAGAGCGTTTTTTTCGATGCCAACCTAACCAGAGTGACGGGAGCGGCACAATTCAGAAAAAGCGCTCAGCTCGCCGAGAAAATGCGATTTAAGCAATAAAATTAAAAATGCTTATAAAACATAAACCAAACGTTGGAGGTGGTCATTTCTTCATGCGCAGTGATAAACTCGGCACTCTAAAGCACCCGAGAGCGTTTTTTTCGATGCCAACCTAACCAGAGTGACGGGAGCGGCACAATTCAGAAAAAGCGCTCAGCTCGCCGAGAAAATGCGATTTAAGCAATAAAATTAAAAATGCTTATAAAACATAAACCAAACGTTGGAGGTGGTCATTTCTTCATGCGCAGTGATAAATTCGGCACTCTAAAGCACCCGAGAGCGTTTTTTTCGATGCCAACCTAACCAGAGTGACGGGAGCGGCACAATTCAGAAAAAGTGCTCAGCTCGCCGAGAAAATGCGATTTAAGCAATAAAATTAAAAATGCTTATAAAACATAAACCAAACGTTGGAGGTGGTCATTTCTTCATGCGCAGTGATAAACTCGGCACTCTAAAGCACCCGAGAGCGTTTTTTTCGATGCCAACCTAACCAGAGTGACGGGAGCGGCACAATTCAGAAAAAGTGCTCAGCTCGCCGAGAAAATGCGATTTAAGCAATAAAATTAAAAATGCTTATAAAACATAAACCAAACGTTGGAGTTGGTCATTTCTTCATGCGCAGTGATAAACTCGGCACTCTAAAGCACCCGAGAGCGTTTTTTTCGATGCCAACCTAACCAGAGTGACGGGAGCGGCACAATTCAGAAAAAGTGCTCAGCTCGCCGAGAAAATGCGATTTAAGCAATAAAATTAAAAATGCTTATAAAACATAAACCAAACGTTGGAGGTGGTCATTTCTTCATGCGCAGTGATAAACTCGGCACTCTAAAGAACCCAAGAGCGTTTTTTTCGATGCCAACCTAACCAGAGTGACGGGAGCGGCACAATTCAGAAAAAGCGCTCAGCTCGCCGAGAAAATGCGATTTAAGCAATAAAATTAAAAATGCTTATAAAACATAAACCAAACGTTGGAGGTGGTCATTTCTTCATGCACAGTGATAAACTCGGCACTCTAAAGCACCCGAGAGCGTTTTTTTCGATGCCAACCTAACCAGAGTGACGGGAGCGGCACAATTCAGAAAAAGTGCTCAGCTCGCCGAGAAAATGCGATTTAAGCAATAAAATTAAAAATGCTTATAAAACATAAACCAAACGTTGTAGATGGTCATTTCTTATTACGCAGTAATAAACTCGGCACTCTAAAGCACCCGAGAGCGTTTTTTTCGATGCCAACCTAACCAGGGTGACGGGAGCGGCACAATTCAGAAAAAGTGCTCAGCTCGCCGAGAAAATGCGATTTAAGCAATAAAATTAAAAATGCTTATAAAACATAAACCAAACGTTGTAAATTGTCATTTCTTATTACGCAGTAATAAACTCGGCACTCTAAAGCACCCGAGAGCGTTTTTTTCGATGCCAACCTAACCAGAGTGACGGGAGCGGCACAATTCAGAAAAAGCGCTCAGCTCGCCGAGAAAATGCGATTTAAGCAATAAAATTAAAAATGCTTATAAAACATAAACCAAACGTTGGAGGTGGTCATTTCTTCATGCACAGTGATAAACTCGGCACTCTAAAGCACCC
The DNA here is from genome assembly GCF_033458585.1 of Syngnathus typhle. Classification (NCBI taxonomy): domain Eukaryota; kingdom Metazoa; phylum Chordata; class Actinopteri; order Syngnathiformes; family Syngnathidae; genus Syngnathus; species Syngnathus typhle. The sequence continues at coordinate 286,600 of NW_026871951.1, read as the reverse complement.
GAGAGCGTTTTTTTTCATGCCAACCTAACCAGAGTGACGGGAGCGGCACAATTCAGAAAAAGTGCTCAGCTCGCCGAGAAAATGCGATTTAAGCAATAAAATTAAAAATGCTTATAAAACATAAACCAAACGTTGGAGGTGGTCATTTCTTCATGCGCAGTGATAAACTCGGCACTCTAAAGCACCCGAGAGCGTTTTTTTCGATGCCAACCTAACCAGAGTGACGGGAGCGGCACAATTCAGAAAAAGTGCTCAGCTCGCCGAGAAAATGCGATTTAAGCAATAAAATTAAAAATGCTTATAAAACATAAACCAAACGTTGGAGGTGGCCATTTCTTCATGCGCAGTGATAAACTCGGCACTCTAAAGCACCCGAGAGCGTTTTTTTCCATGCCAACCTAACCAGAGTGACGGGAGCGGCACAATTCAGAAAAAGTGCTCAGCTCGCCGAGAAAATGCGATTTAAGCAATAAAATTAAAAATGCTTATAAAACATAAACCAAACGTTGGAGGTGGTCATTTCTTCATGCGCAGTGATAAACTCGGCACTTAAAGCACCCGAGAGCGTTTTTTTCCATGCCAACCTAACCAGAGTGACAGGAGCGGCACAATTCAGAAAAAGTGCTCAGCTCGCCGAGAAAATGCGATTTAAGCAATAAAATTAAAAATGCTTATAAAACATAAACCAAACGTTGGAGGTGGTCTTTTCTTCATGCGCAGTGATAAACTCGGCACTCTAAAGCACCCGAGAGCGTTTTTTTCCATGCCAACCTAAACAGAGTGACGGGAGCGGCACAATTCAGAAAAAGTGCTCAGCTCGCCGAGAAAATGCGATTTAAGCAATAAAATTAAAAATGCTTATAAAACATAAACCAAACGTTGTAGATGGTCATTTCTTATTACGCAGTAATAAACTCGGCACTCTAAAGCACCCGAGAGCGTTTTTTTCCATGCCAACCTAACCAGAGTGACGGGAGCGGCACAATTCAGAAAAAGTGCTCAGCTCGCCGAGAAAATGCGATTTAAGCAATAAAATTAAAAATGCTTATAAAACATAAACCAAACGTTGGAGGTGGTCATTTCTTCATGCGCAGTGATAAACTCGGCACTCTAAAGCACCCGAGAGCGTTTTTTTCCATGCCAACCTAACCAGAGTGACGGGAGCGGCACAATTCAGAAAAAGTGCTCAGCTCGCCGAGAAAATGCGATTTAAGCAATAAAATTAAAAATGCTTATAAAACATAAACCAAACGTTGGAGGTGGTCATTTCTTCATGCGCAGTGATAAACTCGGCACTCTAAAGCACCCGAGAGCGTTTTTTTCCATGCCAACCTAACCAGAGTGACAGGAGCGGCACAATTCAGAAAAAGTGCTCAGCTCGCCGAGAAAATGCGATTTAAGCAATAAAATTAAAAATGCTTATAAAACATAAACCAAACGTTGGAGGTGGTCTTTTCTTCATGCGCAGTGATAAACTCGGCACTCTAAAGCACCCGAGAGCGTTTTTTTCCATGCCAACCTAAACAGAGTGACGGGAGCGGCACAATTCAGAAAAAGTGCTCAGCTCGCCGAGAAAATGCGATTTAAGCAATAAAATTAAAAATGCTTATAAAACATAAACCAAACGTTGGAGGTGGTCATTTATTCATGCGCAGTGATAAACTCGGCACTCTAAAGCACCCGAGAGCGTTTTTTTCGATGCCAACCTAACCAGAGTGACGGGAGCGGCACAATTCAGAAAAAGTGCTCAGCTCGCCGAGAAAATGCGATTTAAGCAATAAAATTAAAAATGCTTATAAAACATAAACCAAACGTTGGAGGTGGTCATTTCTTCATGCGCAGTGATAAACTCGGCACTCTAAAGCACCCGAGAGCGTTTTTTTCGATGCCAACCTAACCAGAGTGACGGGAGCGGCACAATTCAGAAAAAGTGCTCAGCTCGCCGAGAAAATGCGATTTAAGCAATAAAATTAAAAATGCTTATAAAACATAAACCAAACGTTGGAGGTGGTCATTTCTTCATGCGCAGTGATAAACTCGGCACTCTAAAGCACCCGAGAGCGTTTTTTTCGATGCCAACCTAACCAGAGTGACGCGAGCGGCACAATTCAGAAAAAGCGCTCAGCTCGCCGAGAAAATGCGATTTAAGCAATAAAATTAAAAATGCTTATAAAACATAAACCAAACGTTGGAGGTGGTCATTTCTTCATGCACAGTGATAAACTCGGCACTCTAAAGCACCCGAGAGCGTTTTTTTCGATGCCAACCTAACCAGAGTGACGGGAGCGGCACAATTCAGAAAAAGTGCTCAGCTCGCCGAGAAAATGCGATTTAAGCAATAAAATTAAAAATGCTTATAAAACATAAACCAAACGTTGGAGGTGGTCATTTCTTCATGCGCAGTGATAAACTCGGCACTCTAAAGCACCCGAGAGCGTTTTTTTCGATGCCAACCTAACCAGAGTGACGGGAGCGGCACAATTCAGAAAAAGTGCTCAGCTCGCCGAGAAAATGCGATTTAAGCAATAAAATTAAAAATGCTTATAAAACATAAACCAAACGTTGGAGGTGGCCATTTCTTCATGCGCAGTGATAAACTCGGCACTCTAAAGCACCCGAGAGCGTTTTTTCCCATGCCAACCTAACCAGAGTGACGGGAGCGGCACAATTAAGAAAAAGTGCTCAGCTCGCCGAGAAAATGCGATTTAAGCAATAAAATTAAAAATGCTTATAAAACATAAACCAAACGTTGGAGGTGGCCATTTCTTCATGCGCAGTGATAAACTCGGCACTCTAAAGCACCCGAGAGCGTTTTTTTCCATGCCAACCTAACCAGAGTGACCGGAGCGGCACAATTCAGAAAAAGTGCTCAGCTCGCCGAGAAAATGCGATTTAAGCAATAAAATTAAAAATGCTTATAAAACATAAACCAAACGTTGTAGATGGTCATTTCTTATTACGCAGTAATAAACTCGGCACTCTAAAGCACCCGAGAGCGTTTTTTTCCATGCCAACCTAACCAGAGTGACGGGAGCGGCACAATTCAGAAAAAGTGCTCAGCTCGCCGAGAAAATGCGATTTAAGCAATAAAATTAAAAATGCTTATAAAACATAAACCAAACGTTGGAGGTGGTCATTTCTTCATGCGCAGTGATAAACTCGGCACTCTAAAGCACCCGAGAGCGTTTTTTTCCATGCCAACCTAACCAGAGTGACGGGAGCGGCACAATTCAGAAAAAGTGCTCAGCTCGCCGAGAAAATGCGATTTAAGCAATAAAATTAAAAATGCTTATAAAACATAAACCAAACGTTGGAGGTGGTCATTTCTTCATGCGCAGTGATAAACTCGGCACTCTAAAGCACCCGAGAGCGTTTTTTTCCATGCCAACCTAACCAGAGTGACGCGAGCGGCACAATTCAGAAAAAGCGCTCAGCTCGCCGAGAAAATGCGATTTAAGCAATAAAATTAAAAATGCTTATAAAACATAAACCAAACGTTGGAGGTGGTAATTTCTTCATGCACAGTGATAAACTCGGCACTCTAAAGCACCCGAGAGCGTTTTTTTCGATGCCAACCTAACCAGAGTGACGGGAGCGGCACAATTCAGAAAAAGTGCTCAGCTCGCCGAGAAAATGCGATTTAAGCAATAAAATTAAAAATGCTTATAAAACATAAACCAAACGTTGGAGGTGGTCATTTCTTCATGCGCAGTGATAAACTCGGCACTCTAAAGCACCCGAGAGCGTTTTTTTCGATGCCAACCTAACCAGAGTGACGGGAGCGGCACAATTCAGAAAAAGCGCTGAGCTCGCCGAGAAAATGCGATTTAAGCAATAAAATTAAAAATGCTTATAAAACATAAACCAAACGTTGGAGGTGGTCATTTCTTCATGCGCAGTGATAAACTCGGCACTCTAAAGCACCCGAGAGCGTTTTTTTCGATGCCAACCTAACCAGAGTGACGGGAGCGGCACAATTCAGAAAAAGTGCTCAGCTCGCCGAGAAAATGCGATTTAAGCAATAAAATTAAAAATGCTTATAAAACATAAACCAAACGTTGGAGGTGGTCATTTCTTCATGCGCAGTGATAAACTCGGCACTCTAAAGCACCCGAGAGCGTTTTTTTCGATGCCAACCTAACCAGAGTGACGGGAGCGGCACAATTCAGAAAAAGCGCTCAGCTCGCCGAGAAAATGCGATTTAAGCATTAAAATTAAAAATGCTTATAAAACATAAACCAAACGTTGGAGGTGGTCATTTCTTCATGCACAGTGATAAACTCGGCACTCTAAAGCACCCGAGAGCGTTTTTTTCGATGCCAACCTAACCAGAGTGACGGGAGCGGCACAATTCAGAAAAAGTGCTCAGCTCGCCGAGAAAATGCGATTTAAGCAATAAAATTAAAAATGCTTATAAAACATAAACCAAACGTTGGAGGTGGTCATTTCTTCATGCGCAGTGATAAACTCGGCACTCTAAAGCACCCGAGAGCGTTTTTTTCGATGCCAACCTAACCAGAGTGACGGGAGCGGCACAATTCAGAAAAAGTGCTCAGGTCGCCGAGAAAATGCGATATAAGCAATAAAATTAAAAATGCTTATAAAACATAAACCAAACGTTGGAGGTGGTCATTTCTTCATGCGCAGTGATAAACTCGGCACTCTAAAGCACCCGAGAGCGTTTTTTTCGATGCCAACCTAACCAGAGTGACGGGAGCGGCACAATTCAGAAAAAGCGCTCAGCTCGCCGAGAAAATGCGATTTAAGCAATAAAATTAAAAATGCTTATAAAACATAAACCAAACGTTGGAGGTGGTCATTTCTTCATGCGCAGTGATAAACTCGGCACTCTAAAGCACCCGAGAGCGTTTTTTTCGATGCCAACCTAACCAGAGTGACGGGAGCGGCACAATTCAGAAAAAGCGCTCAGCTCGCCGAGAAAATGCGATTTAAGCAATAAAATTAAAAATGCTTATAAAACATAAACCAAACGTTGGAGGTGGTCATTTCTTCATGCGCAGTGATAAATTCGGCACTCTAAAGCACCCGAGAGCGTTTTTTTCGATGCCAACCTAACCAGAGTGACGGGAGCGGCACAATTCAGAAAAAGTGCTCAGCTCGCCGAGAAAATGCGATTTAAGCAATAAAATTAAAAATGCTTATAAAACATAAACCAAACGTTGGAGGTGGTCATTTCTTCATGCGCAGTGATAAACTCGGCACTCTAAAGCACCCGAGAGCGTTTTTTTCGATGCCAACCTAACCAGAGTGACGGGAGCGGCACAATTCAGAAAAAGTGCTCAGCTCGCCGAGAAAATGCGATTTAAGCAATAAAATTAAAAATGCTTATAAAACATAAACCAAACGTTGGAGTTGGTCATTTCTTCATGCGCAGTGATAAACTCGGCACTCTAAAGCACCCGAGAGCGTTTTTTTCGATGCCAACCTAACCAGAGTGACGGGAGCGGCACAATTCAGAAAAAGTGCTCAGCTCGCCGAGAAAATGCGATTTAAGCAATAAAATTAAAAATGCTTATAAAACATAAACCAAACGTTGGAGGTGGTCATTTCTTCATGCGCAGTGATAAACTCGGCACTCTAAAGAACCCAAGAGCGTTTTTTTCGATGCCAACCTAACCAGAGTGACGGGAGCGGCACAATTCAGAAAAAGCGCTCAGCTCGCCGAGAAAATGCGATTTAAGCAATAAAATTAAAAATGCTTATAAAACATAAACCAAACGTTGGAGGTGGTCATTTCTTCATGCACAGTGATAAACTCGGCACTCTGAAGCACCCGAGAGCGTTTTTTTCGATGCCAACCTAACCAGAGTGACGGGAGCGGCACAATTCAGAAAAAGTGCTCAGCTCGCCGAGAAAATGCGATTTAAGCAATAAAATTAAAAATGCTTATAAAACATAAACCAAACGTTGTAGATGGTCATTTCTTATTACGCAGTAATAAACTCGGCACTCTAAAGCACCCGAGAGCGTTTTTTTCGATGCCAACCTAACCAGAGTGACGGGAGCGGCACAATTCAGAAAAAGTGCTCAGCTCGCCGAGAAAATGCGATTTAAGCAATAAAATTAAAAATGCTTATAAAACATAAACCAAACGTTGTAAATTGTCATTTCTTATTACGCAGTAATAAACTCGGCACTCTAAAGCACCCGAGAGCGTTTTTTTCGATGCCAACCTAACCAGAGTGACGGGAGCGGCACAATTCAGAAAAAGCGCTCAGCTCGCCGAGAAAATGCGATTTAAGCAATAAAATTAAAAATGCTTATAAAACATAAACCAAACGTTGGAGGTGGTCATTTCTTCATGCACAGTGATAAACTCGGCACTCTAAAGCACCCGAGAGCGTTTTTTTTCATGCCAACCTAACCAGAGTGACGGGAGCGGCACAATTCAGAAAAAGTGCTCAGCTCGCCGAGAAAATGCGATTTAAGCAATAAAATTAAAAATGCTTATAAAACATAAACCAAACGTTGGAGGTGGTCATTTCTTCATGCGCAGTGATAAACTCGGCACTCTAAAGCACCCGAGAGCGTTTTTTTCGATGCCAACCTAACCAGAGTGACGGGAGCGGCACAATTCAGAAAAAGTGCTCAGCTCGCCGAGAAAATGCGATTTAAGCAATAAAATTAAAAATGCTTATAAAACAAAAACCAAACGTTGGAGGTGGTCATTTCTTCATGCGCAGTGATAAACTCGGCACTCTAAAGCACCCGAGAGCGTTTTTTTCCATGCCAACCTAACCAGAGTGACGGGAGCGGCACAATTCAGAAAAAGTGCTCAGCTCGCCGAGAAAATGCGATTTAAGCAATAAAATTAAAAATGCTTATAAAACATAAACCAAACGTTGGAGGTGGCCATTTCTTCATGCGCAGTGATAAACTCGGCACTCTAAAGCACCCGAGAGCGTTTTTTCCATGCCAACCTAACCAGAGTGACGGGAGCGGCACAATTCAGAAAAAGTGCTCAGCTCGCCGAGAAAATGCGATTCAAGCAATAAAATTAAAAATGCTTATAAAACATAAACGAAACGTTGGAGGTGGCCATTTCTTCATGCGCAGTGATAAACTCGGCACTCTAAAGCACCCGAGAGCGTTTTTTTCCATGCCAACCTAACCAGAGTGACGGGAGCGGCACAATTCAGAAAAAGTGCTCAGCTCGCCGAGAAAATGCGATTTAAGCAATAAAATTAAAAATGCTTATAAAACATAAACCAAACGTTGGAGGTGGTCATTTCTTCATGCGCAGTGATAAACTCGGCACTCTAAAGCACCCGAGAGCGTTTTTTTCCATGCCAACCTAACCAGAGTGACAGGAGCGGCACAATTCAGAAAAAGTGCTCAGCTCGCCGAGAAAATGCGATTTAAGCAATAAAATTAAAAATGCTTATAAAACATAAACCAAACGTTGGAGGTGGTCTTTTCTTCATGCGCAGTGATAAACTCGGCACTCTAAAGCACCCGAGAGCGTTTTTTTCCATGCCAACCTAAACAGAGCGACGGGAGCGGCACAATTCAGAAAAAGTGCTCAGCTCGCCGAGAAAATGCGATTTAAGCAATAAAATTAAAAATGCTTATAAAACATAAACCAAACGTTGTAGATGGTCATTTCTTATTACGCAGTAATAAACTCGGCACTCTAAAGCACCCGAGAGCGTTTTTTTCCATGCCAACCTAACCAGAGTGACGGGAGCGGCACAATTCAGAAAAAGTGCTCAGCTCGCCGAGAAAATGCGATTTAAGCAATAAAATTAAAAATGCTTATAAAACATAAACCAAACGTTGGAGGTGGTCATTTCTTCATGCGCAGTGATAAACTCGGCACTCTAAAGCACCCGAGAGCGTTTTTTTCCATGCCAACCTAACCAGAGTGACGGGAGCGGCACAATTCAGAAAAAGTGCTCAGCTCGCCGAGAAAATGCGATTTAAGCAATAAAATTAAAAATGCTTATAAAACATAAACCAAACGTTGGAGGTGGTCATTTCTTCATGCGCAGTGATAAACTCGGCACTCTAAAGCACCCGAGAGCGTTTTTTTCCATGCCAACCTAACCAGAGTGACAGGAGCGGCACAATTCAGAAAAAGTGCTCAGCTCGCCGAGAAAATGCGATTTAAGCAATAAAATTAAAAATGCTTATAAAACATAAACCAAACGTTGGAGGTGGTCTTTTCTTCATGCGCAGTGATAAACTCGGCACTCTAAAGCACCCGAGAGCGTTTTTTTCCATGCCAACCTAAACAGAGTGACGGGAGCGGCACAATTCAGAAAAAGTGCTCAGCTCGCCGAGAAAATGCGATTTAAGCAATAAAATTAAAAATGCTTATAAAACATAAACCAAACGTTGTAGATGGTCATTTCTTATTACGCAGTAATAAACTCGGCACTCTAAAGCACCCGAGAGCGTTTTTTCCATGCCAACCTAACCAGAGTGACGGGAGCGGCACAATTCAGAAAAAAGTGCTCAGCTCGCCGAGAAAATGCGATTTAAGCAATAAAATTAAAAATGCTTATAAAACATAAACCAAACGTTGGAGGTGGTCATTTCTTCATGCGCAGTGATAAACTCGGCACTCTAAAGCACCCGAGAGCGTTTTATTCGATGCCAACCTAACCAGAGTGACGGGAGCGGCACAATTCAGAAAAAGCGCTCAGCTCGCCGAGAAAATGCGATTTAAGCAATAAAATTAAAAATGCTTATAAAACATAAACCAAACGTTGTAGATGGTCATTTCTTATTACGCAGTAATAAACTCGGCACTCTAAAGCACCCGAGAGCGTTTTTTTCCATGCCAACCTAACCAGAGTGACGGGAGCGGCACAATTCAGAAAAAGTGCTCAGCTCGCCGAGAAAATGCGATTTAGGAAATAAAATTAAAAATGCTTATAAAACATAAACCAAACGTTGGAGGTGGTCATTTCTTCATGCGCAGTGATAAACTCGGCACTCTAAAGCACCCGAGAGCGTTTTTTTCCATGCCAACCTAACCAGAGTGACGGGAGCGGCACAATTCAGAAAAAGTGCTCAGCTCGCCGAGAAAATGCGATTTAAGCAATAAAATTAAAAATGCTTATAAAACATAAACCAAACGTTGGAGGTGGCCATTTCTTCATGCGCAGTGATAAACTCGGCACTCTAAAGCACCCGAGAGCGTTTTTTTCCATGCCAACCTAACCACAGTGACGGGAGCGGCACAATTCAGAAAAAGTGCTCAGCTAGCCGAGAAAATGCGATTTAAGCAATAAAATTAAAAATGCTTATAAAACATAAACCAAACGTTGGAGGTGGTCATTTCTTCATGCGCAGTGATAAACTCGGCACTCTAAAGCACCCGAGAGCGTTTTTTTCCATGCCAACCTAACCAGAGTGACGGGAGCGGCACAATTCAGAAAAAGTGCTCAGCTCGCCGAGAAAATGCGATTTAAGCAATAAAATTAAAAATGCTTATAAAACATAAACCAAACGTTGTAGATGGTCATTTCTTATTACGCAGTAATAAACTCGGCACTCTAAAGCACCCGAGAGCGTTTTTTTCGATGCCAACCTAACCAGAGTGACGGGAGCGGCACAATTCAGAAAAAGCGTTCAGCTCGCCGAGAAAATGCGATTTAAGCAATAAAATTAAAAATGCTTATAAAACATAAACCAAACGTTGGAGGTGGTCATTTCTTCATGCACAGTGATAAACTCGGCACTCTAAAGCACCCGAGAGCGTTTTTTTCGATGCCAACCTAACCAGAGTGACGGGAGCGGCACAATTCAGAAAAAGTGCTCAGCTCGCCGAGAAAATGCGATTTAAGCAATAAAATTAAAAATGCTTATAAAACATAAACCAAACGTTGGAGTTGGTCATTTCTTCATGCGCAGTGATAAACTCGGCACTCTAAAGCACCCGAGAGCGTTTTTTTCGATGCCAACCTAACCAGAGTGACGGGAGCGGCACAATTCAGAAAAAGTGCTCAGCTCGCCGAGAAAATGCGATTTAAGCAATAAAATTAAAAATGCTTATAAAACATAAACCAAACGTTGGAGGTGGTCATTTCTTCATGCGCAGTGATAAACTCGGCACTCTAAAGCACCCGAGAGCGTTTTTTTCGATGCCAACCTAACCAGAGTGACGGGAGCGGCACAATTCAGAAAAAGCGCTCAGCTCGCCGAGAAAATGCGATTTAAGCAATAAAATTAAAAATGCTTATAAAACATAAACCAAACGTTGGAGGTGGTCATTTATTCATGCGCAGTGATAAACTCGGCACTCTAAAGCACCCGAGAGCGTTTTTTGTCGATGCCAAGCTAACCAGAGTGACGGGAGCGGCACAATTCAGAAAAAGCGCTCAGCTCGCCGAGAAAATGCGATTTAAGCAATAAAATTAAAAATGCTTATAAAACATAAACCAAACGTTGGAGGTGGTCATTTCTTCATGCGCAGTGATAAACTCGGCACTCTAAAGCACCCGAGAGCGTTTTTTTCGATGCCAACCTAACCAGAGTGACGGGAGCGGCACAATTCAGAAAAAGTGCTCAGCTCGCCGAGAAAATGCGATTTAAGCAATAAAATTAAAAATGCTTATAAAACATAAACCAAACGTTGGAGGTGGTCATTTCTTCATGCGCAGTGATAAACTCGGCACTCTAAAGCACCCGAGAGCGTTTTTTTCGATGCCAACCTAACCAGAGTGACGGGAGCGGCACAATTCAGAAAAAGTGCTCAGCTCGCCGAGAAAATGCGATTTAAGCAATAAAATTATAAATGCTTATAAAACATAAACCAAACGTTGTAGATGGTCATTTCTTATTACGCAGTAATAAACTCGGCACTCTGAAGCACCCGAGAGCGTTTTTTTCGATGCCAACCTAACCAGAGTGACGGGAGCGGCACAATTCAGAAAAAGCGCTCAGCTCGCCGAGAAAATGCGATTTAAGCAATAAAATTAAAAATGCTTATAAAACATAAACCAAACGTTGGAGGTGGTAATTTCTTCATGCACAGTGATAAACTCGGCACTCTAAAGCACCCGAGAGCGTTTTTTTCGATGCCAACCTAACCAGAGTGACGGGAGCGGCACAATTCAGAAAAAGTGCTCAGCTCGCCGAGAAAATGCGATTTAAGCAATAAAATTAAAAATGCTTACAAAACATAAACCAAACGTTGTAAATGGTCATTTCTTATTACGCAGTAATAAACTCGGCACTGTAAAGCACCCGAGAGCGTTTTTTTCGATGCCAACCTAACCAGAGTGACGGGAGCGGCACAATACAGAAAAAGCGCTCAGCTCGCCGAGAAAATGCGATTTAAGCAATAAAATTAAAAATGCTTATAAAACATAAACCAAACGTTGGAGGTGGTCATTTCTTCATGCGCAGTGATAAACTCGGCACTCTAAAGCACCCGAGAGCGATTTTTTCCATGCCAACCTAACCAGAGTGACGGGAGCGGCACAATTCAGAAAAAGTGCTCAGCTCGCCGAGAAAATGCGATTTAAGCAATAAAATTAAAAATGCTTATAAAACATAAACCAAACGTTGGAGGTGGCCATTTCTTCATGCGCAGTGATAAACTCGGCACTCTAAAGCACCCGAGAGCGTTTTTTTCCATGCCAACCTAACCAGAGTGACGGGAGCGGCACAATTCAGAAAGTGCTCAGCTCGCCGAGAAAATGCGATTTAAGCAATAAAATTAAAAATGCTTATAAAACATAAACCAAACGTTGTAGATGGTCATTTCTTATTACGCAGTGATAAACTCGGCACTCTAAAGCACCCGAGAGCGTTTTTTTCGATGCCAACCTAACCAGAGTGACGGGAGCGGCACAATTCAGAAAAAGCGCTCAGCTCGCCGAGAAAATGCGATTTAAGCAATAAAATTAAAAATGCTTATAAAACATAAACCAAACGTTGGAGGTGGTCATTTCTTCATGCGCAGTGATAAACTCGGCACTCTAAAGCACCCGAGAGCGTTTTTTTCCATGCCAACCTAAACAGAGTGACGGGAGCGGCACAATTCAGAAAAAGTGCTCAGCTCGCCGAGAAAATGCGATTTAAGCAATAAAATTAAAAATGCTTATAAAACATAAACCAAACGTTGTAGATGGTCATTTCTTATTACGCAGTAATAAACTCGGCACTCTAAAGCACCCGAGAGCGATTTTTTCCATGCCAACCTAACCAGAGTGACGGGAGCGGCACAATTCAGAAAAAGTGCTCAGCTCGCCGAGAAAATGCGATTTAAGCAATAAAATTAAAAATGCTTATAAAACATAAACCAAACGTTGGAGGTGGTCATTTCTTCATGCGCAGTGATAAACTCGGCACTCTAAAGCACCCGAGAGCGTTTTTTTCGATGCCAACCTAACCAGAGTGACGGGAGCGGCACAATTCAGAAAAAGTGCTCAGCTCGCCGAGAAAATGCGATTTAAGCAATAAAATTAAAAATGCTTATAAAACATAAACCAAACGTTGGAGGTGGCCATTTCTTCATGCGCAGTGATAAACTCGGCACTCTAAAGCACCCGAGAGCGTTTTTTTTCCATGCCAACCTAACCAGAGTGACGGGAGCGGCACAATTCAGAAAAAGTGCTCAGCTCGCCGAGAAAATGCGATTTAAGCAATAAAATTAAAAATGCTTATAAAACATAAACCAAACGTTGGAGGTGGTCATTTCTTCATGCGCAGTGATAAACTCGGCACTCTAAAGCACCCGAGAGCGTTTTTTTCCATGCCAACCTAACCAGAGTGACGGGAGCGGCACAATTCAGAAAAAGTGCTCAGCTCGCCGAGAAAATGCGATTTAAGCAATAAAATTAAAAATGCTTATAAAACATAAACCAAACGTTGGAGGTGGCCATTTCTTCATGCGCAGTGATAAACTCGGCACTCTAAAGCACCCGAGAGCGTTTTTTTCGATGCCAACCTAACCAGAGTGACGGGAGCGGCACAATTCAGAAAAAGTGCTCAGCTCGCCAAGAAAATGCGATTTAAGCAATAAAATTAAAAATGCTTATAAAACATAAACCAAACGTTGGAGGTGGCCATTTCTTCATGCGCAGTGATAAACTCGGCACTCTAAAGCACCCGAGAGCGTTTTTTTCCATGCCTAACCAGAGTGACGGGAGCGGCACAATTCAGAAAAAGTGCTCAGCTCGCCGAGAAAATGCGATTTAAGCAATAAAATTAAAAATGCTTATAAAACATAAACCAAACGTTGGAGGTGGTCATTTCTTCATGCGCAGTGATAAACTCGGCACTCTAAAGCACCCGAGAGCGTTTTTTTCCATGCCAACCTAACCAGAGTGACAGGAGCGGCACAATTCAGAAAAAGTGCTCAGCTCGCCGAGAAAATGCGATTTAAGCAATAAAATTAAAAATGCTTATAAAACATAAACCAAACGTTGGAGGTGGTCTTTTCTTCATGCGCAGTGATAAACTCGGCACTCTAAAGCACCCGAGAGCGTTTTTTTCCATGCCAACCTAAACAGAGTGACGGGAGCGGCACAATTCAGAAAAAGTGCTCAGCTCGCCGAGAAAATGCGATTTAAGCAATAAAATTAAAAATGCTTATAAAACATAAACCAAACGTTGTAGATGGTCATTTCTTATTACGCAGTAATAAACTCGGCACTCTAAAGCACCCGAGAGCGTTTTTTTCCATGCCAACCTAACCAGAGTGACGGGAGCGGCACAATTCAGAAAAAGTGCTCAGCTCGCCGAGAAAATGCGATTTAAGCAATAAAATTAAAAATGCTTATAAAACATAAACCAAACGTTGGAGGTGGTCATTTCTTCATGCACAGTGATAAACTCGGCACTCTAAAGCACCCGAGAGCGTTTTTTTCCATGCCAACCTAACCAGAGTGACGGGAGCGGCACAATTCAGAAAAAGTGCTCAGCTCGCCGAGAAAATGCGATTTAAGCAATAAAATTAAAAATGCTTATAAAACATAAACCAAACGTTGGAGGTGGTCATTTCTTCATGCGCAGTGATAAACTCGGCACTCTAAAGCACCCGAGAGCGTTTTTTTCCATGCCAACCTAACCAGAGTGACAGGAGCGGCACAATTCAGAAAAAGTGCTCAGCTCGCCGAGAAAATGCGATTTAAGCAATAAAATTAAAAATGCTTATAAAACATAAACCAAACGTTGGAGGTGGTCTTTTCTTCATGCGCAGTGATAAACTCGGCACTCTAAAGCACCCGAGAGCGTTTTTTTCCATGCCAACCTAAACAGAGTGACGGGAGCGGCACAATTCAGAAAAAGTGCTCAGCTCGCCGAGAAAATGCGATTTAAGCAATAAAATTAAAAATGCTTATAAAACATAAACCAAACGTTGTAGATGGTCATTTCTTATTACGCAGTAATAAACTCGGCACTCTAAAGCACCCGAGAGCGTTTTTTTCCATGCCAACCTAACCAGAGTGACGGGAGCGGCACAATTCAGAAAAAGTGCTCAGCTCGCCGAGAAAATGCGATTTAAGCAATAAAATTAAAAATGCTTATAAAACATAAACCAAACGTTGGAGGTGGTCATTTCTTCATGCACAGTGATAAACTCGGCACTCTAAAGCACCCGAGAGCGTTTTTTTCCATGCCAACCTAACCAGAGTGACGGGAGCGGCACAATTCAGAAAAAGTGCTCAGCTCGCCGAGAAAATGCGATTTAAGCAATAAAATTAAAAATGCTTATAAAACATAAACCAAACGTTGGAGGTGGTCATTTCTTCATGCGCAGTGATAAACTCGGCACTCTAAAGCACCCGAGAGCGTTTTTTTCGATGCCAACCTAACCAGAGTGACGGGAGCGGCACAATTCAGAAAAAGTGCTCAGCTCGCCGAGAAAATGCGATTTAAGCAATAAAATTAAAAATGCTTATAAAACATAAACCAAACGTTGGAGGTGGTCATTTCTTCATGCGCAGTGATAAACTCGGCACTCTAAAGCACCCGAGAGCGTTTTTTTCCATGCCAACCTAACCAGAGTGACGGGAGCGGCACAATTCAGAAAAAGTGCTCAGCTCGCCGAGAAAATGCGATTTAAGCAATAAAATTAAAAATGCTTATAAAACATAAACCAAACGTTGTAGATGGTCATTTCTTATTACGCAGTAATAAACTCGGCACTCTAAAGCACCCGAGAGCGTTTTTTTCCATGCCAACCTAACCAGAGTGACGGGAGCGGCACAATTCAGAAAAAGTGCTCAGCTCGCCGAGAAAATGCGATTTAAGCAATACAATTAAAAATGCTTATAAAACATAAACCAAACGTTGGAGGTGGTCATTTCTTCATGTGCAGTGATAAACTCGGCACTCTAAAGCACCCGAGAGCGTTTTTTTCCATGCCAACCTAACCAGAGTGACGGGAGCGGCACAATTCAGAAAAAGTGCTCAGCTCGCCGAGAAAATGCGATTTAATCAATAAAATTAAAAATGCTTATAAAACATAAACCAAACGTTGGAGGTGGTCATTTCTTCATGCACAGTGATAAACTCGGCACTCTAAAGCACCCGAGAGCGTTTTTTTCGATGCCAACCTAACCAGAGTGACGGGAGCGGCACAATTCAGAAAAAGTGCTCAGCTTGCCGAGAAAATGCGATTTAAGCAATAAAATTAAAAATGCTTATAAAACATAAACCAAACGTTGGAGGTGGTCATTTCTTCATGCGCAGTGATAAACTCGGCACTCTAAAGCACCCGAGAGCGTTTTTTTCGATGCCAACTTAACCAGAGTGACGGGAGCGGCACAATTCAGAAAAAGTGCTCAGCTCGCCGAGAAAATGCGATTTAAGCAATAAAATTAAAAATGCTTATAAAACATAAACCAAACGTTGGAGGTGGTCATTTCTTCATGCGCAGTGATAAACTCGGCACTCTAAAGCACCCGAGAGCGTTTTATTCGATGCCAACCTAACCAGAGTGACGGGAGCGGCACAATTCAGAAAAAGTGCTCAGCTCGCCGAGAAAATGCGATTTAAGCAATAAAATTAAAAATGCTTATAAAACATAAACCAAACGTTGGAGGTGGTCATTTCTTCATGCGCAGTGATAAACTCGGCACTCTAAAGCACCCGAGAGCGTTTTTTTCGATGCCAACCTAACCAGAGTGACGGGAGCGGCACAATTCAGAAAAAGCGCTCAGCTCGCCGAGAAAATGCGATTTAAGCAATAAAATTAAAAATGCTTATAAAACATAAACCAAACGTTGGAGGTGGTAATTTCTTCATGCGCAGTGATAAACTCGGCACTCTAAAGCACCCGAGAGCGTTTTTTTCGATGCCAACCTAACCAGAGTGACGGGAGCGGCACAATTCAGAAAAAGCGCTCAACTCGCCGAGAAAATGCAATTTAAGCAATAAAATTAAAAATGCTTATAAAACATAAACCAAACGTTGGAGGTGGTCATTTCTTCATGCGCAGTGATAAACTCGGCACTCTAAAGCACCCGAGAGCGTTTTTTTCGATGCCAACCTAACCAGAGTGACGGGAGCGGCACAATTCAGAAAAAGTGCTCAGCTCGCCGAGAAAATGCGATTTAAGCAATAAAATTAAAAATGCTTATAAAACATAAACCAAACGTTGGAGGTGGTCATTTCTTCATGCGCAGTGATAAACTCGGCACTCTAAAGCACCCGAGAGCGTTTTTTTCGATGCCAACCTAACCAGAGTGACGGGAGCGGCACAATTCAGAAAAAGCGCTCAGCTCGCCGAGAAAATGCGATTTAAGCAATAAAATTAAAAATGCTTATAAAACATAAACCAAACGTTGGAGGTGGTCATTTCTTCATGCACAGTGATAAACTCGGCACTCTAAAGCACCCGAGAGCGTTTTTTTCGATGCCAACCTAACCAGAGTGACGGGAGCGGCACAATTCAGAAAAAGTGCTCAGCTCGCCGAGAAAATGCGATTTAAGCAATAAAATTAAAAATGCTTATAAAACATAAACCAAACGTTGGAGGTGGTCATTTCTTCATGCGCAGTGATAAACTCGGCACTCTAAAGCACCCGAGAGCGTTTTTTTCGATGCCAACCTAACCAGAGTGACGCGAGCGGCACAATTCAGAAAAAGCGCTCAGCTCGCCGAGAAAATGCGATTTAAGCAATAAAATTAAAAATGCTTATAAAACATAAACCAAACGTTGGAGGTGGTAATTTCTTCATGCGCAGTGATAAACTCGGCACTCTAAAGCACCCGAGAGCGTTTTTTTCGATGCCAACCTAACCAGAGTGACGGGAGCGGCACAATTCAGAAAAAGTGCTCAGCTCGCCGAGAAAATGCGATTTAAGCAATAAAATTAAAAATGCTTATAAAACATAAACCAAACGTTGGAGTTGGTCATTTCTTCATGCGCAGTGATAAACTCGGCACTCTAAAGCACCCGAGAGCGTTTTTTTCGATGCCAACCTAACCAGAGTGAAGGGAGCGGCACAATTCAGAAAAAGTGCTCAGCTCGCCGAGAAAATGCGATTTAAGCAATAAAATTAAGAATGCTTATAAAACATAAACCAAACGTTGGAGGTGGTCATTTCTTCATGCGCAGTGATAAACTCGGCACTCTAAAGCACCCAAGAGCGTTTTTTTCGATGCCAACCTAACCAGAGTGACGGGAGCGGCACAATTCAGAAAAAGCGCTCAGCTCGCCGAGAAAATGCGATTTAAGCAATAAAATTAAAAATGCTTATAAAACATAAACCAAACGTTGGAGGTGGTCATTTCTTCATGCACAGTGATAAACTCGGCACTCTAAAGCACCCGAGAGCGTTTTTTTCGATGCCAACCTAACCAGAGTGACGGGAGCGGCACAATTCAGAAAAAGTGCTCAGCTCGCCGAGAAAATGCGATTTAAGCAATAAAATTAAAAATGCTTATAAAACATAAACCAAACGTTGTAGATGGTCATTTCTTATTACGCAGTAATAAACTCGGCACTCTAAAGCACCCGAGAGCGTTTTTTTCGATGCCAACCTAACCAGAGTGACGGGAGCGGCACAATTCAGAAAAAGCGCTCAGCTCGCCGAGAAAATGCGATTTAAGCAATAAAATTAAAAATGCTTATAAAACATAAACCAAACGTTGGAGGTGGTCATTTCTTCATGCACAGTGATAAACTCGGCACTCTAAAGCACCCGAGAGCGTTTTTTTCGATGCCAACCTAACCAGAGTGACGGGAGCGGCACAATTCAGAAAAAGTGCTCAGCTCGCCGAGAAAATGCGATTTAAGCAATAAAATTAAAAATGCTTATAAAACATAAACCAAACGTTGTAAATTGTCATTTCTTATTACGCAGTAATAAACTCGGCACTCTAAAGCACCCGAGAGCGTTTTTTTCGATGCCAACCTAACCAGAGTGACGGGAGCGGCACAATTCAGAAAAAGCGCTCAGCTCGCCGAGAAAATGCGATTTAAGCAATAAAATTAAAAATGCTTATAAAACATAAACCAAACGTTGGAGGTGGTCATTTCTTCATGCACAGTGATAAACTCGGCACTCTAAAGCACCCGAGAGCGTTTTTTTTCATGCCAACCTAACCAGAGTGACGGGAGCGGCACAATTCAGAAAAAGTGCTCAGCTCGCCGAGAAAATGCGATTTAAGCAATAAAATTAAAAATGCTTATAAAACATAAACCAAATATTGGAGGTGGTCATTTCTTCATGCGCAGTGATAAACTCGGCACTTTAAAGCACCCGAGAGCGTTTTTTTCGATGCCAACCTAACCAGAGTGACGGGAGCGGCACAATTCAGAAAAAGTGCTCAGCTCGCAGAGAAAATGCGATTTAAGCAATAAAATTAAAAATGCTTATAAAACATAAACCAAACGTTGGAGGTGGTCATTTCTTCATGCGCAGTGATAAACTCGGCACTCTAAAGCACCCGAGAGCGTTTTTTTCGATGCCAACCTAACCAGAGTGACGGGAGCGGCACAATTCAGAAAAAGTGCTCAGCTCGCCGAGAAAATGCGATTTAAGCAATAAAATTAAAAATGCTTATAAAACATAAACCAAACGTTGGAGGTGGCCATTTCTTCATGCGCAGTGATAAACTCGGCACTCTAAAGCACCCGAGAGCGTTTTTTTCCATGCCAACCTAACCAGAGTGACGCGAGCGGCACAATTCAGAAAAAGCGCTCAGCTCGCCGAGAAAATGCGATTTAAGCAATAAAATTAAAAATGCTTATAAAACATAAACCAAACGTTGGAGGTGGTAATTTCTTCATGCGCAGTGATAAACTCGGCACTCTAAAGCACCCGAGAGCGTTTTTTTCGATGCCAACCTAACCAGAGTGACGGGAGCGGCACAATTCAGAAAAAGTGCTCAGCTCGCCGAGAAAATGCGATTTAAGCAATAAAATTAAAAATGCTTATAAAACATAAACCAAACGTTGGAGTTGGTCATTTCTTCATGCGCAGTGATAAACTCGGCACTCTAAAGCACCCGAGAGCGTTTTTTTCGATGCCAACCTAACCAGAGTGAAGGGAGCGGCACAATTCAGAAAAAGTGCTCAGCTCGCCGAGAAAATGCGATTTAAGCAATAAAATTAAAAATGCTTATAAAACATAAACCAAACGTTGGAGGTGGTCATTTCTTCATGCGCAGTGATAAACTCGGCACTCTAAAGCACCCAAGAGCGTTTTTTTCGATGCCAACCTAACCAGAGTGACGGGAGCGGCACAATTCAGAAAAAGCGCTCAGCTCGCCGAGAAAATGCGATTTAAGCAATAAAATTAAAAATGCTTATAAAACATAAACCAAACGTTGGAGGTGGTCATTTCTTCATGCACAGTGATAAACTCGGCACTCTAAAGCACCCGAGAGCGTTTTTTTCGATGCCAACCTAACCAGAGTGACGGGAGCGGCACAATTCAGAAAAAGTGCTCAGCTCGCCGAGAAAATGCGATTTAAGCAATAAAATTAAAAATGCTTATAAAACATAAACCAAACGTTGTAGATGGTCATTTCTTATTACGCAGTAATAAACTCGGCACTCTAAAGCACCCGAGAGCGTTTTTTTCGATGCCAACCTAACCAGAGTGACGGGAGCGGCACAATTCAGAAAAAGCGCTCAGCTCGCCGAGAAAATGCGATTTAAGCAATAAAATTAAAAATGCTTATAAAACATAAACCAAACGTTGGAGGTGGTCATTTCTTCATGCACAGTGATAAACTCGGCACTCTAAAGCACCCGAGAGCGTTTTTTTCAATGCCAACCTAACCAGAGTGACGGGAGCGGCACAATTCAGAAAAAGTGCTCAGCTCGCCGAGAAAATGCGATTTAAGCAATAAAATTAAAAATGCTTATAAAACATAAACCAAACGTTGTAAATTGTCATTTCTTATTACGCAGTAATAAACTCGGCACTCTAAAGCACCCGAGAGCGTTTTTTTCGATGCCAACCTAACCAGAGTGACGGGAGCGGCACAATTCAGAAAAAGCGCTCAGCTCGCCGAGAAAATGCGATTTAAGCAATAAAATTAAAAATGCTTATAAAACATAAACCAAACGTTGGAGGTGGTCATTTCTTCATGCACAGTGATAAACTCGGCACTCTAAAGCACCCGAGAGCGTTTTTTTTCATGCCAACCTAACCAGAGTGACGGGAGCGGCACAATTCAGAAAAAGTGCTCAGCTCGCCGAGAAAATGCGATTTAAGCAATAAAATTAAAAATGCTTATAAAACATAAACCAAATATTGGAGGTGGTCATTTCTTCATGCGCAGTGATAAACTCGGCACTTTAAAGCACCCGAGAGCGTTTTTTTCGATGCCAACCTAACCAGAGTGACGGGAGCGGCACAATTCAGAAAAAGTGCTCAGCTCGCCGAGAAAATGCGATTTAAGCAATAAAATTAAAAATGCTTATAAAACATAAACCAAACGTTGGAGGTGGTCATTTCTTCATGCGCAGTGATAAACTCGGCACTCTAAACCACCCGAGAGCGTTTTTTTCCATGCCAACCTAACCAGAGTGACGGGAGCGGCACAATTCAGAAAAAGTGCTCAGCTCGCCGAGAAAATGCGATTTAAGCAATAAAATTAAAAATGCTTATAAAACATAAACCAAACGTTGGAGGTGGCCATTTCTTCATGCGCAGTGATAAACTCGGCACTCTAAAGCACCCGAGAGCGTTTTTTTCCATGCCAACCTAACCAGAGTGACGGGAGCGGCACAATTCAGAAAAAGTGCTCAGCTCGCCGAGAAAATGCGATTTAAGCAATAAAATTAAAAATGCTTATAAAACATAAACCAAACGTTGGAGGTGGTCATTTCTTCATGCGCAGTGATAAACTCGGCACTCTAAAGCACCCGAGAGCGTTTTTTTCGATGCCAACCTAACCAGAGTGACGGGAGCGGCACAATTCAGAAAAAGTGCTCAGCTCGCCGAGAAAATGCGATTTAAGCAATAAAATTAAAAATGCTTATAAAACATAAACCAAACGTTGGAGGTGGCCATTTCTTCATGCGCAGTGATAAACTCGGCACTCTAAAGCACCCGAGAGCGTTTTTTTCCATGCCAACCTAACCAGAGTGACGGGAGCGGCACAATTCAGAAAAAGTGCTCAGCTCGCCGAGAAAATGCGATTTAAGCAATAAAATTAAAAATGCTTATAAAACATAAACCAAACGTTGGAGGTGGCCATTTCTTCATGCGCAGTGATAAACTCGGCACTCTAAAGCACCCGAGAGCGTTTTTTTCCATGCCAACCTAACCAGAGTGACGGGAGCGGCACAATTCAGAAAAAGTGCTCAGCTCGCCGAGAAAATGCGATTTAAGCAATAAAATTAAAAATGCTTATAAAACATAAACCAAACGTTGGAGGTGGTCATTTCTTCATGCGCAGTGATAAACTCGGCACTCTAAAGCACCCGAGAGCGTTTTTTTCCATGCCAACCTAACCAGAGTGACGGGAGCGGCACAATTCAGAAAAAGTGCTCAGCTCGCCGAGAAAATGCGATTTAAGCAATAAAATTAAAAATGCTTATAAAACATAAACCAAACGTTGGAGGTGGCCATTTCTTCATGCGCAGTGATAAACTCGGCACTCTAAAGCACCCGAGAGCGTTTTTTTCCATGCCAACCTAACCAGAGTGACGGGAGCGGCACAATTCAGAAAAAGTGCTCAGCTAGCCGAGAAAATGCGATTTAAGCAATAAAATTAAAAATGCTTATAAAACATAAACCAAACGTTGGAGGTGGTCATTTCTTCATGCGCAGTGATAAACTCGGCACTCTAAAGCACCCGAGAGCGTTTTTTTCCATGCCAACCTAACCAGAGTGACGGGAGCGGCACAATTCAGAAAAAGTGCTCAGCTCGCCGAGAAAATGCGATTTAAGCAATAAAATTAAAAATGCTTATAAAACATAAACCAAACGTTGTAGATGGTCATTTCTTATTACGCAGTAATAAACTCGGCACTCTAAAGCACCCGAGAGCGTTTTTTTCGATGCCAACCTAACCAGAGTGACGGGAGCGGCACAATTCAGAAAAAGCGTTCAGCTCGCCGAGAAAATGCGATTTAAGCAATAAAATTAAAAATGCTTATAAAACATAAACCAAACGTTGGAGGTGGTCATTTCTTCATGCACAGTGATAAACTCGGCACTCTAAAGCACCCGAGAGCGTTTTTTTCGATGCCAACCTAACCAGAGTGACGGGAGCGGCACAATTCAGAAAAAGTGCTCAGCTCGCCGAGAAAATGCGATTTAAGCAATAAAATTAAAAATGCTTATAAAACATAAACCAAACGTTGGAGTTGGTCATTTCTTCATGCGCAGTGATAAACTCGGCACTCTAAAGCACCCGAGAGCGTTTTTTTCGATGCCAACCTAACCAGAGTGACGGGAGCGGCACAATTCAGAAAAAGTGCTCACCTCGCCGAGAAAATGCGATTTAAGCAATAAAATTAAAAATGCTTATAAAACATAAACCAAACGTTGGAGGTGGTCATTTCTTCATGCGCAGTGATAAACTCGGCACTCTAAAGCACCCGAGAGCGTTTTTTTCGATGCCAACCTAACCAGAGTGACGGGGGCGGCACAATTCAGAAAAAGCGCTCAGCTCGCCGAGAAAATGCGATTTAAGCAATAAAATTAAAAATGCTTATAAAACATAAACCAAACGTTGGAGGTGGTCATTTCTTCATGCGCAGTGATAAACTCGGCACTCTAAAGCACCCGAGAGCGTTTTTTGTCGATGCCAAGCTAACCAGAGTGACGGGAGCGGCACAATTCAGAAAAAGCGCTCAGCTCGCCGAGAAAATGCGATTTAAGCAATAAAATTAAAAATGCTTATAAAACATAAACCAAACGTTGGAGGTGGTCATTTCTTCATGCGCAGTGATAAACTCGGCACTCTAAAGCACCCGAGAGCGTTTTTTTCGATGCCAACCTAACCAGAGTGACGGGAGTGGCACAATTCAGAAAAAGTGCTCAGCTCGCCGAGAAAATGCGATTTAAGCAATAAAATTATAAATGCTTATAAAACATAAACCAAACGTTGTAGATGGTCATTTCTTATTACGCAGTAATAAACTCGGCACTCTAAAGCACCCGGGAGCGTTTTTTTCGATGCCAACCTAACCAGAGTGACGGGAGCGGCACAATTCAGAAAAAGCGCTCAGCTCGCCGAGAAAATGCGATTTAAGCAATAAAATTAAAAATGCTTATAAAACATAAACCAAACGTTGGAGGTGGTCATTTCTTCATGCACAGTGATAAACTCGGCACTCTAAAGCACCCGAGAGCGTTTTTTTCGATGCCAACCTAACCAGAGTGACGGGAGCGGCACAATTCAGAAAAAGTGCTCAGCTCGCCGAGAAACTGCGATTTAAGCAATAAAATTAAAAATGCTTACAAAACATAAACCAAACGTTGTAAATGGTCATTTCTTATTACGCAGTAATAAACTCGGCACTCTAAAGCACCCGAGAGCGTTTTTTTCGATGCCAACCTAACCAGAGTGACGGGAGCGGCACAATACAGAAAAAGCGCTCAGCTCGCCGAGAAAATGCGATTTAAGCAATAAAATTAAAAATGCTTATAAAACATAAACCAAACGTTGGAGGTGGTCTTTTCTTCATGCGCAGTGATAAACTCGGCACTCTAAAGCACCCGAGAGCGTTTTTTTCCATGCCAACCTAAACAGAGTGACGGGAGCGGCACAATTCAGAAAAAGTGCTCAGCTCGCCGAGAAAATGCGATTTAAGCAATAAAATTAAAAATGCTTATAAAACATAAACCAAACGTTGTAGATGGTCATTTCTTATTACGCAGTAATAAACTCGGCACTCTAAAGCACCCGAGAGCGTTTTTTTCGATGCCAACCTAACCAGAGTGACGGGAGCGGCACAATTCAGAAAAAGTGCTCAGCTCGCCGAGAAAATGCGATTTAAGCAATAAAATTAAAAATGCTTATAAAACATAAACCAAACGTTGGAGGTGGTCATTTCTTCATGCGCAGTGATAAACTCGGCACTCTAAAGCACCCGAGAGCGTTTTTTTCGATGCCAACCTAACCAGAGTGACGGGAGCGGCACAATTCAGAAAAAGTGCTCAGCTCGCCGAGAAAATGCGATTTAAGCAATAAAATTAAAAATGCTTATAAAACATAAACCAAACGTTGGAGGTGGTCATTTCTTCATGCGCAGTGATAAACTCGGCACTCTAAAGCACCCGAGAGCGTTTTTTTCGATGCCAACCTAACCAGAGTGACGGGAGCGGCACAATTCAGAAAAAGTGCTCAGCTCGCCGAGAAAATGCGATTTAAGCAATAAAATTAAAAATGCTTATAAAACATAAACCAAACGTTGTAGATGGTCATTTCTTATTACGCAGTAATAAACTCGGCACTCTAAAGCACCCGAGAGCGTTTTTTTCCATGCCAACCTAACCAGAGTGACGGGAGCGGCACAATTCAGAAAAAGTGCTCAGCTCGCCGAGAAAATGCGATTTAAGCAATACAATTAAAAATGCTTATAAAACATAAACCAAACGTTGGAGGTGGTCATTTCTTCATGTGCAGTGATAAACTCGGCACTCTAAAGCACCCGAGAGCGTTTTTTTCCATGCCAACCTAACCAGAGTGACGGGAGCGGCACAATTCAGAAAAAGTGCTCAGCTCGCCGAGAAAATGCGATTTAAGCAATAAAATTAAAAATGCTTATAAAACATAAACCAAACGTTGGAGGTGGTCATTTCTTCATGCACAGTGATAAACTCGGCACTCTAAAGCACCCGAGAGCGTTTTTTTCGATGCCAACCTAACCAGAGTGACGGGAGCGGCACAATTCAGAAAAAGCGCTCAGCTCGCCGAGAAAATGCGATTTAAGCAATAAAATTAAAAATGCTTATAAAACATAAACCAAACGTTGGAGGTGGTCATTTCTTCATGCACAGTGATAAACTCGGCACTCTAAAGCACCCGAGAGCGTTTTTTTCGGTACCAACCTAACCAGAGTGACGGGAGCGGCACAATTCAGAAAAAGTGCTCAGCTCGCCGAGAAAATGCGATTTAAGCAATAAAATTAAAAATGCTTATAAAACATAAACCAAACGTTGGAGGTGGTCATTTCTTCATGCGCAGTGATAAACTCGGCACTCTAAAGCACCCGAGAGCGTTTTTTTCGATGCCAACCTAACCAGAGTGACGGGAGCGGCACAATTCAGAAAAAGTGCTCAGCTCGCCGAGAAAATGCGATTTAAGCAATAAAATTAAAAATGCTTATAAAACATAAACCAAACGTTGGAGGTGGTCATTTCTTCATGCGCAGTGATAAACTCGGCACTCTAAAGCACCCGAGAGCGTTTTTTTCGATGCCAACCTAACCAGAGTGACGGGAGCGGCACAATTCAGAAAAAGCGCTCGGCTCGCCGAGAAAATGCGATTTAAGCAATAAAATTAAAAATGCTTATAAAACATAAACCAAACGTTGGAGGTGGTCATTTCTTCATGCGCAGTGATAAACTCGGCACTCTAAAGCACCCGAGAGCGTTTTTTTCGATAACAACCTAACCAGAGTGACGGGAGCGGCACAATTCAGAAAAAGCGCTCAGCTCGCCGAGAAAATGCGATTTAAGCAATAAAATTAAAAATGCTTATAAAACATAAACCAAACGTTGGAGGTGGTCATTTCTTCATGCGCAGTGATAAATTCGGCACTCTAAAGCACCCGAGAGCGTTTTTTTCGATGCCAACCTAACCAGAGTGACGGGAGCGGCACAATTCAGAAAAAGTGCTCAGCTCGCCGAGAAAATGCGATTTAAGCAATAAAATTAAAAATGCTTATAAAACATAAACCAAACGTTGGAGGTGGTCATTTCTTCATGCGCAGTGATAAACTCGGCACTCTAAAGCACCCGAGAGCGTTTTTTTCGATGCCAACCTAACCAGAGTGACGGGAGCGGCACAATTTAGAAAAAGTGCTCAGCTCGCCGAGAAAATGCGATTTAAGCAATAAAATTAAAAATGCTTATAAAACATAAACCAAACATTGGAGTTGGTCATTTCTTCATGCGCAGTGATAAACTCGGCACTCTAAAGCACCCGAGAGCGTTTTTTTCGATGCCAACCTAACCAGAGTGACGGGAGCGGCACAATTCAGAAAAAGTGCTCAGCTCGCCGAGAAAATGCGATTTAAGCAATAAAATTAAAAATGCTTATAAAACATAAACCAAACGTTGGAGGTGGTCATTTCTTCATGCGCAGTGATAAACTCGGCACTCTAAAGCACCCAAGAGCGTTTTTTTCGATGCCAACCTAACCAGAGTGACGGGAGCGGCACAATTCAGAAAAAGCGCTCAGCTCGCCGAGAAAATGCGATTTAAGCAATAAAATTAAAAATGCTTATAAAACATAAACCAAACGTTGGAGGTGGTCATTTCTTCATGCACAGTGATAAACTCGGCACTCTAAAGCACCCGAGAGCGTTTTTTTCGATGCCAACCTAACCAGAGTGACGGGAGCGGCACAATTCAGAAAAAGTGCTCAGCTCGCCGAGAAAATGCGATTTAAGCAATAAAATTAAAAATGCTTATAAAACATAAACCAAACGTTGTAGATGGTCATTTCTTATTACGCAGTAATAAACTCGGCACTCTAAAGCACCCGAGAGCGTTTTTTTCGATGCCAACCTAACCAGAGTGACGGGAGCGGCACAATTCAGAAAAAGCGCTCAGCTCGCCGAGAAAATGCGATTTAAGCAATAAAATTAAAAATGCTTATAAAACATAAACCAAACGTTGGAGGTGGTCATTTCTTCATGCACAGTGATAAACTCGGCACTCTAAAGCACCCGAGAGCGTTTTTTTCGATGCCAACCTAACCAGAGTGACGGGAGCGGCACAATTCAGAAAAAGTGCTCAGCTCGCCGAGAAAATGCGATTTAAGCAATAAAATTAAAAATGCTTATAAAACATAAACCAAACGTTGTAAATGGTCATTTCTTATTACGCAGTAATAAACTCGGCACTCTAAAGCACCCGAGAGCGTTTTTTTCGATGCCAACCTAACCAGAGTGACGGGAGCGGCACAATTCAGAAAAAGTGCTCAGCTCGCCGAGAAAATGCGATTTAAGCAATAAAATTAAAAATGCTTATAAAACATAAACCAAACGTTGGAGGTGGTCATTTCTTCATGCGCAGTGATAAACTCGGCACTCTAAAGCACCCGAGAACGTTTTTTTCCATGCCAACCTAACCAGAGTGACGGGAGCGGCACAATTCAGAAAAAGTGCTCAGCTCGCCGAGAAAATGCGATTTAAGCAATAAAATTAAAAATGCTTATAAAACATAAACCAAACGTTGGAGGTGGTCATTTCTTCATGCGCAGTGATAAACTCGGCACTCTAAAGCACCCGAGAGCGTTTTTTTCCATGCCAACCTAACCAGAGTGACGGGAGCGGCACAATTCAGAAAAAGTGCTCAGCTCGCCGAGAAAATGCGATTTAAGCAATAAAATTAAAAATGCTTATAAAACATAAACCAAACGTTGTAGATGGTCATTTCTTATTACGCAGTAATAAACTCGGCACTCTAAAGCACCCGAGAGCGTTTTTTTCCATGCCAACCTAACCAGAGTGACGGGAGCGGCACAATTCAGAAAAAGTGCTCAGCTCGCCGAGAAAATGCGATTTAAGCAATAAAATTAAAAATGCTTATAAAACATAAACCAAACGTTGGAGGTGGTCATTTCTTCATGCGCAGTGATAAACTCGGCACTCTAACGCACCCGAGAGCGTTTTATTCGATGCCAACCTAACCAGAGTGACGGGAGCGGCACAATTCAGAAAAAGCGCTCAGCTCGCCGAGAAAATGCGATTTAAGCAATAAAATTAAAAATGCTTATAAAACATAAACCAAACGTTGGAGGTGGTCATTTCTTCATGCGCGGTGATAAACTCGGCACTCTAAAGCACCCGAGAGCGTTTTTTTCCATGCCAACCTAACCAGAGTGACGGGAGCGGCACAATTCAGAAAAAGTGCTCAGCTCGCCGAGAAAATGCGATTTAAGCAATAAAATTAAAAATGCTTATAAAACACAAACCAAACGTTGGAGGTGGTCATTTCTTCATGCGCAGTGATAAACTCGGCACTCTAAAGCACCCGAGTGCGTTTTTTTCGATGCCAACCTAACCAGAGTGACGGGAGCGGCACAATTCAGAAAAAGTGCTCAGCTCGCCGAGAAAATGCGATTTAAGCAATAAAATTAAAAATGCTTATAAAACATAAACCAAACGTTGTAGATGGTCATTTCTTATTACGCAGTAATAAACTCGGCACTCTAAAGCACCCGAGAGCGTTTTTTTCCATGCCAACCTAACCAGAGTGACGGGAGCGGCACAATTCAGAAAAAGTGCTCAGCTCGCCGAGAAAATGCGATTTAAGCAATACAATTAAAAATGCTTATAAAACATAAACCAAACGTTGGAGGTGGTCATTTCTTCATGTGCAGTGATAAACTCGGCACTCTAAAGCACCCGAGAGCGTTTTTTTCCATGCCAACCTAACCAGAGTGACGGGAGCGGCACAATTCAGAAAAAGTGCTCAGCTCGCCGAGAAAATGCGATTTAAGCAATAAAATTAAAAATGCTTATAAAACATAAACCAAACGTTGGAGGTGGTCATTTCTTCATGCACAGTGATAAACTCGGCACTCTAAAGCACCCGAGAGCGTTTTTTTCGATGCCAACCTAACCAGAGTGACGGGAGCGGCATAATTCAGAAAAAGTGCTCAGCTCGCCGAGAAAATGCGATTTAAGCAATAAAATTAAAAATGCTTATAAAACATAAACCAAACGTTGGAGGTGGTCATTTCTTCATGCGCAGTGATAAACTCGGCACTCTAAAGCACCCGAGAGCGTTTTTTTCGATGCCAACCTAACCAGAGTGACGGGAGCGGCACAATTCAGAAAAAGTGCTCAGCTCGCCGAGAAAATGCGATTTAAGCAATAAAATTAAAAATGCCTATAAAACATAAACCAAACGTTGGAGGTGGTCATTTCTTCATGCGCAGTGATAAACTCGGCACTCTAAAGCACCCGAGAGCGTTTTATTCGATGCCAACCTAACCAGAGTGACGGGAGCGGCACAATTCAGAAAAAGTGCTCAGCTCGCCGAGAAAATGCGATTTAAGCAATAAAATTAAAAATGCTTATAAAACATAAACCAAACGTTGGAGGTGGTCATTTCTTCATGCGCAGTGATAAACTCGGCACTCTAAAGCACCCGAGAGCGTTTTTTTCGATGCCAACCTAACCAGAGTGACGGGAGCGGCACAATTCAGAAAAAGCGCTCAGCTCGCCGAGAAAATGCGATTTAAGCCATAAAATTAAAAATGCTTATAAAACATAAACCAAACGTTGGAGGTGGTCATTTCTTCATGCGCGGTGATAAACTCGGCACTCTAAAGCACCCGAGAGCGTTTTTTTCGATGCCAACCTAACCAGAGTGACGGGAGCGGCACAATTCAGAAAAAGTGCTCAGCTCGCCGAGAAAATGCGATTTAAGCAATAAAATTAAAAATGCTTGTAAAACATAAACCAAACGTTGGAGTTGGTCATTTCTTCATGCGCAGTGATAAACTCGGCACTCTAAAGCACCCGAGAGCGTTTTTTTCGATCCCAACCTAACCAGAGTGACGGGAGCGGCACAATTCAGAAAAAGTGCTCAGCTCGCCGAGAAAATGCGATTTAAGCAATAAAATTAAAAATGCTTATAAAACATAAACCAAACGTTGGAGGTGGTGATTTCTTCATGCGCAGTGATAAACTCGGCACTCTAAAGCACCCGAGAGCGTTTTTTTCGATGCCAACCTAACCAGAGTGACGGGAGCGGCACAATTCAGAAAAAGTGCTCAGCTCGCCGAGAAAATGCGATTTAAGCAATAAAATTAAAAATGCTTATAAAACATAAACCAAACGTTGGAGGTGGTCATTTCTTCATGCGCAGTGATAAACTCGGCACTCTAAAGCACCCGAGAGCGTTTTTTTCGATGCCAACCTAACCAGAGTGACGGGAGCGGCACAATTCAGAAAAAGTGCTCAGCTCGCCGAGAAAATGCGATTTAAGCAATAAAATTTAAAATGCTTATAAAACATAAACCAAACGTTGTAGATGGTCATTTCTTATTACGCAGTAATAAACTCGGCACTCTAAAGCACCCGAGAGCGTTTTTTTCCATGCCAACCTAACCAGAGTGACGGGAGCGGCACAATTCAGAAAAAGTGCTCAGCTCGCCGAGAAAATGCGATTTAAGCAATAAAATTAAAAATGCTTATAAAACATAAACCAAACGTTGGAGGTGGTCATTTCTTCATGCGCAGTGATAAACTCGGCACTCTAAAGCACCCAAGAGCGTTTTTTTCGATGCCAACCTAACCAGAGTGACGGGAGCGGCACAATTCAGAAAAAGCGCTCAGCTCGCCGAGAAAATGCGATTTAAGCAATAAAATTAAAAATGCTTATAAAACATAAACCAAACGTTGGAGGTGGTCATTTCTTCATGCGCGGTGATAAACTCGGCACTCTAAAGCACCCGAGAGCGTTTTTTTCGATGCCAACCTAACCAGAGTGACGGGAGCGGCACAATTCAGAAAAAGTGCTCAGCTCGCCGAGAAAATGCGATTTAAGCAATAAAATTAAAAATGCTTATAAAACATAAACCAAACGTTGGAGGTGGTCATTTCTTCATGCGCAGTGATAAACTCGGCACTCTAAAGCACCCGAGAGCGTTTTTTTCGATGCCAACCTAACCAGAGTGACGGGAGCGGCACAATTCAGAAAAAGTGCTCAGCTCGCCGAGAAAATGCGATTTAAGCAATAAAATTAAAAATGCTTATAAAACATAAACCAAACGTTGGAGGTGGTCATTTCTTCATGCGCAGTGATAAACTCGGCACTCTAAAGCACCCGAGAGCGTTTTTTTCGATGCCAACCTAACCAGAGTGACGGGAGCGGCACAATTCAGAAAAAGCGCTCAGCTCGCCGAGAAAATGCGATTTAAGCAATAAAATTAAAAATGCTTATAAAACATAAACCAAACGTTGGAGGTTGTCATTTCTTCATGCGCAGTGATAAACTCGGCACTCTAAAGCACCCGAGAGCGTTTTTTTCCATGCCAACCTAACCAGAGTGACGGGAGCGGCACAATTCAGAAAAAGTGCTCAGCTCGCCGAGAAAATGCGATTTAAGCAATAAAATTAAAAATGCTTATAAAACATAAACCAAACGTTGGAGGTGGTCATTTTTTCATGCGCAGTGATAAACTCGGCACTCTAAAGCACCCGAGAGCGTTTTTTTCCATGCCAACCTAACCAGAGTGACGGGAGCGGCACAATTCAGAAAAAGTGCTCAGCTCGCCGAGAAAATGCGATTTAAGCAATAAAATTAAAAATGCTTATAAAACATAAACCAAACGTTGGAGGTGGTCTTTTCTTCATGCGCAGTGATAAACTCGGCACTCTAAAGCACCCGAGAGCGTTTTTTTCCATGCCAACCTAAACAGAGTGACGGGAGCGGCACAATTCAGAAAAAGTGCTCAGCTCGCCGAGAAAATGCGATTTAAGCAATAAAATTAAAAATGCTTATAAAACATAAACCAAACGTTGTAGATGGTCATTTCTTATTACGCAGTAATAAACTCGGCACTCTAAAGCACCCGAGAGCGTTTTTTTCCATGCCAACCTAACCAGAGTGACGGGAGCGGCACAATTCAGAAAAAGTGCTCAGCTCGCCGAGAAAATGCGATTTAAGCAATAAAATTAAAAATGCTTATAAAACATAAACCAAACGTTGGAGGTGGTCATTTCTTCATGCGCAGTGATAAACTCGGCACTCTAAAGCACCCAAGAGCGTTTTTTTCGATGCCAACCTAACCAGAGTGACGGGAGCGGCACAATTCAGAAAAAGCGCTCAGCTCGCCGAGAAAATGCGATTTAAGCAATAAAATTAAAAATGCTTATAAAACATAAACCAAACGTTGGAGGTGGTCATTTCTTCATGCGCGGTGATAAACTCGGCACTCTAAAGCACCCGAGAGCGTTTTTTTCCATGCCAACCTAACCAGAGTGACGGGAGCGGCACAATTCAGAAAAAGTGCTCAGCTCGCCGAGAAAATGCGATTTAAGCAATAAAATTAAAAATGCTTATAAAACATAAACCAAACGTTGGAGGTGGTCATTTCTTCATGCGCAGTGATAAACTCGGCACTCTAAAGCACCCAAGAGCGTTTTTTTCGATGCCAACCTAACCAGAGTGACGGGAGCGGCACAATTCAGAAAAAGCGCTCAGCTCGCCGAGAAAATGCGATTTAAGCAATAAAATTAAAAATGCTTATAAAACATAAACCAAACGTTGGAGGTGGTCATTTCTTCATGCGCGGTGATAAACTCGGCACTCTAAAGCACCCGAGAGCGTTTTTTTCGATGCCAACCTAACCAGAGTGACGGGAGCGGCACAATTCAGAAAAAGTGCTCAGCTCGCCGAGAAAATGCGATTTAAGCAATAAAATTAAAAATGCTTATAAAACATAAACCAAACGTTGGAGGTGGTCATTTCTTCATGCGCAGTGATAAACTCGGCACTCTAAAGCACCCGAGAGCGTTTTTTTCGATGCCAACCTAACCAGAGTGACGGGAGCGGCACAATTCAGAAAAAGTGCTCAGCTCGCCGAGAAAATGCGATTTAAGCAATAAAATTAAAAATG
Source organism: Syngnathus typhle (assembly GCF_033458585.1). Lineage (NCBI taxonomy): Eukaryota > Metazoa > Chordata > Actinopteri > Syngnathiformes > Syngnathidae > Syngnathus > Syngnathus typhle. The sequence goes on along the minus strand of NW_026871951.1, from coordinate 253,396 downwards.
CTTATAAAACATAAACCAAACGTTGGAGGTGGTCATTTCTTCATGCGCAGTGATAAACTCGGCACTCTAAAGCACCCGAGAGCGTTTTTTTCGATGCCAACCTAACCAGAGTGACGGGAGCGGCACAATTCAGAAAAAGCGCTCAGCTCGCCGAGAAAATGCGATTTAAGCAATAAAATTAAAAATGCTTATAAAACATAAACCAAACGTTGGAGGTTGTCATTTCTTCATGCGCAGTGATAAACTCGGCACTCTAAAGCACCCGAGAGCGTTTTTTTCCATGCCAACCTAACCAGAGTGACGGGAGCGGCACAATTCAGAAAAAGTGCTCAGCTCGCCGAGAAAATGCGATTTAAGCAATAAAATTAAAAATGCTTATAAAACATAAACCAAACGTTGGAGGTGGTCATTTTTTCATGCGCAGTGATAAACTCGGCACTCTAAAGCACCCGAGAGCGTTTTTTTCCATGCCAACCTAACCAGAGTGACGGGAGCGGCACAATTCAGAAAAAGTGCTCAGCTCGCCGAGAAAATGCGATTTAAGCAATAAAATTCAAAATGCTTATAAAACATAAACCAAACGTTGGAGGTGGCCATTTCTTCATGCGCAGTGATAAACTCGGCACTCTAAAGCACCCGAGAGCGTTTTTTTCCATGCCAACCTAACCAGAGTGACGGGAGCGGCACAATTCAGAAAAAGTGCTCAGCTCGCCGAGAAAATGCGATTTAAGCAACTAAATTAAAAATGCTTATAAAACATAAACCAAACGTTGGAGGTGGCCATTTCTTCATGCGCAGTGATAAACTCGGCACTCTAAAGCACCCGAGAGCGTTTTTTTCCATGCCAACCTAACCAGAGTGACGGGAGCGGCACAATTCAGAAAAAGTGCTCAGCTCGCCGAGAAAATGCGATTTAAGCAATAAAATTAAAAATGCTTATAAAACATAAACCAAACGTTGGAGGTGGTCATTTCTTCATGCGCAGTGATAAACTCGGCACTCTAAAGCACCCGAGAGCGTTTTTTTCCATGCCAACCTAACCAGAGTGACAGGAGCGGCACAATTCAGAAAAAGTGCTCAGCTCGCCGAGAAAATGCGATTTAAGCAATAAAATTAAAAATGCTTATAAAACATAAACCAAACGTTGGAGGTGGTCTTTTCTTCATGCGCAGTGATAAACTCGGCACTCTAAAGCACCCGAGAGCGTTTTTTTCCATGCCAACCTAAACAGAGTGACGGGAGCGGCACAATTCAGAAAAAGTGCTCAGCTCGCCGAGAAAATGCGATTTAAGCAATAAAATTAAAAATGCTTATAAAACATAAACCAAACGTTGTAGATGGTCATTTCTTATTACGCAGTAATAAACTCGGCACTCTAAAGCACCCGAGAGCGTTTTTTTCCATGCCAACCTAACCAGAGTGACGGGAGCGGCACAATTCAGAAAAAGTGCTCAGCTCGCCGAGAAAATGCGATTTAAGCAATAAAATTAAAAATGCTTATAAAACATAAACCAAACGTTGGAGGTGGTCATTTCTTCATGCGCAGTGATAAACTCGGCACTCTAAAGCACCCGAGAGCGTTTTTTTCGATGCCAACCTAACCAGAGTGACGGGAGCGGCACAATTCAGAAAAAGTGCTCAGCTCGCCGAGAAAATGCGATTTAAGCAATAAAATTAAAAATGCTTATAAAACATAAACCAAACGTTGGAGGTGGCCATTTCTTCATGCGCAGTGATAAACTCGGCACTCTAAAGCACCCGAGAGCGTTTTTTTCCATGCCAACCTAACCAGAGTGACGGGAGCGGCACAATTCAGAAAAAGTGCTCAGCTCGCCGAGAAAATGCGATTTAAGCAATAAAATTAAAAATGCTTATAAAACATAAACCAAACGTTGGAGGTGGTCATTTCTTCATGCGCAGTGATAAACTCGGCACTCTAAAGCACCCGAGAGCGTTTTTTTCCATGCCAACCTAACCAGAGTGACGGGAGCGGCACAATTCAGAAAAAGTGCTCAGCTCGCCGAGAAAATGCGATTTAAGCAATAAAATTAAAAATGCTTATAAAACATAAACCAAACGTTGGAGGTGGCCATTTCTTCATGCGCAGTGATAAACTCGGCACTCTAAAGCACCCGAGAGCGTTTTTTTGCATGCCAACCTAACCAGAGTGACGGGAGCGGCACAATTCAGAAAAAGTGCTCAGCTCGCCGAGAAAATGCGATTTAAGCAATAAAATTAAAAATGCTTATAAAACATAAACCAAACGTTGGAGGTGGCCATTTCTTCATGCGCAGTGATAAACTCGGCACTCTAAAGCACCCGAGAGCGTTTTTTTCCATGCCAACCTAACCAGAGTGACGGGAGCGGCACAATTCAGAAAAAGTGCTCAGCTCGCCGAGAAAATGCGATTTAAGCAATAAAATTAAAAATGCTTATAAAACATAAACCAAACGTTGGAGGTGGTCATTTCTTCATGCGCAGTGATAAACTCGGCACTCTAAAGCACCCGAGAGCGTTTTTTTCCATGCCAACCTAACCAGAGTGACAGGAGCGGCACAATTCAGAAAAAGTGCTCAGCTCGCCGAGAAAATGCGATTTAAGCAATAAACTTAAAAATGCTTATAAAACATAAACCAAACGTTGGAGGTGGTCTTTTCTTCATGCGCAGTGATAAACTCGGCACTCTAAAGCACCCGAGAGCGTTTTTTTCCATGCCAACCTAAACAGAGTGACGGGAGCGGCACTATTCAGAAAAAGTGCTCAGCTCGCCGAGAAAATGCGATTTAAGCAATAAAATTAAAAATGCTTATAAAACATAAACCAAACGTTGGAGGTGGCCATTTCTTCATGCGCAGTGATAAACTCGGCACTCTAAAGCACCCGAGAGCGTTTTTTTCCATGCCAACCTAACCAGAGTGACGGGAGCGGCACAATTCAGAAAAAGTGCTCAGCTCGCCGAGAAAATGCGATTCAAGCAATAAAATTAAAAATGCTTATAAAACATAAACCAAACGTTGGAGGTGGCCATTTCTTCATGCGCAGTGATAAACTCGGCACTCTAAAGCACCCGAGAGCGTTTTTTTCCATGCCAACCTAACCAGAGTGACGGGAGCGGCACAATTCAGAAAAAGTGCTCAGCTCGCCGAGAAAATGCGATTTAAGCAATAAAATTAAAAATGCTTATAAAACATAAACCAAACGTTGGAGGTGGTCATTTCTTCATGCGCAGTGATAAACTCGGCACTCTAAAGCACCCGAGAGCGTTTTTTTCCATGCCAACCTAACCAGAGTGACGGGAGCGGCACAATTCAGAAAAAGTGCTCAGCTCGCCGAGAAAATGCGATTTAAGCAATAAAATTAAAAATGCTTATAAAACATAAACCAAACGTTGTAGATGGTCATTTCTTATTACGCAGTAATAAACTCGGCACTCTAAAGCACCCGAGAGCGTTTTTTTCCATGCCAACCTAACCAGAGTGACGGGAGCGGCACAATTCAGAAAAAGTGCTCAGCTCGCCGAGAAAATGCGATTTAAGCAATAAAATTAAAAATGCTTATAAAACATAAACCAAACGTTGGAGGTGGTCATTTCTTCATGCGCAGTGATAAACTCGGCACTCTAAAGCACCCGAGAGCGTTTTTTTCGATGCCAACCTAACCAGAGTGACGGGAGCGGCACAATTCAGAAAAAGCGCTCAGCTAGCCGAGAAAATGCGATTTAAGCAATAAAATTAAAAATGCTTATAAAACATAAACCAAACGTTGGAGGTGGTCATTTCTTCATGCGCAGTGATAAACTCAGCACTCTAAAGCACCCGAGAGCGTTTTTTTCGATGCCAACCTAACCAGAGTGACGGGAGCGGCACAATTCAGAAAAAGCGCTCAGCTCGCCGAGAAAATGCGATTTAAGCAATAAAATTAAAAATGCTTATAAAACATAAACCAAACGTTGGAGGTGGTCATTTCTTCATGCGCAGTGATAAACTCGGCACTCTAAAGCACCCGAGAGCGTTTTTTTCGATGCCAACCTAACCAGAGTGACGGGAGCGGCACAATTCAGAAAAAGTGCTCAGCTCGCCGAGAAAATGCGATTTAAGCAATAAAATTAAAAATGCTTATAAAACATAAACCAAACGTTGGAGGTGGTCATTTCTTCATGCGCAGTAATAAACTCGGCACTCTAAAGCACCCGAGAGCGTTTTTTTTCCATGCCAACCTAACCAGAGTGACGGGAGCGGCACAATTCAGAAAAAGTGCTCAGCTCGCCGAGAAAATGCGATTTAAGCAATAAAATTAAAAATGCTTATAAAACATAAACCAAACGTTGGAGGTGGCCATTTCTTCATGCGCAGTGATAAACTCGGCACTCTAAAGCACCCGAGAGCGTTTTTTCGATGCCAACCTAACCAGAGTGACGGGAGCGGCACAATTCAGAAAAAGTGCTCAGCTCGCCGAGAAAATGCGATTTAAGCAATAAAATTAAAAATGCTTATAAAACATTAACCAAACGTTGGAGGTGGTCATTTCTTCATGCGCAGTGATAAACTCGGCACTCTAAAGCACCCGAGAGCGTTTTTTTCCATGCCAACCTAACCAGAGTGACGGGAGCGGCACAATTCAGAAAAAGTGCTCAGCTCGCCGAGAAAATGCGATTTAAGCAATAAAATTAAAAATGCTTATAAAACATAAACCAAACGTTGTAGATGGTAATTTCTTATTACGCAGTAATAAACTCGGCACTCTAAAGCACCCGAGAGCGTTTTTTTCCATGCCAACCTAACCAGAGTGACGGGAGCGGCACAATTCAGAAAAAGTGCTCAGCTCGCCGAGAAAATGCGATTTAAGCAATAAAATTAAAAATGCTTATAAAACATAAACCAAACGTTGGAGGTGGTCATTTCTTCATGCGCAGTGATAAACTCGGCACTCTAAAGCACCCGAGAGCGTTTTTTTCGATGCCAACCTAACCAGAGTGACGGGAGCGGGACAATTCAGAAAAAGTGCTCAGCTCGCCGAGAAAATGCGATTTAAGCAATAAAATTTAAAACGCTTATAAAACATAAACCAAACGTTGTAGATGGTCATTTCTTATTACGCAGTAATAAACTCGGCACTCTAAAGCACCCGAGAGCGTTTTTTTCCATGCCAACCTAACCAGAGTGACGGGAGCGGCACAATTCAGAAAAAGTGCTCAGCTCGCCGAGAAAATGCGATTTAAGCAATAAAATTAAAAATGCTTATAAAACATAAACCAAACGTTGGAGATGGTCATTTCTTCATGCGCAGTGATAAACTCGGCACTCTAAAGCACCCGAGAGCGTTTTTTTCCATGCCAACCTAACCAGAGTGACGGGAGCGGCACAATTCAGAAAAAGTTCTCAGCTCGCCGAGAAAATGCGATTTAAGCAATAAAATTAAAAATGCTTATAAAACATAAACCAAACGTTGGAGGTGGCCATTTCTTCATGCGCAGTGATAAACTCGGCACTCTAAAGCACCCGAGAGCGTTTTTTTCCATGCCAACCTAACCAGAGTGACGGGAGCGGCACAATTCAGAAAAAGTGCTCAGCTCGCCGAGAAAATGCGATTTAAGCAATAAAATTAAAAATGCTTATAAAACATAAACCAAACGTTGGAGGTGGTCATTTCTTCATGCGCAGTGATAAACTCGGCACTCTAAAGCACCCGAGAGCGTTTTTTTCCATGCCAACCTAACCAGAGTGACGGGAGCGGCACAATTCAGAAAAAGTGCTCAGCTCGCCGAGAAAATGCGATCTAAGCAATAAAATTAAAAATGCTTATAAAACATAAACCAAACGTTGGAGGTGGTCATTTCTTCATGCGCAGTGATAAACTCGGCACTCTAAAGCACCCGAGAGCGTTTTTTTCGATGCCAACCTAACCAGAGTGACGGGAGCGGCACAATTCAGAAAAAGTGTTCAGCTCGCCGAGAAAATGCGATTTAAGCAATAAAATTAAAAATGCTTATAAAACATAAACCAAACGTTGGAGGTGGTCATTTCTTCATGCGCAGTGATAAACTCGGCACTCTAAAGCACCCGAGAGCGTTTTTTTCGATGCCAACCTAACCAGAGTGACAAGAGCGGCACAATTCAGAAAAAGCGCTCAGCTCGCCGAGAAAATGCGATTTAAGCAATAAAATTAAAAATGCTTATAAAACATAAACCAAACGTTGGAGGTGGTCATTTCTTCATGCGCAGTGATAAACTCGGCACTCTAAAGCACCCGAGAGCGTTTTTTTCGATGCCAACCTAACCAGAGTGACGGGAGCGGCACAATTCAGAAAAAGCGCTCAGATCGCCGAGAAAATGCGATTTAAGCAATAAAATTAAAAATGCTTATAAAACATAAACCAAACGTTGTAGATGGTCATTTCTTATTACAAAGTAATAAACTCGGCACTCTAAAGCACCCGAGAGCGTTTTTTTCGACGCCAACCTAACCAGAGTGACGGGAGCGGCACAATTCAGAAAAAGCGCTCAGCTCGCCGAGAAAATGCGATTTAAGCAATAAAATTAAAAATGCTTATAAAACATAAACCAAACGTTGGAGGTGGTCATTTCTTCATGCACAGTGATAAACTCGGCACTCTAAAGCACCCGAGAGCGTTTTTTTCGATGCCAACCTAACCAGAGTGACGGGAGCGGCACAATTCAGAAAAAGTGCTCAGCTAGCCGAGAAAATGCGATTTAAGCAATAAAATTAAAAATGCTTATAAAACTTAAACCAAACGTTGAGGTGGTCATTTCTTCATGCGCAGTGATAAACTCGGCACTCTAAAGCACCCGAGAGCGTTTTTTTCGATGCCAACCTAACCAGAGTGACGGGAGCGGCACAATTCAGAAAAAGTGCTCAGCTCGCAGAGAAAATGCGATTTAAGCAATAAAATTAAAAATGCTTATAAAACATAAACCAAACGTTGTAGATGGTCATTTCTTATTACGCAGTAATAAACTCGGCACTCTAAAGCACCCGAGAGCGTTTTTTTCGATGCCAACCTAACCAGAGTGACGGGAGCGGCACAATTCAGAAAAAGCGCTCAGCTCGCCGAGAAAATGCGATTTAAGCAATAAAATTAAAAATGCTTATAAAACATAAACCAAACGTTGGAGGTGGTCATTTCTTCATGCACAGTGATAAACTCGGCACTCTAAAGCACCCGAGAGCGTTTTTTTCGATGCCAACCTAACCAGAGTGACGGGAGCGGCACAATTCAGAAAAAGTGCTCAGCTCGCCGAGAAAATGCGATTTAAGCAATAAAATTAAAAATGCTTATAAAACATAAACCAAACGTTGTAAATGGTCATTTCTTATTACGCAGTAATAAACTCGGCACTCTAAAGCACCCGAGAGCGTTTTTTTCGATGCCAACCTAACCAGAGTGACGGGAGCGGCACAATACAGAAAAAGCGCTCAGCTCGCCGAGAAAATGCGATTTAAGCAATAAAATTAAAAATGCTTATAAAACATAAACCAAACGTTGGAGGTGGTCTTTTCTTCATGCGCAGTGATAAACTCGGCACTCTAAAGCACCCGAGAGCGTTTTTTTCCATGCCAACCTAAACAGAGTGACGGGAGCGGCACAATTCAGAAAAAGTGCTCAGCTCGCCGAGAAAATGCGATTTAAGCAATAAAATTAAAAATGCTTATAAAACATAAACCAAATGTTGTAGATGGTCATTTCTTATTACGCAGTAATTAACTCGGCACTCTAAAGCACCCGAGAGCGTTTTTTTCCATGCCAACCTAACCAGAGTGACGGGAGCGGCACAATTCAGAAAAAGTGCTCAGCTCGCCGAGAAAATGCGATTTAAGCAATAAAATTAAAAATGCTTATAAAACATAAACCAAACGTTGGAGGTGGTCATTTCTTCATGCGCAGTGATAAACTCGGCACTCTAAAGCACCCGAGAGCGTTTTTTTCGATGCCAACCTAACCAGAGTGACGGGAGCGGCACAATTCAGAAAAAGTGCTCAGCTCGCCGAGAAAATGCGATTTAAGCAATAAAATTAAAAATGCTTATAAAACATAAACCAAACGTTGGAGGTGGTCATTTCTTCATGCACAGTGATAAACTCGGCACTCTAAAGCACCCGAGAGCGTTTTTTTCCATGCCAACCTAACCAGAGTGACGGGAGCGGCACAATTCAGAAAAAGTGCTCAGCTCGCCGAGAAAATGCGATTTAAGCAATAAAATTAAAAATGCTTATAAAACATAAACCAAACGTTGGAGGAGGTCATTTCTTCATGCGCAGTGATAAACTCGGCACTCTAAAGCACCCGAGAGCGTTTTTTTCGATGCCAACCTAACCAGAGTGACGGGAGCGGCACAATTCAGAAAAAGTGCTCAGCTCGCCGAGAAAATGCGATTTAAGCAATAAAATTAAAAATGCTTATAAAACATAAACCAAACGTTGGAGGTGGTCATTTCTTCATGCGCAGTGATAAACTCGGCACTCTAAAGCACCCGAGAGCGTTTTTTTCCATGCCAACCTAACCAGAGTGACGGGAGCGGCACAATTCAGAAAAAGTGCTCAGCTCGCCGAGAAAATGCGATTTAAGCAATAAAATTAAAAATGCTTATAAAACATAAACCAAACGTTGGAGGTGGTCATTTCTTCATGCGCAGTGATAAACTCGGCACTCTAAAGCACCCGAGAGCATTTTTTTCCATGCCAACCTAACCAGAGTGACGGGAGCGGCACAATTCAGAAAAAGTGCTCAGCTCGCCGAGAAAATGCGATTTAAGCAATAAAATTAAAAAGGCTTATAAAACATAAACCAAACGTTGTAGATGGTCATTTCTTATTACGCAGTAATAAACTCGGCACTCTAAAGCACCCGAGAGCGTTTTTTTCCATGCCAACCTAACCAGAGTGACGGGAGCGGCACAATTCAGAAAAAGTGCTCAGCTCGCCGAGAAAATGCGATTTAAGCAATAAAATTAAAAATGCTTATAAAACATAAACCAAACGTTGGAGGTGGTCATTTCTTCATGCGCAGTGATAAACTCGGCACTCTAAAGCACCCGAGAGCGTTTTATTCGATGCCAACCTAACCAGAGTGACGGGAGCGGCACAATTCAGAAAAAGCGCTCAGCTCGCCGAGAAAATGCGATTTAAGCAATAAAATTAAAAATGCTTGTAAAACATAAACCAAACGTTGGAGGTGGTCATTTCTTCATGCGCGGTGATAAACTCGGCATCTAAAGCACCCGAGAGCGTTTTTTTCCATGCCAACCTAACCAGAGTGACGGGAGCGGCACAATTCAGAAAAAGTGCTCAGCTCGCCGAGAAAATGCGATTTAAGCAATAAAATTAAAAATGCTTATAAAACATAAACCAAACGTTGGAGGTGGTCATTTCTTCATGCGCAGTGATAAACTCGGCACTCTAAAGCACCCGAGAGCGTTTTTTTCGATGCCAACCTAACCAGAGTGACGGGAGCGGCACAATTCAGAAAAAGTGCTCAGCTCGCCGAGAAAATGCGATTTAAGCAATAAAATTAAAAATGCTTATAAAACATAAACCAAACGTTGTAGATGGTCATTTCTTATTACGCAGTAATAAACTCGGCACTCTAAAGCACCCGAGAGCGTTTTTTTCCATGCCAACCTAACCAGAGTGACGGGAGCGGCACAATTCAGAAAAAGTGCTCAGCTCGCCGAGAAAATGCGATTTAAGCAATACAATTAAAAATGCTTATAAAACATAAACCAAACGTTGGATGTGGTCATTTCTTCATGTGCAGTGATAAACTCGGCACTCTAAAGCACCCGAGAGCGTTTTTTTTCCATGCCAACCTAACCAGAGTGACGGGAGCGGCACAATTCAGAAAAAGTGCTCAGCTCGCCGAGAAAATGCGATTTAAGCAATAAAATTAAAAATGCTTATAAAACATAAACCAAACGTTGGAGGTGGTCATTTCTTCATGCGCAGTGATAAACTCGGCACTCTAAAGCACCCGAGAGCGTTTTTTTCGATGCCAACCTAACCAGAGTGACGGGAGCGGCACAATTCAGAAAAAGTGCTCAGCTCGCCGAGAAAATGCAATTTAAGCAATAAAATTTAAAATGCTTATAAAACATAAACCAAACGTTGGAGGTGGTCATTTCTTCATGCGCAGTGATAAACTCGGCACTCTAAAGCACCCGAGAGCGTTTTTTTCGATGCCAACCTAACCAGAGTGACGGGAGCGGCACAATTCAGAAAAAGCGCTCAGCTCGCCGAGAAAATGCGATTTAAGCAATAAAATTAAAAATGCTTATAAAACATAAACCAAACGTTGGAGGTGGTCATTTCTTCATGCACAGTGATAAACTCGGCACTCTAAAGCACCCGAGAGCGTTTTTTTCGATGCCAACCTAACCAGAGTGACGGGAGCGGCACAATTCAGAAAAAGTGCTCAGCTCGCCGAGAAAATGCGATTTAAGCAATAAAATTAAAAATGCTTATAAAACATAAACCAAACGTTGTAAATGGTCATTTCTTATTACGCAGTAATAAACTCGGCACTCTAAAGCACCCGAGAGCGTTTTTTCGATGCCAACCTAACCAGAGTGACGGGAGCGGCACAATACAGAAAAAGCGCTCAGCTCGCCGAGAAAATGCGATTTAAGCAATAAAATTAAAAATGCTTATAAAACATAAACCAAACGTTGGAGGTGGTCTTTTCTTCATGCGCAGTGATAAACTCGGCACTCTAAAGCACCCGAGAGCGTTTTTTTCCATGCCAACCTAAACAGAGTGACGGGAGCGGCACAATTCAGAAAAAGTGCTCAGCTCGCCGAGAAAATGCGATTTAAGCAATAAAATTAAAAATGCTTATAAAACATAAACCAAACGTTGTAGATGGTCATTTCTTATTACGCAGTAATAAACTCGGCACTCTAAAGCACCCGAGAGCGTTTTTTTCCATGCCAACCTAACCAGAGTGACGGGAGCGGCACAATTCAGAAAAAGTGCTCAGCTCGCCGAGAAAATGCGATTTAAGCAATAAAATTAAAAATGCTTATAAAACATAAACCAAACGTTGGAGGTGGTCATTTCTTCATGCGCAGTGATAAACTCGGCACTCTAAAGCACCCGAGAGCGTTTTTTTCGATGCCAACCTAACCAGAGTGACGGGAGCGGCACAATTCAGAAAAAGTGCTCAGCTCGCCGAGAAAATGCGATTTAAGCAATAAAATTAAAAATGCTTATAAAACATAAACCAAACGTTGGAGGTGGTCATTTCTTCATGCACAGTGATAAACTCGGCACTCTAAAGCACCCGAGAGCGTTTTTTTCCATGCCAACCTAACCAGAGTGACGGGAGCGGCACAATTCAGAAAAAGTGCTCAGCTCGCCGAGAAAATGCGATTTAAGCAATAAAATTAAAAATGCTTATAAAACATAAACCAAACGTTGGAGGTGGTCATTTCTTCATGCGCAGTGATAAACTCGGCACTCTAAAGCACCCGAGAGCGTTTTTTTCCATGCCAACCTAACCAGAGTGACGGGAGCGGCACAATTCAGAAAAAGTGCTCAGCTCGCCGAGAAAATGCGATTTAAGCAATAAAATTAAAAATGCTTATAAAACATAAACCAAACGTTGGAGGTGGTCATTTCTTCATGCACAGTGATAAACTCGGCACTCTAAAGCACCCGAGAGCGTTTTTTTCGATGCCAACCTAACCAGAGTGACGGGAGCGGCACAATTCAGAAAAAGTGCTCAGCTCGCCGAGAAAATGCGATTTAAGCAATAAAATTAAAAATGCTTATAAAACCTAAACCAAACGTTGGAGGTGGTCATTTCTTCATGCGCAGTGATAAACTCGGCACTCTAAAGCACCCGAGAGCGTTTTTTTGGATGCCAACCTAACCAGAGTGACGGGAGCGGCACAATTCAGAAAAAGTGCTCAGCTCGCCGAGAAAATGCGATTTAAGCAATAAAATTAAAAATGCTTATAAAACATAAACCAAACGTTGGAGGTGGTCATTTCTTCATGCGCAGTGATAAACTCGGCACTCTAAAGCACCCGAGAGCGTTTTATTCGATGCCAACCTAACCAGAGTGACGGGAGCGGCACAATTCAGAAAAAGTGCTCAGCTCGCCGAGAAAATGCGATTTAAGCAATAAAATTAAAAATGCTTATAAAACATAAACCAAACGTTGGAGGTGGTCATTTCTTCATGCGCAGTGATAAACTCGGCACTCTAAAGCACCCGAGAGCGTTTTTTTCGATGCCAACCTAACCAGAGTGACGGGAGCGGCACAATTCAGAAAAAGTGCTCAGCTCGCCGAGAAAATGCGATTTAAGCAATAAAATTAAAAATGCTTATAAAACATAAACCAAACGTTGGAGTTGGTCATTTCTTCATGCGCAGTGATAAACTCGGCACTCTAAAGCACCCGAGAGCGTTTTTTTCGATGCCAACCTAACCAGAGTGACGGGAGCGGCACAATTCAGAAAAAGTGCTCAGCTCGCCGAGAAAATGCGATTTAAGCAATAAAATTAAAAATGCTTATAAAACATAAACCAAACGTTGGAGGTGGTCATTTCTTCATGCGCAGTGATAAACTCGGCACTCTAAAGCACCCAAGAGCGTTTTTTTCGATGCCAACCTAACCAGAGTGACGGGAGCGGCACAATTCAGAAAAAGCGCTCAGCTCGCCGAGAAAATGCGATTTAAGCAATAAAATTAAAAATGCTTATAAAACATAAACCAAACGTTGGAGGTGGTCATTTCTTCATGCACAGTGATAAACTCGGCACTCTAAAGCACCCGAGAGCGTTTTTTTCGATGCCAACCTAACCAGAGTGACGGGAGCGGCACAATTCAGAAAAAGTGCTCAGCTCGCCGAGAAAATGCGATTTAAGCAATAAAATTAAAAATGCTTATAAAACATAAACCAAACGTTGTAAATGGTCATTTCTTATTACGCAGTAATAAACTCGGCACTCTAAAGCACCCGAGAGCGTTTTTTTCGATGCCAACCTAACCAGAGTGACGGGAGCGGCACAATTCAGAAAAAGCGCTCAGCTCGCCGAGAAAATGCGATTTAAGCAATAAAATTAAAAATGCTTATAAAACATAAACCAAACGTTGGAGGTGGTCTTTTCTTCATGTGCAGTGATAAACTCGGCACTCTAAAGCACCCGAGAGCGTTTTTTTCCATGCCAACCTAAACAGAGTGACGGGAGCGGCACAATTCAGAAAAAGTGCTCAGCTCGCCGAGAAAATGCGATTTAAGCAATAAAATTAAAAATGCTTATAAAACATAAACCAAACGTTGTAGATGGTCATTTCTTATTACGCAGTAATAAACTCGGCACTCTAAAGCACCCGAGAGCGTTTTTTTCCATGCCAACCTAACCAGAGTGACGGGAGCGGCACAATTCAGAAAAAGTGCTCAGCTCGCCGAGAAAATGCGATTTAAGCAATAAAATTAAAAATGCTTATAAAACATAAACCAAACGTTGGAGGTGGTCATTTCTTCATGCGCAGTGATAAACTCGGCACTCTAAAGCACCCGAGAGCGTTTTTTTCGATGCCAACCTAACCAGAGTGACGGGAGCGGCACAATTCAGAAAAAGTGCTCAGCTCGCCGAGAAAATGCGATTTAAGCAATAAAATTAAAAATGCTTATAAAACATAAACCAAACGTTGGAGGTGGTCATTTCTTCATGCGCAGTGATAAACTCGGCACTCTAAAGCACCCGAGAGCGTTTTTTTCGATGCCAACCTAACCAGAGTGACGGGAGCGGCACAATTCAGAAAAAGTGCTCAGCTCGCCGAGAAAATGCGATTTAAGCAATAAAATTAAAAATGCTTATAAAACATAAACCAAACGTTGTAAATGGTCATTTCTTATTACGCAGTAATAAACTCGGCACTCTAAAGCACCCGAGAGCGTTTTTTTCGATGCCAACCTAACCAGAGTGACGGGAGCGGCACAATTCAGAAAAAGCGCTCAGCTCGCCGAGAAAATGCGATTTAAGCAATAAAATTAAAAATGCTTATAAAACATAAACCAAACGTTGGAGGTGGTCTTTTCTTCATGTGCAGTGATAAACTCGGCACTCTAAAGCACCCGAGAGCGTTTTTTTCCATGCCAACCTAAACAGAGTGACGGGAGCGGCACAATTCAGAAAAAGTGCTCAGCTCGCCGAGAAAATGCGATTTAAGCAATAAAATTAAAAATGCTTATAAAACATAAACCAAACGTTGTAGATGGTCATTTCTTATTACGCAGTAATAAACTCGGCACTCTAAAGCACCCGAGAGCGTTTTTTTCCATGCCAACCTAACCAGAGTGACGGGAGCGGCACAATTCAGAAAAAGTGCTCAGCTCGCCGAGAAAATGCGATTTAAGCAATAAAATTAAAAATGCTTATAAAACATAAACCAAACGTTGGAGGTGGTCATTTCTTCATGCGCAGTGATAAACTCGGCACTCTAAAGCACCCGAGAGCGTTTTTTTCGATGCCAACCTAACCAGAGTGACGGGAGCGGCACAATTCAGAAAAAGTGCTCAGCTCGCCGAGAAAATGCGATTTAAGCAATAAAATTAAAAATGCTTATAAAACATAAACCAAACGTTGTAGATGGTCATTTCTTATTACGCAGTAATAAACTCGGCACTCTAAAGCACCCGAGAGCGTTTTTTTCCATGCCAACCTAACCAGAGTGACGGGAGCGGCACAATTCAGAAAAAGTGCTCAGCTCGCCGAGAAAATGCGATTTAAGCAATAAAATTAACAATGCTTATAAAACATAAACCAAACGTTGGAGGTGGTCATTTCTTCATGCGCAGTGATAAACTCGGCACTCTAAAGCACCCGAGAGCGTTTTTTTCCATGCCAACCTAACCAGAGTGACGGGAGCGGCACAATTCAGAAAAAGTGCTCAGCTCGCCGAGAAAATGCGATTTAAGCAATAAAATTAAAAATGCTTATAAAACATAAACCAAACGTTGGAGGTGGTCATTTCTTCATGCGCAGTGATAAACTCGGCACTCTAAAGCACCCGAGAGCGTTTTTTTCCATGCCAACCTAACCAGAGTGACGGGAGCGGCACAATTCAGAAAAAGTGCTCAGCTCGCCGAGAAAATGCGATTTAAGCAATAAAATTAAAAATGCTTATAAAACATAAACCAAACGTTGTAGATGGTCATTTCTTATTACGCAGTAATAAACTCGGCACTCTAAAGCACCCGAGAGCGTTTTTTTCCATGCCAACCTAACCAGAGTGACGGGAGCGGCACAATTCAGAAAAAGTGCTCAGCTCGCCGAGAAAATGCGATTTAAGCAATAAAATTAAAAATGCTTATAAAACATAAACCAAACGTTGGAGGTGGTCATTTCTTCATGCGCAGTGATAAACTCGGCACTCTAAAGCACCCGAGAGCGTTTTATTCGATGCCAACCTAACCAGAGTGACGGGAGCGGCACAATTCAGAAAAAGCGCTCAGCTCGCCGAGAAAATGCGATTTAAGCAATAAAATTAAAAATGCTTATAAAACATAAACCAAACGTTGGAGGTGGTCATTTCTTCATGCGCGGTGATAAACTCGGCACTCTAAAGCACCCGAGAGCGTTTTTTTCCATGCCAACCTAACCAGAGTGACGGGAGCGGCACAATTCAGAAAAAGTGCTCAGCTCGCCGAGAAAATGCGATTTAAGCAATAAAATTAAAAATGCTTATAAAACATAAACCAAACGTTGGAGGTGGTCATTTCTTCATGCGCAGTGATAAACTCGGCACTCTAAAGCACCCGAGAGCGTTTTTTTCGATGCCAACCTAACCAGAGTGACGGGAGCGGCACAATTCAGAAAAAGTGCTCAGCTCGCCGAGTAAATGCGATTTAAGCAATAAAATTAAAAATGCTTATAAAACATAAACCAAACGTTGGAGGTGGTCATTTCTTCATGCGCAGTGATAAACTCGGCACTCTAAAGCACCCGAGAGCGTTTTTTTCCATGCCAACCTAACCAGAGTGACGGGAGCGGCACAATTCAGAAAAAGCGCTCAGCTCGCCGAGAAAATGCGATTTAAGCAATAAAATTAAAAATGCTTATAAAACATAAACCAAACGTTGGAGGTGGTCATTTCTTCATGCGCAGTGATAAACTCGGCACTCTAAAGCACCCGAGAGCGTTTTTTTCGATGCCAACCTAACCAGAGTGACGGGAGCGGCACAATTCAGAAAAAGTGCTCAGCTCGCCGAGAAAATGCGATTTAAGCAATAAAATTAAAAATGCTTATAAAACATAAACCAAACGTTGGAGGTGGTCATTTCTTCATGCGCAGTGATAAACTCGGGACTCTAAAGCACCCGAGAGCGTTTTATTCGATGCCAACCTAACCAGAGTGACGGGAGCGGCACAATTCAGAAAAAGTGCTCAGCTCGCCGAGAAAATGCGATTTAAGCAATAAAATTAAAAATGCTTATAAAACATAAACCAAACGTTGGAGGTGGTCATTTCTTCATGCGCAGTGATAAACTCGGCACCTAAAGCACCCGAGAGCGTTTTTTTCGATGCCAACCTAACCAGAGTGACGGGAGCGGCACAATTCAGAAAAAGCGCTCAGCTCGCCGAGAAAATGCGATTTAAGCAATAAAATTAAAAATGCTTATAAAACATAAACCAAACGTTGGAGGTGGTCATTTCTTCATGCGCAGTGATAAACTCGGCACTCTAAAGCACCCGAGAGCGTTTTTTTCGATGCCAACCTAACCAGAGTGACGGGAGCGGCACAATTCAGAAAAAGTGCTCAGCTCGCCGAGAAAATGCAATTTAAGCAATAAAATTTAAAATGCTTATAAAACATAAACCAAACGTTGGAGGTGGTCATTTCTTCATGCACAGTGATAAACTCGGCACTCTAAAGCACCCGAGAGCGTTTTTTTCGATGCCAACCTAACCAGAGTGACGGGAGCGGCACAATTCAGAAAAAGTGCTCAGCTCGCCGAGAAAATGCGATTTAAGCAATAAAATTAAAAATGCTTATAAAACCTAAACCAAACGTTGGAGGTGGTCATTTCTTCATGCGCAGTGATAAACTCGGCACTCTAAAGCACCCGAGAGCGTTTTTTTGGATGCCAACCTAACCAGAGTGACGGGAGCGGCACAATTCAGAAAAAGTGCTCAGCTCGCCGAGAAAATGCGATTTAAGCAATAAAATTAAAAATGCTTATAAAACATAAACCAAACGTTGGAGGTGGTCATTTCTTCATGCGCAGTGATAAACTCGGCACTCTAAAGCACCCGAGAGCGTTTTATTCGATGCCAACCTAACCAGAGTGACGGGAGCGGCACAATTCAGAAAAAGTGCTCAGCTCGCCGAGAAAATGCGATTTAAGCAATAAAATTGAAAATGCTTATAAAACATAAACCAAACGTTGGAGGTGGTCATTTCTTCATGCGCAGTGATAAACTCGGCACTCTAAAGCACCCGAGAGCGTTTTTTTCGATGCCAACCTAACCAGAGTGACGGGAGCGGCACAATTCAGAAAAAGTGCTCAGCTCGCCGAGAAAATGCGATTTAAGCAATAAAATTAAAAATGCTTATAAAACATAAACCAAACGTTGGAGTTGGTCATTTCTTCATGCGCAGTGATAAACTCGGCACTCTAAAGCACCCGAGAGCGTTTTTTTCGATGCCAACCTAACCAGAGTGACGGGAGCGGCACAATTCAGAAAAAGTGCTCAGCTCGCCGAGAAAATGCGATTTAAGCAATAAAATTAAAAATGCTTATAAAACATAAACCAAACGTTGGAGGTGGTCATTTCTTCATGCGCAGTGATAAACTCGGCACTCTAAAGCACCCAAGAGCGTTTTTTTCGATGCCAACCTAACCAGAGTGACGGGAGCGGCACAATTCAGAAAAAGCGCTCAGCTCGCCGAGAAAATGCGATTTAAGCAATAAAATTAAAAATGCTTATAAAACATAAACCAAACGTTGGAGGTGGTCATTTCTTCATGCACAGTGATAAACTCGGCACTCTAAAGCACCCGAGAGCGTTTTTTTCGATGCCAACCTAACCAGAGTGACGGGAGCGGCACAATTCAGAAAAAGTGCTCAGCTCGCCGAGAAAATGCGATTTAAGCAATAAAATTAAAAATGCTTATAAAACATAAACCAAACGTTGTAGATGGTCATTTCTTATTACGCAGTAATAAACTCGGCACTCTAAAGCACCCGAGAGCGTTTTTTTCGATGCCAACCTAACCAGAGTGACGGGAGCGGCACAATTCAGAAAAAGCGCTCAGCTCGCCGAGAAAATGCGATTTAAGCAATAAAATTAAAAATGCTTATAAAACATAAACCAAACGTTGGAGGTGGTCATTTCTTCATGCACAGTGATAAACTCGGCACTCTAAAGCACCCGAGAGCGTTTTTTTCGATGCCAACCTAACCAGAGTGACGGGAGCGGCACAATTCAGAAAAAGTGCTCAGCTCGCCGAGAAAATGCGATTTAAGCAATAAAATTAAAAATGCTTATAAAACATAAACCAAACGTTGTAAATGGTCATTTCTTATTACGCAGTAATAAACTCGGCACTCTAAAGCACCCGAGAGCGTTTTTTTCGATGCCAACCTAACCAGAGTGACGGGAGCGGCACAATTCAGAAAAAGCGCTCAGCTCGCCGAGAAAATGCGATTTAAGCAATAAAATTAAAAATGCTTATAAAACATAAACCAAACGTTGGAGGTGGTCTTTTCTTCATGTGCAGTGATAAACTCGGCACTCTAAAGCACCCGAGAGCGTTTTTTTCCATGCCAACCTAAACAGAGTGACGGGAGCGGCACAATTCAGAAAAAGTGCTCAGCTCGCCGAGAAAATGCGATTTAAGCAATAAAATTAAAAATGCTTATAAAACATAAACCAAACGTTGTAGATGGTCATTTCTTATTACGCAGTAATAAACTCGGCACTCTAAAGCACCCGAGAGCGTTTTTTTCCATGCCAACCTAACCAGAGTGACGGGAGCGGCACAATTCAGAAAAAGTGCTCAGCTCGCCGAGAAAATGCGATTTAAGCAATAAAATTAAAAATGCTTATAAAACATAAACCAAACGTTGGAGGTGGTCATTTCTTCATGCGCAGTGATAAACTCGGCACTCTAAAGCACCCGAGAGCGTTTTTTTCCATGCCAACCTAACCAGAGTGACGGGAGCGGCACAATTCAGAAAAAGTGCTCAGCTCGCCGAGAAAATGCGATTTAAGCAATAAAATTAAAAATGCTTATAAAACATAAACCAAACGTTGTAGATGGTCATTTCTTATTACGCAGTAATAAACTCGGCACTCTAAAGCACCCGAGAGCGTTTTTTTCCATGCCAACCTAACCAGAGTGACGGGAGCGGCACAATTCAGAAAAAGTGCTCAGCTCGCCGAGAAAATGCGATTTAAGCAATAAAATTAAAAATGCTTATAAAACATAAACCAAACGTTGGAGGTGGTCATTTCTTCATGCGCAGTGATAAACTCGGCACTCTAAAGCACCCGAGAGCGTTTTATTCGATGCCAACCTAACCAGAGTGACGGGAGCGGCACAATTCAGAAAAAGCGCTCAGCTCGCCGAGAAAATGCGATTTAAGCAATAAAATTAAAAATGCTTATAAAACATAAACCAAACGTTGGAGGTGGTCATTTCTTCATGCGCGGTGATAAACTCGGCACTCTAAAGCACCCGAGAGCGTTTTTTTCCATGCCAACCTAACCAGAGTGACGGGAGCGGCACAATTCAGAAAAAGTGCTCAGCTCGCCGAGGAAATGCGATTTAAGCAATAAAATTAAAAATGCTTATAAAACATAAACCAAACGTTGGAGGTGGTCATTTCTTCATGCGCAGTGATAAACTCGGCACTCTAAAGCACCCGAGAGCGTTTTTTTCGATGCCAACCTAACCAGAGTGACGGGAGCGGCACAATTCAGAAAAAGTGCTCAGCTCGCCGAGTAAATGCGATTTAAGCAATAAAATTAAAAATGCTTATAAAACATAAACCAAACGTTGGAGGTGGTCATTTCTTCATGCGCAGTGATAAACTCGGCACTCTAAAGCACCCGAGAGCGTTTTTTTCCATGCCAACCTAACCAGAGTGACGGGAGCGGCACAATTCAGAAAAAGCGCTCAGCTCGCCGAGAAAATGCGATTTAAGCAATAAAATTAAAAATGCTTATAAAACATAAACCAAACGTTGGAGGTGGTCATTTCTTCATGCGCAGTGATAAACTCGGCACTCTAAAGCACCCGAGAGCGTTTTTTTCGATGCCAACCTAACCAGAGTGACGGGAGCGGCACAATTCAGAAAAAGTGCTCAGCTCGCCGAGAAAATGCGATTTAAGCAATAAAATTAAAAATGCTTATAAAACATAAACCAAACGTTGGAGGTGGTCATTTCTTCATGCGCAGTGATAAACTCGGGACTCTAAAGCACCCGAGAGCGTTTTATTCGATGCCAACCTAACCAGAGTGACGGGAGCGGCACAATTCAGAAAAAGTGCTCAGCTCGCCGAGAAAATGCGATTTAAGCAATAAAATTAAAAATGCTTATAAAACATAAACCAAACGTTGGAGGTGGTCATTTCTTCATGCGCAGTGATAAACTCGGCACTCTAAAGCACCCGAGAGCGTTTTTTTCGATGCCAACCTAACCAGAGTGACGGGAGCGGCACAATTCAGAAAAAGCGCTCAGCTCGCCGAGAAAATGCGATTTAAGCAATAAAATTAAAAATGCTTATAAAACCTAAACCAAACGTTGGAGGTGGTCATTTCTTCATGCGCAGTGATAAACTCGGCACTCTAAAGCACCCGAGAGCGTTTTTTTCGATGCCAACCTAACCAGAGTGACGGGAGCGGCACAATTCAGAAAAAGCGCTCAGCTCGCCGAGAAAATGCGATTTAAGCAATAAAATTAAAAATGCTTATAAAACATAAACCAAACGTTGGAGGTGGTCATTTCTTCATGCGCAGTGATAAACTCGGCACTCTAAAGCACCCGAGAGCGTTTTTTTCGATGCCAACCTAACCAGAGTGACGGGAGCGGCACAATTCAGAAAAAGTGCTCAGCTCGCCGAGAAAATGCGATTTAAGCAATAAAATTAAAAATGCTTATAAAACATAAACCAAACGTTGGAGGTGGTCATTTCTTCATGCGCAGTGATAAACTCGGCACTCTAAAGCACCCGAGAGCGTTTTTTTCGATGCCAACCTAACCAGAGTGACGGGAGCGGCACAATTCAGAAAAAGTGCTCAGCTCGCCGAGAAAATGCGATTTAAGCAATAAAATTGAAAATGCTTATAAAACATAAACCAAACGTTGGAGGTGGTCATTTCTTCATGCGCAGTGATAAACTCGGCACTCTAAAGCACCCGAGAGCGTTTTTTTCGATGCCAACCTAACCAGAGTGACGGGAGCGGCACAATTCAGAAAAAGTGCTCAGCTCGCCGAGAAAATGCGATTTAAGCAATAAAATTAAAAATGCTTATAAAACATAAACCAAACGTTGGAGTTGGTCATTTCTTCATGCGCAGTGATAAACTCGGCACTCTAAAGCACCCGAGAGCGTTTTTTTCGATGCCAACCTAACCAGAGTGACGGGAGCGGCACAATTCAGAAAAAGTGCTCAGCTCGCCGAGAAAATGCGATTTAAGCAATAAAATTAAAAATGCTTATAAAACATAAACCAAACGTTGGAGGTGGTCATTTCTTCATGCGCAGTGATAAACTCGGCACTCTAAAGCACCCAAGAGCGTTTTTTTCGATGCCAACCTAACCAGAGTGACGGGAGCGGCACAATTCAGAAAAAGCGCTCAGCTCGCCGAGAAAATGCGATTTAAGCAATAAAATTAAAAATGCTTATAAAACATAAACCAAACGTTGGAGGTGGTCATTTCTTCATGCACAGTGATAAACTCGGCACTCTAAAGCACCCGAGAGCGTTTTTTTCGATGCCAACCTAACCAGAGTGACGGGAGCGGCACAATTCAGAAAAAGTGCTCAGCTCGCCGAGAAAATGCGATTTAAGCAATAAAATTAAAAATGCTTATAAAACATAAACCAAACGTTGTAGATGGTCATTTCTTATTACGCAGTAATAAACTCGGCACTCTAAAGCACCCGAGAGCGTTTTTTTCGATGCCAACCTAACCAGAGTGACGGGAGCGGCACAATTCAGAAAAAGCGCTCAGCTCGCCGAGAAAATGCGATTTAAGCAATAAAATTAAAAATGCTTATAAAACATAAACCAAACGTTGGAGGTGGTCATTTCTTCATGCACAGTGATAAACTCGGCACTCTAAAGCACCCGAGAGCGTTTTTTTCGATGCCAACCTAACCAGAGTGACGGGAGCGGCACAATTCAGAAAAAGTGCTCAGCTCGCCGAGAAAATGCGATTTAAGCAATAAAATTAAAAATGCTTATAAAACATAAACCAAACGTTGTAAATGGTCATTTCTTATTACGCAGTAATAAACTCGGCACTCTAAAGCACCCGAGAGCGTTTTTTTCGATGCCAACCTAACCAGAGTGACGGGAGCGGCACAATTCAGAAAAAGCGCTCAGCTCGCCGAGAAAATGCGATTTAAGCAATAAAATTAAAAATGCTTATAAAACATAAACCAAACGTTGGAGGTGGTCTTTTCTTCATGTGCAGTGATAAACTCGGCACTCTAAAGCACCCGAGAGCGTTTTTTTCCATGCCAACCTAAACAGAGTGACGGGAGCGGCACAATTCAGAAAAAGTGCTCAGCTCGCCGAGAAAATGCGATTTAAGCAATAAAATTAAAAATGCTTATAAAACATAAACCAAACGTTGTAGATGGTCATTTCTTATTACGCAGTAATAAACTCGGCACTCTAAAGCACCCGAGAGCGTTTTTTTCCATGCCAACCTAACCAGAGTGACGGGAGCGGCACAATTCAGAAAAAGTGCTCAGCTCGCCGAGAAAATGCGATTTAAGCAATAAAATTAAAAATGCTTATAAAACATAAACCAAACGTTGGAGGTGGTCATTTCTTCATGCGCAGTGATAAACTCGGCACTCTAAAGCACCCGAGAGCGTTTTTTTCGATGCCAACCTAACCAGAGTGACGGGAGCGGCACAATTCAGAAAAAGTGCTCAGCTCGCCGAGAAAATGCGATTTAAGCAATAAAATTAAAAATGCTTATAAAACATAAACCAAACGTTGGAGGTGGTCATTTCTTCATGCGCAGTGATAAACTCGGCACTCTAAAGCACCCGAGAGCGTTTTTTTCGATGCCAACCTAACCAGAGTGACGGGAGTGGCACAATTCAGAAAAAGTGCTCAGCTCGCCGAGAAAATGCGATTTAAGCAATAAAATTAAAAATGCTTATAAAACATAAACCAAACGTTGGAGGTGGTCATTTCTTCATGCGCAGTGATAAACTCGGCACTCTAAAGCACCCGAGAGCGTTTTTTTCGATGCCAACCTAACCAGAGTGACGGGAGCGGCACAATTCAGAAAAAGTGCTCAGCTCGCCGAGAAAATGCGATTTAAGCAATAAAATTAAAAATGCTTATAAAACATAAACCAAACGTTGTAAATGGTCATTTCTTATTACGCAGTAATAAACTCGGCACTCTAAAGCACCCGAGAGCGTTTTTTTCGATGCCAACCTAACCAGAGTGACGGGAGCGGCACAATTCAGAAAAAGCGCTCAGCTCGCCGAGAAAATGCGATTTAAGCAATAAAATTAAAAATGCTTATAAAACATAAACCAAACGTTGGAGGTGGTCTTTTCTTCATGTGCAGTGATAAACTCGGCACTCTAAAGCACCCGAGAGCGTTTTTTTCCATGCCAACCTAAACAGAGTGACGGGAGCGGCACAATTCAGAAAAAGTGCTCAGCTCGCCGAGAAAATGCGATTTAAGCAATAAAATTAAAAATGCTTATAAAACATAAACCAAACGTTGTAGATGGTCATTTCTTATTACGCAGTAATAAACTCGGCACTCTAAAGCACCCGAGAGCGTTTTTTTCCATGCCAACCTAACCAGAGTGACGGGAGCGGCACAATTCAGAAAAAGTGCTCAGCTCGCCGAGAAAATGCGATTTAAGCAATAAAATTAAAAATGCTTATAAAACATAAACCAAACGTTGGAGGTGGTCATTTCTTCATGCGCAGTGATAAACTCGGCACTCTAAAGCACCCGAGAGCGTTTTTTTCGATGCCAACCTAACCAGAGTGACGGGAGCGGCACAATTCAGAAAAAGTGCTCAGCTCGCCGAGAAAATGCGATTTAAGCAATAAAATTAAAAATGCTTATAAAACATAAACCAAACGTTGTAGATGGTCATTTCTTATTACGCAGTAATAAACTCGGCACTCTAAAGCACCCGAGAACGTTTTTTTCCATGCCAACCTAACCAGAGTGACGGGAGCGG
The DNA here is from genome assembly GCF_033458585.1 of Syngnathus typhle. Lineage (NCBI taxonomy): Eukaryota > Metazoa > Chordata > Actinopteri > Syngnathiformes > Syngnathidae > Syngnathus > Syngnathus typhle. The sequence continues at coordinate 228,966 of NW_026871951.1, read as the reverse complement.
CACAATTCAGAAAAAGTGCTCAGCTCGCCGAGAAAATGCGATTTAAGCAATAAAATTAAAAATGCTTATAAAACATAAACCAAACGTTGGAGGTGGTCATTTCTTCATGCGCAGTGATAAACTCGGCACTCTAAAGCACCCGAGAGCGTTTTTTTCCATGCCAACCTAACCAGAGTGACGGGAGCGGCACAATTCAGAAAAAGTGCTCAGCTCGCCGAGAAAATGCGATTTAAGCAATAAAATTAAAAATGCTTATAAAACATAAACCAAACGTTGGAGGTGGTCATTTCTTCATGCGCAGTGATAAACTCGGCACTCTAAAGCACCCGAGAGCGTTTTTTTCCATGCCAACCTAACCAGAGTGACGGGAGCGGCACAATTCAGAAAAAGTGCTCAGCTCGCCGAGAAAATGCGATTTAAGCAATAAAATTAAAAATGCTTATAAAACATAAACCAAACGTTGTAGATGGTCATTTCTTATTACGCAGTAATAAACTCGGCACTCTAAAGCACCCGAGAGCGTTTTTTTCCATGCCAACCTAACCAGAGTGACGGGAGCGGCACAATTCAGAAAAAGTGCTCAGCTCGCCGAGAAAATGCGATTTAAGCAATAAAATTAAAAATGCTTATAAAACATAAACCAAACGTTGGAGGTGGTCATTTCTTCATGCGCAGTGATAAACTCGGCACTCTAAAGCACCCGAGAGCGTTTTATTCGATGCCAACCTAACCAGAGTGACGGGAGCGGCACAATTCAGAAAAAGCGCTCAGCTCGCCGAGAAAATGCGATTTAAGCAATAAAATTAAAAATGCTTATAAAACATAAACCAAACGTTGGAGGTGGTCATTTCTTCATGCGCGGTGATAAACTCGGCACTCTAAAGCACCCGAGAGCGTTTTTTTCCATGCCAACCTAACCAGAGTGACGGGAGCGGCACAATTCAGAAAAAGTGCTCAGCTCGCCGAGAAAATGCGATTTAAGCAATAAAATAAAAAATGCTTATAAAACATAAACCAAACGTTGGAGGTGGTCATTTCTTCATGCGCAGTGATAAACTCGGCACTCTAAAGCACCCGAGAGCGTTTTTTTCGATGCCAACCTAACCAGAGTGACGGGAGCGGCACAATTCAGAAAAAGTGCTCAGCTCGCCGAGTAAATGCGATTTAAGCAATAAAATTAAAAATGCTTATAAAACATAAACCAAACGTTGGAGGTGGTCATTTCTTCATGCGCAGTGATAAACTCGGGACTCTAAAGCACCCGAGAGCGTTTTATTCGATGCCAACCTAACCAGAGTGACGGGAGCGGCACAATTCAGAAAAAGTGCTCAGCTCGCCGAGAAAATGCGATTTAAGCAATAAAATTAAAAATGCTTATAAAACATAAACCAAACGTTGGAGGTGGTCATTTCTTCATGCGCAGTGATAAACTCGGCACTCTAAAGCACCCGAGAGCGTTTTTTTCGATGCCAACCTAACCAGAGTGACGGGAGCGGCACAATTCAGAAAAAGCGCTCAGCTCGCCGAGAAAATGCGATTTAAGCAATAAAATTAAAAATGCTTATAAAACATAAACCAAACGTTGGAGGTGGTCATTTCTTCATGCGCAGTGATAAACTCGGCACTCTAAAGCACCCGAGAGCGTTTTTTTCGATGCCAACCTAACCAGAGTGACGGGAGCGGCACAATTCAGAAAAAGTGCTCAGCTCGCCGAGAAAATGCGATTTAAGCAATAAAATTAAAAATGCTTATAAAACATAAACCAAACGTTGTAGATGGTCATTTCTTATTACGCAGTAATAAACTCGGCACTCTAAAGCACCCGAGAGCGTTTTTTTCCATGCCAACCTAACCAGAGTGACGGGAGCGGCACAATTCAGAAAAAGTGCTCAGCTCGCCGAGAAAATGCGATTTAAGCAATAAAATTAAAAATGCTTATAAAACATAAACCAAACGTTGGAGGTGGCCATTTCTTCATGCGCAGTGATAAACTCGGCACTCTAAAGCACCCGAGAGCGTTTTTTTCGATGCCAACCTAACCAGAGTGACGGGAGCGGCACAATTCAGAAAAAGTGCTCAGCTCGCCGAGAAAATGCGATTTAAGCAATAAAATTAAAAATGCTTATAAAACATAAACCAAACGTTGTAGATGGTCATTTCTTATTACGCAGTAATAAACTCGGCACTCTAAAGCACCCGAGAGCGTTTTTTTCCATGCCAACCTAACCAGAGTGACGGGAGCGGCACAATTCAGAAAAAGTGCTCAGCTCGCCGAGAAAATGCGATTTAAGCAATAAAATTAAAAATGCTTATAAAACATAAACCAAACGTTGGAGGTGGCCATTTCTTCATGCGCAGTGATAAACTCGGCACTCTAAAGCACCCGAGAGCGTTTTTTTCCATGCCAACCTAACCAGAGTGACGGGAGCGGCACAATTCAGAAAAATAGCTCAGCTCGCCGAGAAAATGCGATTTAAGCAATAAAATTAAAAATGCTTATAAAACATAAACCAAACGTTGGAGGTGGCCATTTCTTCATGCGCAGTGATAAACTCGGCACTCTAAAGCACCCGAGAGCGTTTTTTTCCATGCCAACCTAACCAGAGTGACGGGAGCGGCACAATTCAGAAAAAGTGCTCAGCTCGCCGAGAAAATGCGATTTAAGCAATAAAATTAAAAATGCTTATAAAACATAAACCAAACGTTGGAGGTGGTCATTTCTTCATGCGCAGTGATAAACTCGGCACTCTAAAGCACCCGAGAGCGTTTTTTTCCATGCCAACCTAACCAGAGTGACGGGAGCGGCACAATTCAGAAAAAGTGCTCAGCTCGCCGAGAAAATGCGATTTAAGCAATAAAATTAAAAATGCTTATAAAACATAAACCAAACGTTGGAGGTGGTCATTTCTTCATGCGCAGTGATAAACTAGGCACTCTAAAGCACCCGAGAGCGTTTTTTTCGATGCCAACCTAACCAGAGTGACGGGAGCGGCACAATTCAGAAAAAGCGCTCAGCTAGCCGAGAAAATGCGATTTAAGCAATAAAATTAAAAATGCTTATAAAACATAAACCAAACGTTGGAGGTGGTCATTTCTTCATGCGCAGTGATAAACTCAGCACTCTAAAGCACCCGAGAGCGTTTTTTTCGATGCCAACCTAACCAGAGTGACGGGAGCGGCACAATTCAGAAAAAGCGCTCAGCTCGCCGAGAAAATGCGATTTAAGCAATAAAATTAAAAATGCTTATAAAACATAAACCAAACGTTGGAGGTGGTCATTTCTTCATGCGCAGTGATAAACTCGGCACTCTAAAGCACCCGAGAGCGTTTTTTTCGATGCCAACCTAACCAGAGTGACGGGAGCGGCACAATTCAGAAAAAGTGCTCAGCTCGCCGAGAAAATGCGATTTAAGCAATAAAATTAAAAATGCTTATAAAACATAAACCAAACGTTGGAGGTGGTCATTTCTTCATGCGCAGTAATAAACTCGGCACTCTAAAGCACCCGAGAGCGTTTTTTTTCCATGCCAACCTAACCAGAGTGACGGGAGCGGCACAATTCAGAAAAAGTGCTCAGCTCGCCGAGAAAATGCGATTTAAGCAATAAAATTAAAAATGCTTATAAAACATAAACCAAACGTTGGAGGTGGCCATTTCTTCATGCGCAGTGATAAACTCGGCACTCTAAAGCACCCGAGAGCGTTTTTTCGATGCCAACCTAACCAGAGTGACGGGAGCGGCACAATTCAGAAAAAGTGCTCAGCTCGCCGAGAAAATGCGATTTAAGCAATAAAATTAAAAATGCTTATAAAACATAAACCAAACGTTGGAGGTGGTCATTTCTTCATGCGCAGTGATAAACTCGGCACTCTAAAGCACCCGAGAGCGTTTTTTTCCATGCCAACCTAACCAGAGTGACGGGAGCGGCACAATTCAGAAAAAGTGCTCAGCTCGCCGAGAAAATGCGATTTAAGCAATAAAATTAAAAATGCTTATAAAACATAAACCAAACGTTGTAGATGGTAATTTCTTATTACGCAGTAATAAACTCGGCACTCTAAAGCACCCGAGAGCGTTTTTTTCCATGCCAACCTAACCAGAGTGACGGGAGCGGCACAATTCAGAAAAAGTGCTCAGCTCGCCGAGAAAATGCGATTTAAGCAATAAAATTAAAAATGCTTATAAAACATAAACCAAACGTTGGAGGTGGTCATTTCTTCATGCGCAGTGATAAACTCGGCACTCTAAAGCACCCGAGAGCGTTTTTTTCGATGCCAACCTAACCAGAGTGACGGGAGCGGGACAATTCAGAAAAAGTGCTCAGCTCGCCGAGAAAATGCGATTTAAGCAATAAAATTTAAAACGCTTATAAAACATAAACCAAACGTTGTAGATGGTCATTTCTTATTACGCAGTAATAAACTCGGCACTCTAAAGCACCCGAGAGCGTTTTTTTCCATGCCAACCTAACCAGAGTGACGGGAGCGGCACAATTCAGAAAAAGTGCTCAGCTCGCCGAGAAAATGCGATTTAAGCAATAAAATTAAAAATGCTTATAAAACATAAACCAAACGTTGGAGATGGTCATTTCTTCATGCGCAGTGATAAACTCGGCACTCTAAAGCACCCGAGAGCGTTTTTTTCCATGCCAACCTAACCAGAGTGACGGGAGCGGCACAATTCAGAAAAAGTGCTCAGCTCGCCGAGAAAATGCGATTTAAGCAATAAAATTAAAAATGCTTATAAAACATAAACCAAACGTTGGAGGTGGCCATTTCTTCATGCGCAGTGATAAACTCGGCACTCTAAAGCACCCGAGAGCGTTTTTTTCCATGCCAACCTAACCAGAGTGACGGGAGCGGCACAATTCAGAAAAAGTGCTCAGCTCGCCGAGAAAATGCGATTTAAGCAATAAAATTAAAAATGCTTATAAAACATAAACCAAACGTTGGAGGTGGTCATTTCTTCATGCGCAGTGATAAACTCGGCACTCTAAAGCACCCGAGAGCGTTTTTTTCCATGCCAACCTAACCAGAGTGACGGGAGCGGCACAATTCAGAAAAAGTGCTCAGCTCGCCGAGAAAATGCGATCTAAGCAATAAAATTAAAAATGCTTATAAAACATAAACCAAACGTTGGAGGTGGTCATTTCTTCATGCGCAGTGATAAACTCGGCACTCTAAAGCACCCGAGAGCGTTTTTTTCGATGCCAACCTAACCAGAGTGACGGGAGCGGCACAATTCAGAAAAAGTGTTCAGCTCGCCGAGAAAATGCGATTTAAGCAATAAAATTAAAAATGCTTATAAAACATAAACCAAACGTTGGAGGTGGTCATTTCTTCATGCGCAGTGATAAACTCGGCACTCTAAAGCACCCGAGAGCGTTTTTTTCGATGCCAACCTAACCAGAGTGACAAGAGCGGCACAATTCAGAAAAAGCGCTCAGCTCGCCGAGAAAATGCGATTTAAGCAATAAAATTAAAAATGCTTATAAAACATAAACCAAACGTTGGAGGTGGTCATTTCTTCATGCGCAGTGATAAACTCGGCACTCTAAAGCACCCGAGAGCGTTTTTTTCGATGCCAACCTAACCAGAGTGACGGGAGCGGCACAATTCAGAAAAAGCGCTCAGATCGCCGAGAAAATGCGATTTAAGCAATAAAATTAAAAATGCTTATAAAACATAAACCAAACGTTGTAGATGGTCATTTCTTATTACGCAGTAATAAACTCGGCACTCTAAAGCACCCGAGAGCGTTTTTTTCGACGCCAACCTAACCAGAGTGACGGGAGCGGCACAATTCAGAAAAAGCGCTCAGCTCGCCGAGAAAATGCGATTTAAGCAATAAAATTAAAAATGCTTATAAAACATAAACCAAACGTTGGAGGTGGTCATTTCTTCATGCACAGTGATAAACTCGGCACTCTAAAGCACCCGAGAGCGTTTTTTTCGATGCCAACCTAACCAGAGTGACGGGAGCGGCACAATTCAGAAAAAGTGCTCAGCTAGCCGAGAAAATGCGATTTAAGCAATAAAATTAAAAATGCTTATAAAACATAAACCAAACGTTGGAGGTGGTCATTTCTTCATGCGCAGTGATAAACTCGGCACTCTAAAGCACCCGAGAGCGTTTTTTTCGATGCCAACCTAACCAGAGTGACGGGAGCGGCACAATTCAGAAAAAGTGCTCAGCTCGCAGAGAAAATGCGATTTAAGCAATAAAATAAAAAATGCTTATAAAACATAAACCAAACGTTGTAGATGGTCATTTCTTATTACGCAGTAATAAACTCGGCACTCTAAAGCACCCGAGAGCGTTTTTTTCGATGCCAACCTAACCAGAGTGACGGGAGCGGCACAATTCAGAAAAAGCGCTCAGCTCGCCGAGAAAATGCGATTTAAGCAATAAAATTAAAAATGCTTATAAAACATAAACCAAACGTTGGAGGTGGTCATTTCTTCATGCACAGTGATAAACTCGGCACTCTAAAGCACCCGAGAGCGTTTTTTTCGATGCCAACCTAACCAGAGTGACGGGAGCGGCACAATTCAGAAAAAGTGCTCAGCTCGCCGAGAAAATGCGATTTAAGCAATAAAATTAAAAATGCTTATAAAACATAAACCAAACGTTGTAAATGGTCATTTCTTATTACGCAGTAATAAACTCGGCACTCTAAAGCACCCGAGAGCGTTTTTTCGATGCCAACCTAACCAGAGTGACGGGAGCGGCACAATACAGAAAAAGCGCTCAGCTCGCCGAGAAAATGCGATTTAAGCAATAAAATTAAAAATGCTTATAAAACATAAACCAAACGTTGGAGGTGGTCTTTTCTTCATGCGCAGTGATAAACTCGGCACTCTAAAGCACCCGAGAGCGTTTTTTTCCATGCCAACCTAAACAGAGTGACGGGAGCGGCACAATTCAGAAAAAGTGCTCAGCTCGCCGAGAAAATGCGATTTAAGCAATAAAATTAAAAATGCTTATAAAACATAAACCAAACGTTGTAGATGGTCATTTCTTATTACGCAGTAATAAACTCGGCACTCTAAAGCACCCGAGAGCGTTTTTTTCCATGCCAACCTAACCAGAGTGACGGGAGCGGCACAATTCAGAAAAAGCGCTCAGCTCGCCGAGAAAATGCGATTTAAGCAATAAAATTAAAAATGCTTATAAAACATAAACCAAACGTTGGAGGTGGTCATTTCTTCATGCGCAGTGATAAACTCGGCACTCTAAAGCACCCGAGAGCATTTTTTTCCATGCCAACCTAACCAGAGTGACGGGAGCGGCACAATTCAGAAAAAGTGCTCAGCTCGCCGAGAAAATGCGATTTAAGCAATAAAATTAAAAATGCTTATAAAACATAAACCAAACGTTGTAGATGGTCATTTCTTATTACGCAGTAATAAACTCGGCACTCTAAAGCACCCGAGAGCGTTTTTTTCCATGCCAACCTAACCAGAGTGACGGGAGCGGCACAATTCAGAAAAAGTGCTCAGCTCGCCGAGAAAATGCGATTTAAGCAATAAAATTAAAAATGCTTATAAAACATAAACCAAACGTTGGAGGTGGTCATTTCTTCATGCGCAGTGATAAACTCGGCACTCTAAAGCACCCGAGAGCGTTTTATTCGATGCCAACCTAACCAGAGTGACGGGAGCGGCACAATTCAGAAAAAGCGCTCAGCTCGCCGAGAAAATGCGATTTAAGCAATAAAATTAAAAATGCTTATAAAACATAAACCAAACGTTGGAGGTGGTCATTTCTTCATGCGCGGTGATAAACTCGGCATCTAAAGCACCCGAGAGCGTTTTTTTCCATGCCAACCTAACCAGAGTGACGGGAGCGGCACAATTCAGAAAAAGTGCTCAGCTCGCCGAGAAAATGCGATTTAAGCAATAAAATTAAAAATGCTTATAAAACATAAACCAAACGTTGGAGGTGGTCATTTCTTCATGCGCAGTGATAAACTCGGCACTCTAAAGCACCCGAGAGCGTTTTTTTCGATGCCAACCTAACCAGAGTGACGGGAGCGGCACAATTCAGAAAAAGTGCTCAGCTCGCCGAGAAAATGCGATTTAAGCAATAAAATTAAAAATGCTTATAAAACATAAACCAAACGTTGTAGATGGTCATTTCTTATTACGCAGTAATAAACTCGGCACTCTAAAGCACCCGAGAGCGTTTTTTTCCATGCCAACCTAACCAGAGTGACGGGAGCGGCACAATTCAGAAAAAGTGCTCAGCTCGCCGAGAAAATGCGATTTAAGCAATACAATTAAAAATGCTTATAAAACATAAACCAAACGTTGGAGGTGGTCATTTCTTCATGTGCAGTGATAAACTCGGCACTCTAAAGCACCCGAGAGCGTTTTTTTTCCATGCCAACCTAACCAGAGTGACGGGAGCGGCACAATTCAGAAAAAGTGCTCAGCTCGCCGAGAAAATGCGATTTAAGCAATAAAATTAAAAATGCTTATAAAACATAAACCAAACGTTGGAGGTGGTCATTTCTTCATGCGCAGTGATAAACTCGGCACTCTAAAGCACCCGAGAGCGTTTTTTTCGATGCCAACCTAACCAGAGTGACGGGAGCGGCACAATTCAGAAAAAGTGCTCAGCTCGCCGAGAAAATGCAATTTAAGCAATAAAATTTAAAATGCTTATAAAACATAAACCAAACGTTGTAGATGGTCATTTCTTATTACGCAGTAATAAACTCGGCACTCTAAAGCACCCGAGAGCGTTTTTTTCCATGCCAACCTAACCAGAGTGACGGGAGCGGCACAATTCAGAAAAAGTGCTCAGCTCGCCGAGAAAATGCGATTTAAGCAATAAAATTAAAAATGCTTATAAAACATAAACCAAACGTTGGAGGTGGTCATTTCTTCATGCGCAGTGATAAACTCGGCACTCTAAAGCACCCGAGAGCGTTTTTTTCCATGCCAACCTAACCAGAGTGACGGGAGCGGCACAATTCAGAAAAAGTGCTCAGCTCGCCGAGAAAATGCGATTTAAGCAATAAAATTAAAAATGCTTATAAAACATAAACCAAACGTTGGAGGTGGTCATTTCTTCATGCGCAGTGATAAACTCGGCACTCTAAAGCACCCGAGAACGTTTTATTTGATGCCAACCTAACCAGAGTGACGGGAGCGGCACAATTCAGAAAAAGTGCTCAGCTCGCCGAGAAAATGCGATTTAAGCAATAAAATTAAAAATGCTTATAAAACATAAACCAAACGTTGGAGGTGGTCATTTCTTCATGCGCAGTGATAAACTCGGCACTCTAAAGCACCCGAGAGCGTTTTTTTCGATGCCAACCTAACCAGAGTGACGGGAGCGGCACAATTCAGAAAAAGCGCTCAGCTCGCCGAGAAAATGCGATTTAAGCAATAAAATTAAAAATGCTTATAAAACATAAACCAAACGTTGGAGGTGGTCATTTCTTCATGCACAGTGATAAACTCGGCACTCTAAAGCACCCGAGAGCGTTTTTTTCGATGCCAACCTAACCAGAGTGACGGGAGCGGCACAATTCAGAAAAAGTGCTCAGCTCGCCGAGAAAATGCGATTTAAGCAATAAAATTAAAAATGCTTATAAAACATAAACCAAACGTTGTAAATGGTCATTTCTTATTACGCAGTAATAAACTCGGCACTCTAAAGCACCCGAGAGCGTTTTTTCGATGCCAACCTAACCAGAGTGACGGGAGCGGCACAATACAGAAAAAGCGCTCAGCTCGCCGAGAAAATGCGATTTAAGCAATACAATTAAAAATGCTTATAAAACATAAACCAAACGTTGGAGGTGGTCATTTCTTCATGCGCAGTGATAAACTCGGCACTCTAAAGCACCCGAGAGCGTTTTTTTTCCATGCCAACCTAACCAGAGTGACGGGAGCGGCACAATTCAGAAAAAGTGCTCAGCTCGCCGAGAAAATGCGATTTAAGCAATAAAATTAAAAATGCTTATAAAACATAAACCAAACGTTGGAGGTGGTCATTTCTTCATGCGCAGTGATAAACTCGGCACTCTAAAGCACCCGAGAGCGTTTTTTTCGATGCCAACCTAACCAGAGTGACGGGAGCGGCACAATTCAGAAAAAGTGCTCAGCTCGCCGAGAAAATGCAATTTAAGCAATAAAATTTAAAATGCTTATAAAACATAAACCAAACGTTGTAGATGGTCATTTCTTATTACGCAGTAATAAACTCGGCACTCTAAAGCACCCGAGAGCGTTTTTTTCCATGCCAACCTAACCAGAGTGACGGGAGCGGCACAATTCAGAAAAAGTGCTCAGCTCGCCGAGAAAATGCGATTTAAGCAATAAAATTAAAAATGCTTATAAAACATAAACCAAACGTTGGAGGTGGTCATTTCTTCATGCGCAGTGATAAACTCGGCACTCTAAAGCACCCGAGAGCGTTTTTTTCCATGCCAACCTAACCAGAGTGACGGGAGCGGCACAATTCAGAAAAAGTGCTCAGCTCGCCGAGAAAATGCGATTTAAGCAATAAAATTAAAAATGCTTATAAAACATAAACCAAACGTTGGAGGTGGTCATTTCTTCATGCGCAGTGATAAACTCGGCACTCTAAAGCACCCGAGAACGTTTTATTTGATGCCAACCTAACCAGAGTGACGGGAGCGGCACAATTCAGAAAAAGTGCTCAGCTCGCCGAGAAAATGCGATTTAAGCAATAAAATTAAAAATGCTTATAAAACATAAACCAAACGTTGGAGGTGGTCATTTCTTCATGCGCAGTGATAAACTCGGCACTCTAAAGCACCCGAGAGCGTTTTTTTCGATGCCAACCTAACCAGAGTGACGGGAGCGGCACAATTCAGAAAAAGCGCTCAGCTCGCCGAGAAAATGCGATTTAAGCAATAAAATTAAAAATGCTTATAAAACATAAACCAAACGTTGGAGGTGGTCATTTCTTCATGCACAGTGATAAACTCGGCACTCTAAAGCACCCGAGAGCGTTTTTTTCGATGCCAACCTAACCAGAGTGACGGGAGCGGCACAATTCAGAAAAAGTGCTCAGCTCGCCGAGAAAATGCGATTTAAGCAATAAAATTAAAAATGCTTATAAAACATAAACCAAACGTTGTAAATGGTCATTTCTTATTACGCAGTAATAAACTCGGCACTCTAAAGCACCCGAGAGCGTTTTTTCGATGCCAACCTAACCAGAGTGACGGGAGCGGCACAATACAGAAAAAGCGCTCAGCTCGCCGAGAAAATGCGATTTAAGCAATAAAATTAAAAATGCTTATAAAACATAAACCAAACGTTGGAGGTGGTCTTTTCTTCATGCGCAGTGATAAACTCGGCACTCTAAAGCACCCGAGAGCGTTTTTTTCCATGCCAACCTAAACAGAGTGACGGGAGCGGCACAATTCAGAAAAAGTGCTCAGCTCGCCGAGAAAATGCGATTTAAGCAATAAAATTAAAAATGCTTATAAAACATAAACCAAACGTTGTAGATGGTCATTTCTTATTACGCAGTAATAAACTCGGCACTCTAAAGCACCCGAGAGCGTTTTTTTCCATGCCAACCTAACCAGAGTGACGGGAGCGGCACAATTCAGAAAAAGTGCTCAGCTCGCCGAGAAAATGCGATTTAAGCAATAAAATTAAAAATGCTTATAAAACATAAACCAAACGTTGGAGGTGGTCATTTCTTCATGCGCAGTGATAAACTCGGCACTCTAAAGCACCCGAGAGCGTTTTTTTCGATGCCAACCTAACCAGAGTGACGGGAGCGGCACAATTCAGAAAAAGTGCTCAGCTCGCCGAGAAAATGCGATTTAAGCAATAAAATTAAAAATGCTTATAAAACATAAACCAAACGTTGGAGGTGGTCATTTCTTCATGCACAGTGATAAACTCGGCACTCTAAAGCACCCGAGAGCGTTTTTTTCCATGCCAACCTAACCAGAGTGACGGGAGCGGCACAATTCAGAAAAAGTGCTCAGCTCGCCGAGAAAATGCGATTTAAGCAATAAAATTAAAAATGCTTATAAAACATAAACCAAACGTTGGAGGTGGTCATTTCTTCATGCGCAGTGATAAACTCGGCACTCTAAAGCACCCGAGAGCGTTTTTTTCCATGCCAACCTAACCAGAGTGACGGGAGCGGCACAATTCAGAAAAAGTGCTCAGCTCGCCGAGAAAATGCGATTTAAGCAATAAAATTAAAAATGCTTATAAAACATAAACCAAACGTTGGAGGTGGTCATTTCTTCATGCACAGTGATAAACTCGGCACTCTAAAGCACCCGAGAGCGTTTTTTTCGATGCCAACCTAACCAGAGTGACGGGAGCGGCACAATTCAGAAAAAGTGCTCAGCTCGCCGAGAAAATGCGATTTAAGCAATAAAATTAAAAATGCTTATAAAACCTAAACCAAACGTTGGAGGTGGTCATTTCTTCATGCGCAGTGATAAACTCGGCACTCTAAAGCACCCGAGAGCGTTTTTTTGGATGCCAACCTAACCAGAGTGACGGGAGCGGCACAATTCAGAAAAAGTGCTCAGCTCCCCGAGAAAATGCGATTTAAGCAATAAAATTAAAAATGCTTATAAAACATAAACCAAACGTTGGAGGTGGTCATTTCTTCATGCGCAGTGATAAACTCGGCACTCTAAAGCACCCGAGAGCGTTTTATTCGATGCCAACCTAACCAGAGTGACGGGAGCGGCACAATTCAGAAAAAGTGCTCAGCTCGCCGAGAAAATGCGATTTAAGCAATAAAATTAAAAATGCTTATAAAACATAAACCAAACGTTGGAGGTGGTCATTTCTTCATGCGCAGTGATAAACTCGGCACTCTAAAGCACCCGAGAGCGTTTTTTTCGATGCCAACCTAACCAGAGTGACGGGAGCGGCACAATTCAGAAAAAGTGCTCAGCTCGCCGAGAAAATGCGATTTAAGCAATAAAATTAAAAATGCTTATAAAACATAAACCAAACGTTGGAGTTGGTCATTTCTTCATGCGCAGTGATAAACTCGGCACTCTAAAGCACCCGAGAGCGTTTTTTTCGATGCCAACCTAACCAGAGTGACGGGAGCGGCACAATTCAGAAAAAGTGCTCAGCTCGCCGAGAAAATGCGATTTAAGCAATAAAATTAAAAATGCTTATAAAACATAAACCAAACGTTGGAGGTGGTCATTTCTTCATGCGCAGTGATAAACTCGGCACTCTAAAGCACCCAAGAGCGTTTTTTTCGATGCCAACCTAACCAGAGTGACGGGAGCGGCACAATTCAGAAAAAGCGCTCAGCTCGCCGAGAAAATGCGATTTAAGCAATAAAATTAAAAATGCTTATAAAACATAAACCAAACGTTGGAGGTGGTCATTTCTTCATGCACAGTGATAAACTCGGCACTCTAAAGCACCCGAGAGCGTTTTTTTCGATGCCAACCTAACCAGAGTGACGGGAGCGGCACAATTCAGAAAAAGTGCTCAGCTCGCCGAGAAAATGCGATTTAAGCAATAAAATTAAAAATGCTTATAAAACATAAACCAAACGTTGTAGATGGTCATTTCTTATTACGCAGTAATAAACTCGGCACTCTAAAGCACCCGAGAGCGTTTTTTTCGATGCCAACCTAACCAGAGTGACGGGAACGGCACAATTCAGAAAAAGCGCTCAGCTCGCCGAGAAAATGCGATTTAAGCAATAAAATTAAAAATGCTTATAAAACATAAACCAAACGTTGGAGGTGGTCATTTCTTCATGCACAGTGATAAACTCGGCACTCTAAAGCACCCGAGAGCGTTTTTTTCGATGCCAACCTAACCAGAGTGACGGGAGCGGCACAATTCAGAAAAAGTGCTCAGCTCGCCGAGAAAATGCGATTTAAGCAATAAAATTAAAAATGCTTATAAAACATAAACCAAACGTTGTAAATGGTCATTTCTTATTACGCAGTAATAAACTCGGCACTCTAAAGCACCCGAGAGCGTTTTTTTCGATGCCAACCTAACCAGAGTGACGGGAGCGGCACAATTCAGAAAAAGCGCTCAGCTCGCCGAGAAAATGCGATTTAAGCAATAAAATTAAAAATGCTTATAAAACATAAACCAAACGTTGGAGGTGGTCTTTTCTTCATGTGCAGTGATAAACTCGGCACTCTAAAGCACCCGAGAGCGTTTTTTTCCATGCCAACCTAAACAGAGTGACGGGAGCGGCACAATTCAGAAAAAGTGCTCAGCTCGCCGAGAAAATGCGATTTAAGCAATAAAATTAAAAATGCTTATAAAACATAAACCAAACGTTGTAGATGGTCATTTCTTATTACGCAGTAATAAACTCGGCACTCTAAAGCACCCGAGAGCGTTTTTTTCCATGCCAACCTAACCAGAGTGACGGGAGCGGCACAATTCAGAAAAAGTGCTCAGCTCGCCGAGAAAATGCGATTTAAGCAATAAAATTAAAAATGCTTATAAAACATAAACCAAACGTTGGAGGTGGTCATTTCTTCATGCGCAGTGATAAACTCGGCACTCTAAAGCACCCGAGAGCGTTTTTTTCGATGCCAACCTAACCAGAGTGACGGGAGCGGCACAATTCAGAAAAAGTGCTCAGCTCGCCGAGAAAATGCGATTTAAGCAATAAAATTAAAAATGCTTATAAAACATAAACCAAACGTTGGAGGTGGTCATTTCTTCATGCGCAGTGATAAACTCGGCACTCTAAAGCACCCGAGAGCGTTTTTTTCGATGCCAACCTAACCAGAGTGACGGGAGCGGCACAATTCAGAAAAAGTGCTCAGCTCGCCGAGAAAATGCGATTTAAGCAATAAAATTAAAAATGCTTATAAAACATAAACCAAACGTTGGAGGTGGTCATTTCTTCATGCGCAGTGATAAACTCGGCACTCTAAAGCACCCGAGAGCGTTTTTTTCGATGCCAACCTAACCAGAGTGACGGGAGCGGCACAATTCAGAAAAAGTGCTCAGCTCGCCGAGAAAATGCGATTTAAGCAATAAAATTAAAAATGCTTATAAAACATAAACCAAACGTTGTAAATGGTCATTTCTTATTACGCAGTAATAAACTCGGCACTCTAAAGCACCCGAGAGCGTTTTTTTCGATGCCAACCTAACCAGAGTGACGGGAGCGGCACAATTCAGAAAAAGCGCTCAGCTCGCCGAGAAAATGCGATTTAAGCAATAAAATTAAAAATGCTTATAAAACATAAACCAAACGTTGGAGGTGGTCTTTTCTTCATGTGCAGTGATAAACTCGGCACTCTAAAGCACCCGAGAGCGTTTTTTTTCCATGCCAACCTAAACAGAGTGACGGGAGCGGCACAATTCAGAAAAAGTGCTCAGCTCGCCGAGAAAATGCGATTTAAGCAATAAAATTAAAAATGCTTATAAAACATAAACCAAACGTTGTAGATGGTCATTTCTTATTACGCAGTAATAAACTCGGCACTCTAAAGCACCCGAGAGCGTTTTTTTCCATGCCAACCTAACCAGAGTGACGGGAGCGGCACAATTCAGAAAAAGTGCTCAGCTCGCCGAGAAAATGCGATTTAAGCAATAAAATTAAAAATGCTTATAAAACATAAACCAAACGTTGGAGGTGGTCATTTCTTCATGCGCAGTGATAAACTCGGCACTCTAAAGCACCCGAGAGCGTTTTTTTCGATGCCAACCTAACCAGAGTGACGGGAGCGGCACAATTCAGAAAAAGTGCTCAGCTCGCCGAGAAAATGCGATTTAAGCAATAAAATTAAAAATGCTTATAAAACATAAACCAAACGTTGTAGATGGTCATTTCTTATTACGCAGTAATAAACTCGGCACTCTAAAGCACCCGAGAGCGTTTTTTTCCATGCCAACCTAACCAGAGTGACGGGAGCGGCACAATTCAGAAAAAGTGCTCAGCTCGCCGAGAAAATGCGATTTAAGCAATAAAATTAAAAATGCTTATAAAACATAAACCAAACGTTGGAGGTGGTCATTTCTTCATGCGCAGTGATAAACTCGGCACTCTAAAGCACCCGAGAGCGTTTTTTTCCATGCCAACCTAACCAGAGTGACGGGAGCGGCACAATTCAGAAAAAGTGCTCAGCTCGCCGAGAAAATGCGATTTAAGCAATAAAATTAAAAATGCTTATAAAACATAAACCAAACGTTGGAGGTGGTCATTTCTTCATGCGCAGTGATAAACTCGGCACTCTAAAGCACCCGAGAGCGTTTTTTTCCATGCCAACCTAACCAGAGTGACGGGAGCGGCACAATTCAGAAAAAGTGCTCAGCTCGCCGAGAAAATGCGATTTAAGCAATAAAATTAAAAATGCTTATAAAACATAAACCAAACGTTGTAGATGGTCATTTCTTATTACGCAGTAATAAACTCGGCACTCTAAAGCACCCGAGAGCGTTTTTTTCCATGCCAACCTAACCAGAGTGACGGGAGCGGCACAATTCAGAAAAAGTGCTCAGCTCGCCGAGAAAATGCGATTTAAGCAATAAAATTAAAAATGCTTATAAAACATAAACCAAACGTTGGAGGTGGTCATTTCTTCATGCGCAGTGATAAACTCGGCACTCTAAAGCACCCGAGAGCGTTTTATTCGATGCCAACCTAACCAGAGTGACGGGAGCGGCACAATTCAGAAAAAGCGCTCAGCTCGCCGAGAAAATGCGATTTAAGCAATAAAATTAAAAATGCTTATAAAACATAAACCAAACGTTGGAGGTGGTCATTTCTTCATGCGCGGTGATAAACTCGGCACTCTAAAGCACCCGAGAGCGTTTTTTTCCATGCCAACCTAACCAGAGTGACGGGAGCGGCACAATTCAGAAAAAGTGCTCAGCTCGCCGAGAAAATGCGATTTAAGCAATAAAATTAAAAATGCTTATAAAACATAAACCAAACGTTGGAGGTGGTCATTTCTTCATGCGCAGTGATAAACTCGGCACTCTAAAGCACCCGAGAGCGTTTTTTTCGATGCCAACCTAACCAGAGTGACGGGAGCGGCACAATTCAGAAAAAGTGCTCAGCTCGCCGAGAAAATGCGATTTAAGCAATAAAATTAAAAATGCTTATAAAACATAAACCAAACGTTGGAGGTGGTCATTTCTTCATGCGCAGTGATAAACTCGGCACTCTAAAGCACCCGAGAGCGTTTTTTTCGATGCCAACCTAACCAGAGTGACGGGAGCGGCACAATTCAGAAAAAGTGCTCAGCTCGCCGAGAAAATGCGATTTAAGCAATAAAATTAAAAATGCTTATAAAACATAAACCAAACGTTGGAGGTGGTCATTTCTTCATGCGCAGTGATAAACTCGGCACTCTAAAGCACCCGAGAGCGTTTTTTTCGATGCCAACCTAACCAGAGTGACGGGAGCGGCACAATTCAGAAAAAGTGCTCAGCTCGCCGAGAAAATGCGATTTAAGCAATAAAATTAAAAATGCTTATAAAACATAAACCAAACGTTGTAAATGGTCATTTCTTATTACGCAGTAATAAACTCGGCACTCTAAAGCACCCGAGAGCGTTTTTTTCGATGCCAACCTAACCAGAGTGACGGGAGCGGCACAATTCAGAAAAAGCGCTCAGCTCGCCGAGAAAATGCGATTTAAGCAATAAAATTAAAAATGCTTATAAAACATAAACCAAACGTTGGAGGTGGTCTTTTCTTCATGTGCAGTGATAAACTCGGCACTCTAAAGCACCCGAGAGCGTTTTTTTCCATGCCAACCTAAACAGAGTGACGGGAGCGGCACAATTCAGAAAAAGTGCTCAGCTCGCCGAGAAAATGCGATTTAAGCAATAAAATTAAAAATGCTTATAAAACATAAACCAAACGTTGGAGGTGGTCATTTCTTCATGCGCAGTGATAAACTCGGCACTCTAAAGCACCCGAGAGCGTTTTTTTCGATGCCAACCTAACCAGAGTGACGGGAGCGGCACAATTCAGAAAAAGTGCTCAACTCGCCGAGAAAATGCGATTTAAGCAATAAAATTAAAAATGCTTATAAAACATAAACCAAACGTTGGAGGTGGTCATTTCTTCATGCGCAGTGATAAACTCGGCACTCTAAAGCACCCGAGAGCGTTTTTTTCGATGCCAACCTAACCAGAGTGACGGGAGCGGCACAATTCAGAAAAAGTGCTCAGCTCGCCGAGAAAATGCGATTTAAGCAATAAAATTAAAAATGCTTATAAAACATAAACCAAACGTTGGAGGTGGTCATTTCTTCATGCGCAGTGATAAACTCGGCACTCTAAAGCACCCGAGAGCGTTTTTTTCGATGCCAACCTAACCAGAGTGACGGGAGCGGCACAATTCAGAAAAAGTGCTCAGCTCGCCGAGAAAATGCGATTTAAGCAATAAAATTAAAAATGCTTATAAAACATAAACCAAACGTTGTAAATGGTCATTTCTTATTACGCAGTAATAAACTCGGCACTCTAAAGCACCCGAGAGCGTTTTTTTCGATGCCAACCTAACCAGAGTGACGGGAGCGGCACAATTCAGAAAAAGCGCTCAGCTCGCCGAGAAAATGCGATTTAAGCAATAAAATTAAAAATGCTTATAAAACATAAACCAAACGTTGGAGGTGGTCTTTTCTTCATGTGCAGTGATAAACTCGGCACTCTAAAGCACCCGAGAGCGTTTTTTTCCATGCCAACCTAAACAGAGTGACGGGAGCGGCACAATTCAGAAAAAGTGCTCAGCTCGCCGAGAAAATGCGATTTAAGCAATAAAATTAAAAATGCTTATAAAACATAAACCAAACGTTGTAGATGGTCATTTCTTATTACGCAGTAATAAACTCGGCACTCTAAAGCACCCGAGAGCGTTTTTTTCCATGCCAACCTAACCAGAGTGACGGGAGCGGCACAATTCAGAAAAAGTGCTCAGCTCGCCGAGAAAATGCGATTTAAGCAATAAAATTAAAAATGCTTATAAAACATAAACCAAACGTTGGAGGTGGTCATTTCTTCATGCGCAGTGATAAACTCGGCACTCTAAAGCACCCGAGAGCGTTTTTTTCGATGCCAACCTAACCAGAGTGACGGGAGCGGCACAATTCAGAAAAAGTGCTCAGCTCGCCGAGAAAATGCGATTTAAGCAATAAAATTAAAAATGCTTATAAAACATAAACCAAACGTTGTAGATGGTCATTTCTTATTACGCAGTAATAAACTCGGCACTCTAAAGCACCCGAGAGCGTTTTTTTCCATGCCAACCTAACCAGAGTGACGGGAGCGGCACAATTCAGAAAAAGTGCTCAGCTCGCCGAGAAAATGCGATTTAAGCAATAAAATTAAAAATGCTTATAAAACATAAACCAAACGTTGGAGGTGGTCATTTCTTCATGCGCAGTGATAAACTCGGCACTCTAAAGCACCCGAGAGCGTTTTTTTCCATGCCAACCTAACCAGAGTGACGGGAGCGGCACAATTCAGAAAAAGTGCTCAGCTCGCCGAGAAAATGCGATTTAAGCAATAAAATTAAAAATGCTTATAAAACATAAACCAAACGTTGGAGGTGGTCATTTCTTCATGCGCAGTGATAAACTCGGCACTCTAAAGCACCCGAGAGCGTTTTTTTCCATGCCAACCTAACCAGAGTGACGGGAGCGGCACAATTCAGAAAAAGTGCTCAGCTCGCCGAGAAAATGCGATTTAAGCAATAAAATTAAAAATGCTTATAAAACATAAACCAAACGTTGTAGATGGTCATTTCTTATTACGCAGTAATAAACTCGGCACTCTAAAGCACCCGAGAGCGTTTTTTTCCATGCCAACCTAACCAGAGTGACGGGAGCGGCACAATTCAGAAAAAGTGCTCAGCTCGCCGAGAAAATGCGATTTAAGCAATAAAATTAAAAATGCTTATAAAACATAAACCAAACGTTGGAGGTGGTAATTTCTTCATGCGCAGTGATAAACTCGGCACTCTAAAGCACCCGAGAGCGTTTTATTCGATGCCAACCTAACCAGAGTGACGGGAGCGGCACAATTCAGAAAAAGCGCTCAGCTCGCCGAGAAAATGCGATTTAAGCAATAAAATTAAAAATGCTTATAAAACATAAACCAAACGTTGGAGGTGGTCATTTCTTCATGCGCGGTGATAAACTCGGCACTCTAAAGCACCCGAGAGCGTTTTTTTCCATGCCAACCTAACCAGAGTGACGGGAGCGGCACAATTCAGAAAAAGTGCTCAGCTCGCCGAGAAAATGCGATTTAAGCAATAAAATAAAAAATGCTTATAAAACATAAACCAAACGTTGGAGGTGGTCATTTCTTCATGCGCAGTGATAAACTCGGCACTCTAAAGCACCCGAGAGCGTTTTTTTCGATGCCAACCTAACCAGAGTGACGGGAGCGGCACAATTCAGAAAAAGTGCTCAGCTCGCCGAGTAAATGCGATTTAAGCAATAAAATTAAAAATGCTTATAAAACATAAACCAAACGTTGGAGGTGGTCATTTCTTCATGCGCAGTGATAAACTCGGCACTCTAAAGCACCCGAGAGCGTTTTTTTCCATGCCAACCTAACCAGAGTGACGGGAGCGGCACAATTCAGAAAAAGCGCTCAGCTCGCCGAGAAAATGCGATTTAAGCAATAAAATTAAAAATGCTTATAAAACATAAACCAAACGTTGGAGGTGGTCATTTCTTCATGCACAGTGATAAACTCGGCACTCTAAAGCACCCGAGAGCGTTTTTTTCGATGCCAACCTAACCAGAGTGACGGGAGCGGCACAATTCAGAAAAAGTGCTCAGCTCGCCGAGAAAATGCGATTTAAGCAATAAAATTAAAAATGCTTATAAAACATAAACCAAACGTTGGAGGTGGTCATTTCTTCATGCGCAGTGATAAACTCGGCACTCTAAAGCACCCGAGAGCGTTTTTTTCGATGCCAACCTAACCAGAGTGACGGGAGCGGCACAATTCAGAAAAAGTGCTCAGCTCGCCGAGAAAATGCGATTTAAGCAATAAAATTAAAAATGCTTATAAAACATAAACCAAACGTTGGAGGTGGTCATTTCTTCATGCGCAGTGATAAACTCGGGACTCTAAAGCACCCGAGAGCGTTTTATTCGATGCCAACCTAACCAGAGTGACGGGAGCGGCACAATTCAGAAAAAGTGCTCAGCTCGCCGAGAAAATGCGATTTAAGCAATAAAATTAAAAATGCTTATAAAACATAAACCAAACGTTGGAGGTGGTCATTTCTTCATGCGCAGTGATAAACTCGGCACTCTAAAGCACCCGAGAGCGTTTTTTTCGATGCCAACCTAACCAGAGTGACGGGAGCGGCACAATTCAGAAAAAGCGCTCAGCTCGCCGAGAAAATGCGATTTAAGCAATAAAATTAAAAATGCTTATAAAACATAAACCAAACGTTGGAGGTGGTCATTTCTTCATGCGCAGTGATAAACTCGGCACTCTAAAGCACCCGAGAGCGTTTTTTTCGATGCCAACCTAACCAGAGTGACGGGAGCGGCACAATTCAGAAAAAGCGCTCAGCTCGCCGAGAAAATGCGATTTAAGCAATAAAATTAAAAATGCTTATAAAACATAAACCAAACGTTGGAGGTGGTCATTTCTTCATGCGCAGTGATAAACTCGGCACTCTAAAGCACCCGAGAGCGTTTTTTTCGATGCCAACCTAACCAGAGTGACGGGAGCGGCACAATTCAGAAAAAGTGCTCAGCTCGCCGAGAAAATGCGATTTAAGCAATAAAATTAAAAATGCTTATAAAACATAAACCAAACGTTGGAGGTGGTCATTTCTTCATGCGCAGTGATAAACTCGGCACTCTAAAGCACCCGAGAGCGTTTTTTTCGATGCCAACCTAACCAGAGTGACGGGAGCGGCACAATTCAGAAAAAGTGCTCAGCTCGCCGAGAAAATGCAATTTAAGCAATAAAATTTAAAATGCTTATAAAACATAAACCAAACGTTGTAGATGGTCATTTCTTATTACGCAGTAATAAACTCGGCACTCTAAAGCACCCGAGAGCGTTTTTTTCCATGCCAACCTAACCAGAGTGACGGGAGCGGCACAATTCAGAAAAAGTGCTCAGCTCGCCGAGAAAATGCGATTTAAGCAATAAAATTAAAAATGCTTATAAAACATAAACCAAACGTTGGAGGTGGTCATTTCTTCATGCGCAGTGATAAACTCGGCACTCTAAAGCACCCGAGAGCGTTTTTTTCCATGCCAACCTAACCAGAGTGACGGGAGCGGCACAATTCAGAAAAAGTGCTCAGCTCGCCGAGAAAATGCGATTTAAGCAATAAAATTAAAAATGCTTATAAAACATAAACCAAACGTTGGAGGTGGTCATTTCTTCATGCGCAGTAATAAACTCGGCACTCTAAAGCACCCGAGAGCGTTTTTTTCCATGCCAACCTAACCAGAGTGACGGGAGCGGCACAATTCAGAAAAAGTGCTCAGCTCGCCGAGAAAATGCGATTTAAGCAATAAAATTAAAAATGCTTATAAAACATAAACCAAACGTTGTAGATGGTCATTTCTTATTACGCAGTAATAAACTCGGCACTCTAAAGCACCCGAGAGCGTTTTTTTCGATGCCAACCTAACCAGAGTGACGGGAGCGGCACAATTCAGAAAAAGTGCTCAGCTCGCCGAGTAAATGCGATTTAAGCAATAAAATTAAAAATGCTTATAAAACATAAACCAAACGTTGGAGGTGGTCATTTCTTCATGCGCAGTGATAAACTCGGCACTCTAAAGCACCCGAGAGCGTTTTTTTCGATGCCAACCTAACCAGAGTGACGGGAGCGGCACAATTCAGAAAAAGCGCTCAGCTCGCCGAGAAAATGCGATTTAAGCAATAAAATTAAAAATGCTTATAAAACATAAACCAAACGTTGGAGGTGGTCATTTCTTCATGCGCAGTGATAAACTCGGCACTCTAAAGCACCCTAGAGCGTTTTTTTCCATGCCAACCTAACCAGAGTGACGGGAGCGGCACAATTCAGAAAAAGCGCTCAGCTCGCCGAGAAAATGCGATTTAAGCAATAAAATTAAAAATGCTTATAAAACATAAACCAAACGTTGGAGGTGGTCATTTCTTCATGCACAGTGATAAACTCGGCACTCTAAAGCACCCGAGAGCGTTTTTTTCGATGCCAACCTAACCAGAGTGACGGGAGCGGCACAATTCAGAAAAAGTGCTCAGCTCGCCGAGAAAATGCGATTTAAGCAATAAAATTAAAAATGCTTATAAAACATAAACCAAACGTTGGAGGTGGTCATTTCTTCATGCGCAGTGATAAACTCGGCACTCTAAAGCACCCGAGAGCGTTTTTTTCGATGCCAACCTAACCAGAGTGACGGGAGCGGCACAATTCAGAAAAAGTGCTCAGCTCGCCGAGAAAATGCGATTTAAGCAATAAAATTAAAAATGCTTATAAAACATAAACCAAACGTTGGAGGTGGTCATTTCTTCATGCGCAGTGATAAACTCGGGACTCTAAAGCACCCGAGAGCGTTTTATTCGATGCCAACCTAACCAGAGTGACGGGAGCGGCACAATTCAGAAAAAGTGCTCACCTCGCCGAGAAAATGCGATTTAAGCAATAAAATTAAAAATGCTTATAAAACATAAACCAAACGTTGGAGGTGGTCATTTCTTCATGCGCAGTGATAAACTCGGCACTCTAAAGCACCCGAGAGCGTTTTTTTCCATGCCAACCTAACCAGAGTGACGGGAGCGGCACAATTCAGAAAAAGTGCTCAGCTCGCCGAGAAAATGCGATTTAAGCAATAAAATTAAAAATGCTTATAAAACATAAACCAAACGTTGGAGGTGGTCATTTCTTCATGCGCAGTGATAAACTCGGCACTCTAAAGCACCCGAGAGCGTTTTTTTCCATGCCAACCTAACCAGAGTGACGGGAGCGGCACAATTCAGAAAAAGTGCTCAGCTCGCCGAGAAAATGCGATTTAAGCAATAAAATTAAAAATGCTTATAAAACATAAACCAAACGTTGGAGGTGGTCATTTCTTCATGCGCAGTGATAAACTCGGCACTCTAAAGCACCCGAGAGCGTTTTATTTGATGCCAACCTAACCAGAGTGACGGGAGCGGCACAATTCAGAAAAAGTGCTCAGCTCGCCGAGAAAATGCGATTTAAGCAATAAAATTAAAAATGCTTATAAAACATAAACCAAACGTTGGAGGTGGTCATTTCTTCATGCGCAGTGATAAACTCGGCACTCTAAAGCACCCGAGAGCGTTTTTTTCGATGCCAACCTAACCAGAGTGACGGGAGCGGCACAATTCAGAAAAAGCGCTCAGCTCGCCGAGAAAATGCGATTTAAGCAATAAAATTAAAAATGCTTATAAAACATAAACCAAACGTTGGAGGTGGTCATTTCTTCATGCACAGTGATAAACTCGGCACTCTAAAGCACCCGAGAGCGTTTTTTTCGATGCCAACCTAACCAGAGTGACGGGAGCGGCACAATTCAGAAAAAGTGCTCAGCTCGCCGAGAAAATGCGATTTAAGCAATAAAATTAAAAATGCTTATAAAACATAAACCAAACGTTGTAAATGGTCATTTCTTATTACGCAGTAATAAACTCGGCACTCTAAAGCACCCGAGAGCGTTTTTTCGATGCCAACCTAACCAGAGTGACGGGAGCGGCACAATACAGAAAAAGCGCTCAGCTCGCCGAGAAAATGCGATTTAAGCAATAAAATTAAAAATGCTTATAAAACATAAACCAAACGTTGGAGGTGGTCTTTTCTTCATGCGCAGTGATAAACTCGGCACTCTAAAGCACCCGAGAGCGTTTTTTTCCATGCCAACCTAAACAGAGTGACGGGAGCGGCACAATTCAGAAAAAGTGCTCAGCTCGCCGAGAAAATGCGATTTAAGCAATAAAATTAAAAATGCTTATAAAATATAAACCAAACGTTGTAGATGGTCATTTCTTATTACGCAGTAATAAACTCGGCACTCTAAAGCACCCGAGAGCGTTTTTTTCCATGCCAACCTAACCAGAGTGACGGGAGCGGCACAATTCAGAAAAAGTGCTCAGCTCGCCGAGAAAATGCGATTTAAGCAATAAAATTAAAAATGCTTATAAAACATAAACCAAACGTTGGAGGTGGTCATTTCTTCATGCGCAGTGATAAACTCGGCACTCTAAAGCACCCGAGAGCGTTTTTTTCGATGCCAACCTAACCAGAGTGACGGGAGCGGCACAATTCAGAAAAAGTGCTCAGCTCGCCGAGAAAATGCGATTTAAGCAATAAAATTAAAAATGCTTATAAAACATAAACCAAACGTTGGAGGTGGTCATTTCTTCATGCACAGTGATAAACTCGGCACTCTAAAGCACCCGAGAGCGTTTTTTTCCATGCCAACCTAACCAGAGTGACGGGAGCGGCACAATTCAGAAAAAGTGCTCAGCTCGCCGAGAAAATGCGATTTAAGCAATAAAATTAAAAATGCTTATAAAACATAAACCAAACGTTGGAGGTGGTCATTTCTTCATGCGCAGTGATAAACTCGGCACTCTAAAGCACCCGAGAGCGTTTTTTTCCATGCCAACCTAACCAGAGTGACGGGAGCGGCACAATTCAGAAAAAGTGCTCAGCTCGCCGAGAAAATGCGATTTAAGCAATAAAATTAAAAATGCTTATAAAACATAAACCAAACGTTGGAGGTGGTCATTTCTTCATGCACAGTGATAAACTCGGCACTCTAAAGCACCCGAGAGCGTTTTTTTCGATGCCAACCTAACCAGAGTGACGGGAGCGGCACAATTCAGAAAAAGTGCTCAGCTCGCCGAGAAAATGCGATTTAAGCAATAAAATTAAAAATGCTTATAAAACCTAAACCAAACGTTGGAGGTGGTCATTTCTTCATGCGCAGTGATAAACTCGGCACTCTAAAGCACCCGAGAGCGTTTTTTTGGATGCCAACCTAACCAGAGTGACGGGAGCGGCACAATTCAGAAAAAGTGCTCAGCTCGCCGAGAAAATGCGATTTAAGCAATAAAATTAAAAATGCTTATAAAACATAAACCAAACGTTGGAGGTGGTCATTTCTTCATGCGCAGTGATAAACTCGGCACTCTAAAGCACCCGAGAGCGTTTTATTCGATGCCAACCTAACCAGAGTGACGGGAGCGGCACAATTCAGAAAAAGTGCTCAGCTCGCCGAGAAAATGCGATTTAAGCAATAAAATTAAAAATGCTTATAAAACATAAACCAAACGTTGGAGGTGGTCATTTCTTCATGCGCAGTGATAAACTCGGCACTCTAAAGCACCCGAGAGCGTTTTTTTCGATGCCAACCTAACCAGAGTGACGGGAGCGGCACAATTCAGAAAAAGTGCTCAGCTCGCCGAGAAAATGCGATTTAAGCAATAAAATTAAAAATGCTTATAAAACATAAACCAAACGTTGGAGTTGGTCATTTCTTCATGCGCAGTGATAAACTCGGCACTCTAAAGCACCCGAGAGCGTTTTTTTCGATGCCAACCTAACCAGAGTGACGGGAGCGGCACAATTCAGAAAAAGTGCTCAGCTCGCCGAGAAAATGCGATTTAAGCAATAAAATTAAAAATGCTTATAAAACATAAACCAAACGTTGGAGGTGGTCATTTCTTCATGCGCAGTGATAAACTCGGCACTCTAAAGCACCCGAGAGCGTTTTTTTCGATGCCAACCTAACCAGAGTGACGGGAGCGGCACAATTCAGAAAAAGTGCTCAGCTCGCCGAGAAAATGCAATTTAAGCAATAAAATTTAAAATGCTTATAAAACATAAACCAAACGTTGTAGATGGTCATTTCTTATTACGCAGTAATAAACTCGGCACTCTAAAGCACCCGAGAGCGTTTTTTTCCATGCCAACCTAACCAGAGTGACGGGAGCGGCACAATTCAGAAAAAGTGCTCAGCTCGCCGAGAAAATGCGATTTAAGCAATAAAATTAAAAATGCTTATAAAACATAAACCAAACGTTGGAGGTGGTCATTTCTTCATGCGCAGTGATAAACTCGGCACTCTAAAGCACCCGAGAGCGTTTTTTTCCATGCCAACCTAACCAGAGTGACGGGAGCGGCACAATTCAGAAAAAGTGCTCAGCTCGCCGAGAAAATGCGATTTAAGCAATAAAATTAAAAATGCTTATAAAACATAAACCAAACGTTGGAGGTGGTCATTTCTTCATGCGCAGTGATAAACTCGGCACTCTAAAGCACCCGAGAGCGTTTTATTCGATGCCAACCTAACCAGAGTGACGGGAGCGGCACAATTCAGAAAAAGTGCTCAGCTCGCCGAGAAAATGCGATTTAAGCAATAAAATTAAAAATGCTTATAAAACATAAACCAAACGTTGGAGGTGGTCATTTCTTCATGCGCAGTGATAAACTCGGCACTCTAAAGCACCCGAGAGCGTTTTTTTCGATGCCAACCTAACCAGAGTGACGGGAGCGGCACAATTCAGAAAAAGTGCTCAGCTCGCCGAGAAAATGCGATTTAAGCAATAAAATTAAAAATGCTTATAAAACATAAACCAAACGTTGGAGTTGGTCATTTCTTCATGCGCAGTGATAAACTCGGCACTCTAAAGCACCCGAGAGCGTTTTTTTCGATGCCAACCTAACCAGAGTGACGGGAGCGGCACAATTCAGAAAAAGTGCTCAGCTCGCCGAGAAAATGCGATTTAAGCAATAAAATTAAAAATGCTTATAAAACATAAACCAAACGTTGGAGGTGGTCATTTCTTCATGCACAGTGATAAACTCGGCACTCTAAAGCACCCGAGAGCGTTTTTTTCGATGCCAACCTAACCAGAGTGACGGGAGCGGCACAATTCAGAAAAAGTGCTCAGCTCGCCGAGAAAATGCGATTTAAGCAATAAAATTAAAAATGCTTATAAAACATAAACCAAACGTTGTAGATGGTCATTTCTTATTACGCAGTAATAAACTCGGCACTCTAAAGCACCCGAGAGCGTTTTTTTCGATGCCAACCTAACCAGAGTGACGGGAGCGGCACAATTCAGAAAAAGCGCTCAGCTCGCCGAGAAAATGCGATTTAAGCAATAAAATTAAAAATGCTTATAAAACATAAACCAAACGTTGGAGGTGGTCATTTCTTCATGCACAGTGATAAACTCGGCACTCTAAAGCACCCGAGAGCGTTTTTTTCGATGCCAACCTAACCAGAGTGACGGGAGCGGCACAATTCAGAAAAAGTGCTCAGCTCGCCGAGAAAATGCGATTTAAGCAATAAAATTAAAAATGCTTATAAAACATAAACCAAACGTTGTAAATGGTCATTTCTTATTACGCAGTAATAAACTCGGCACTCTAAAGCACCCGAGAGCGTTTTTTTCGATGCCAACCTAACCAGAGTGACGGGAGCGGCACAATTCTGAAAAAGCGCTCAGCTCGCCGAGAAAATGCGATTTAAGCAATAAAATTAAAAATGCTTATAAAACATAAACCAAACGTTGGAGGTGGTCATTTCTTCATGCGCAGTGATAAACTCGGCACTCTAAAGCACCCGAGAGCGTTTTTTTCGATGCCAACCTAACCAGAGTGACGGGAGCGGCACAATTCAGAAAAAGCGCTCAGCTCGCCGAGAAAATGCGATTTAAGCAATAAAATTAAAAATGCTTATAAAACATAAACCAAACGTTGGAGGTGGTCATTTCTTCATGCGCAGTGATAAACTCGGCACTCTAAAGCACCCGAGAGCGTTTTTTTCGATGCCAACCTAACCAGAGTGACGGGAGCGGCACAATTCAGAAAAAGTGCTCAGCTCGCCGAGAAAATGCGATTTAAGCAATAAAATTAAAAATGCTTATAAAACATAAACCAAACGTTGGAGGTGGTCATTTCTTCATGCGCAGTGATAAACTCGGCACTCTAAAGCACCCGAGAGCGTTTTTTTCGATGCCAACCTAACCAGAGTGACGGGAGCGGCACAATTCAGAAAAAGTGCTCAGCTCGCCGAGAAAATGCAATTTAAGCAATAAAATTTAAAATGCTTATAAAACATAAACCAAACGTTGTAGATGGTCATTTCTTATTACGCAGTAATAAACTCGGCACTCTAAAGCACCCGAGAGCGTTTTTTTCCATGCCAACCTAACCAGAGTGACGGGAGCGGCACAATTCAGAAAAAGTGCTCAGCTCGCCGAGAAAATGCGATTTAAGCAATAAAATTAAAAATGCTTATAAAACATAAACCAAACGTTGGAGGTGGTCATTTCTTCATGCGCAGTGATAAACTCGGCACTCTAAAGCACCCGAGAGCGTTTTTTTCCATGCCAACCTAACCAGAGTGACGGGAGCGGCACAATTCAGAAAAAGTGCTCAGCTCGCCGAGAAAATGCGATTTAAGCAATAAAATTAAAAATGCTTATAAAACATAAACCAAACGTTGGAGGTGGTCATTTCTTCATGCGCAGTGATAAACTCGGCACTCTAAAGCACCCGAGAGCGTTTTTTTCCATGCCAACCTAACCAGAGTGACGGGAGCGGCACAATTCAGAAAAAGTGCTCAGCTCGCCGAGAAAATGCGATTTAAGCAATAAAATTAAAAATGCTTATAAAACATAAACCAAACGTTGTAGATGGTCATTTCTTATTACGCAGTAATAAACTCGGCACTCTAAAGCACCCGAGAGCGTTTTTTTCGATGCCAACCTAACCAGAGTGACGGGAGCGGCACAATTCAGAAAAAGTGCTCAGCTCGCCGAGTAAATGCGATTTAAGCAATAAAATTAAAAATGCTTATAAAACATAAACCAAACGTTGGAGGTGGTCATTTCTTCATGCGCAGTGATAAACTCGGCACTCTAAAGCACCCGAGAGCGTTTTTTTCGATGCCAACCTAACCAGAGTGACGGGAGCGGCACAATTCAGAAAAAGCGCTCAGCTCGCCGAGAAAATGCGATTTAAGCAATAAAATTAAAAATGCTTATAAAACATAAACCAAACGTTGGAGGTGGTCATTTCTTCATGCGCAGTGATAAACTCGGCACTCTAAAGCACCCTAGAGCGTTTTTTTCCATGCCAACCTAACCAGAGTGACGGGAGCGGCACAATTCAGAAAAAGCGCTCAGCTCGCCGAGAAAATGCGATTTAAGCAATAAAATTAAAAATGCTTATAAAACATAAACCAAACGTTGGAGGTGGTCATTTCTTCATGCACAGTGATAAACTCGGCACTCTAAAGCACCCGAGAGCGTTTTTTTCGATGCCAACCTAACCAGAGTGACGGGAGCGGCACAATTCAGAAAAAGTGCTCAGCTCGCCGAGAAAATGCGATTTAAGCAATAAAATTAAAAATGCTTATAAAACATAAACCAAACGTTGGAGGTGGTCATTTCTTCATGCGCAGTGATAAACTCGGCACTCTAAAGCACCCGAGAGCGTTTTTTTCCATGCCAACCTAACCAGAGTGACGGGAGCGGCACAATTCAGAAAAAGTGCTCAGCTCGCCGAGAAAATGCGATTTAAGCAATAAAATTAAAAATGCTTATAAAACATAAACCAAACGTTGGAGGTGGTCATTTCTTCATGCGCAGTGATAAACTCGGGACTCTAAAGCACCCGAGAGCGTTTTATTCGATGCCAACCTAACCAGAGTGACGGGAGCGGCACAATTCAGAAAAAGTGCTCAGCTCGCCGAGAAAATGCGATTTAAGCAATAAAATTAAAAATGCTTATAAAACATAAACCAAACGTTGGAGGTGGTCATTTCTTCATGCGCAGTGATAAACTCGGCACTCTAAAGCACCCGAGAGCGTTTTTTTCCATGCCAACCTAACCAGAGTGACGGGAGCGGCACAATTCAGAAAAAGTGCTCAGCTCGCCGAGAAAATGCGATTTAAGCAATAAAATTAAAAATGCTTATAAAACATAAACCAAACGTTGGAGGTGGTCATTTCTTCATGCGCAGTGATAAACTCGGCACTCTAAAGCACCCGAGAGCGTTTTTTTCCATGCCAACCTAACCAGAGTGACGGGAGCGGCACAATTCAGAAAAAGTGCTCAGCTCGCCGAGAAAATGCGATTTAAGCAATAAAATTAAAAATGCTTATAAAACATAAACCAAACGTTGGAGGTGGTCATTTCTTCATGCGCAGTGATAAACTCGGCACTCTAAAGCACCCGAGAGCGTTTTATTTGATGCCAACCTAACCAGAGTGACGGGAGCGGCACAATTCAGAAAAAGTGCTCAGCTCGCCGAGAAAATGCGATTTAAGCAATAAAATTAAAAATGCTTATAAAACATAAACCAAACGTTGGAGGTGGTCATTTCTTCATGCGCAGTGATAAACTCGGCACTCTAAAGCACCCGAGAGCGTTTTTTTCGATGCCAACCTAACCAGAGTGACGGGAGCGGCACAATTCAGAAAAAGCGCTCAGCTCGCCGAGAAAATGCGATTTAAGCAATAAAATTAAAAATGCTTATAAAACATAAACCAAACGTTGGAGGTGGTCATTTCTTCATGCACAGTGATAAACTCGGCACTCTAAAGCACCCGAGAGCGTTTTTTTCGATGCCAACCTAACCAGAGTGACGGGAGCGGCACAATTCAGAAAAAGTGCTCAGCTCGCCGAGAAAATGCGATTTAAGCAATAAAATTAAAAATGCTTATAAAACATAAACCAAACGTTGTAAATGGTCATTTCTTATTACGCAGTAATAAACTCGGCACTCTAAAGCACCCGAGAGCGTTTTTTCGATGCCAACCTAACCAGAGTGACGGGAGCGGCACAATACAGAAAAAGCGCTCAGCTCGCCGAGAAAATGCGATTTAAGCAATAAAATTAAAAATGCTTATAAAACATAAACCAAACGTTGGAGGTGGTCTTTTCTTCATGCGCAGTGATAAACTCGGCACTCTAAAGCACCCGAGAGCGTTTTTTTCCATGCCAACCTAAACAGAGTGACGGGAGCGGCACAATTCAGAAAAAGTGCTCAGCTCGCCGAGAAAATGCGATTTAAGCAATAAAATTAAAAATGCTTATAAAATATAAACCAAACGTTGTAGATGGTCATTTCTTATTACGCAGTAATAAACTCGGCACTCTAAAGCACCCGAGAGCGTTTTTTTCCATGCCAACCTAACCAGAGTGACGGGAGCGGCACAATTCAGAAAAAGTGCTCAGCTCGCCGAGAAAATGCGATTTAAGCAATAAAATTAAAAATGCTTATAAAACATAAACCAAACGTTGGAGGTGGTCATTTCTTCATGCGCAGTGATAAACTCGGCACTCTAAAGCACCCGAGAGCGTTTTTTTCGATGCCAACCTAACCAGAGTGACGGGAGCGGCACAATTCAGAAAAAGTGCTCAGCTCGCCGAGAAAATGCGATTTAAGCAATAAAATTAAAAATGCTTATAAAACATAAACCAAACGTTGGAGGTGGTCATTTCTTCATGCACAGTGATAAACTCGGCACTCTAAAGCACCCGAGAGCGTTTTTTTCCATGCCAACCTAACCAGAGTGACGGGAGCGGCACAATTCAGAAAAAGTGCTCAGCTCGCCGAGAAAATGCGATTTAAGCAATAAAATTAAAAATGCTTATAAAACATAAACCAAACGTTGGAGGTGGTCATTTCTTCATGCGCAGTGATAAACTCGGCACTCTAAAGCACCCGAGAGCGTTTTTTTCCATGCCAACCTAACCAGAGTGACGGGAGCGGCACAATTCAGAAAAAGTGCTCAGCTCGCCGAGAAAATGCGATTTAAGCAATAAAATTAAAAATGCTTATAAAACATAAACCAAACGTTGGAGGTGGTCATTTCTTCATGCACAGTGATAAACTCGGCACTCTAAAGCACCCGAGAGCGTTTTTTTCGATGCCAACCTAACCAGAGTGACGGGAGCGGCACAATTCAGAAAAAGTGCTCAGCTCGCCGAGAAAATGCGATTTAAGCAATAAAATTAAAAATGCTTATAAAACCTAAACCAAACGTTGGAGGTGGTCATTTCTTCATGCGCAGTGATAAACTCGGCACTCTAAAGCACCCGAGAGCGTTTTTTTGGATGCCAACCTAACCAGAGTGACGGGAGCGGCACAATTCAGAAAAAGTGCTCAGCTCGCCGAGAAAATGCGATTTAAGCAATAAAATTAAAAATGCTTATAAAACATAAACCAAACGTTGGAGGTGGTCATTTCTTCATGCGCAGTGATAAACTCGGCACTCTAAAGCACCCGAGAGCGTTTTATTCGATGCCAACCTAACCAGAGTGACGGGAGCGGCACAATTCAGAAAAAGTGCTCAGCTCGCCGAGAAAATGCGATTTAAGCAATAAAATTAAAAATGCTTATAAAACATAAACCAAACGTTGGAGGTGGTCATTTCTTCATGCGCAGTGATAAACTCGGCACTCTAAAGCACCCGAGAGCGTTTTTTTCGATGCCAACCTAACCAGAGTGACGGGAGCGGCACAATTCAGAAAAAGTGCTCAGCTCGCCGAGAAAATGCGATTTAAGCAATAAAATTAAAAATGCTTATAAAACATAAACCAAACGTTGGAGTTGGTCATTTCTTCATGCGCAGTGATAAACTCGGCACTCTAAAGCACCCGAGAGCGTTTTTTTCGATGCCAACCTAACCAGAGTGACGGGAGCGGCACAATTCAGAAAAAGTGCTCAGCTCGCCGAGAAAATGCGATTTAAGCAATAAAATTAAAAATGCTTATAAAACATAAACCAAACGTTGGAGGTGGTCATTTCTTCATGCGCAGTGATAAACTCGGCACTCTAAAGCACCCGAGAGCGTTTTTTTCGATGCCAACCTAACCAGAGTGACGGGAGCGGCACAATTCAGAAAAAGTGCTCAGCTCGCCGAGAAAATGCAATTTAAGCAATAAAATTTAAAATGCTTATAAAACATAAACCAAACGTTGTAGATGGTCATTTCTTATTACGCAGTAATAAACTCGGCACTCTAAAGCACCCGAGAGCGTTTTTTTCCATGCCAACCTAACCAGAGTGACGGGAGCGGCACAATTCAGAAAAAGTGCTCAGCTCGCCGAGAAAATGCGATTTAAGCAATAAAATTAAAAATGCTTATAAAACCTAAACCAAACGTTGGAGGTGGTCATTTCTTCATGCGCAGTGATAAACTCGGCACTCTAAAGCACCCGAGAGCGTTTTTTTCCATGCCAACCTAACCAGAGTGACGGGAGCGGCACAATTCAGAAAAAGTGCTCAGCTCGCCGAGAAAATGCGATTTAAGCAATAAAATTAAAAATGCTTATAAAACATAAACCAAACGTTGGAGGTGGTCATTTCTTCATGCGCAGTGATAAACTCGGCACTCTAAAGCACCCGAGAGCGTTTTATTCGATGCCAACCTAACCAGAGTGACGGGAGCGGCACAATTCAGAAAAAGTGCTCAGCTCGCCGAGAAAATGCGATTTAAGCAATAAAATTAAAAATGCTTATAAAACATAAACCAAACGTTGGAGGTGGTCATTTCTTCATGCGCAGTGATAAACTCGGCACTCTAAAGCACCCGAGAGCGTTTTTTTCGATGCCAACCTAACCAGAGTGACGGGAGCGGCACAATTCAGAAAAAGTGCTCAGCTCGCCGAGAAAATGCGATTTAAGCAATAAAATTAAAAATGCTTATAAAACATAAACCAAACGTTGGAGTTGGTCATTTCTTCATGCGCAGTGATAAACTCGGCACTCTAAAGCACCCGAGAGCGTTTTTTTCGATGCCAACCTAACCAGAGTGACGGGAGCGGCACAATTCAGAAAAAGTGCTCAGCTCGCCGAGAAAATGCGATTTAAGCAATAAAATTAAAAATGCTTATAAAACATAAACCAAACGTTGGAGGTGGTCATTTCTTCATGCGCAGTGATAAACTCGGCACTCTAAAGCACCCGAGAGCGTTTTTTTCGATGCCAACCTAACCAGAGTGACGGGAGCGGCACAATTCAGAAAAAGTGCTCAGCTCGCCGAGAAAATGCAATTTAAGCAATAAAATTTAAAATGCTTATAAAACATAAACCAAACGTTGTAGATGGTCATTTCTTATTACGCAGTAATAAACTCGGCACTCTAAAGCACCCGAGAGCGTTTTTTTCCATGCCAACCTAACCAGAGTGACGGGAGCGGCACAATTCAGAAAAAGTGCTCAGCTCGCCGAGAAAATGCGATTTAAGCAATAAAATTAAAAATGCTTATAAAACATAAACCAAACGTTGGAGGTGGTCATTTCTTCATGCGCAGTGATAAACTCGGCACTCTAAAGCACCCGAGAGCGTTTTTTTCCATGCCAACCTAACCAGAGTGACGGGAGCGGCACAATTCAGAAAAAGTGCTCAGCTCGCCGAGAAAATGCGATTTAAGCAATAAAATTAAAAATGCTTATAAAACATAAACCAAACGTTGGAGGTGGTCATTTCTTCATGCGCAGTGATAAACTCGGCACTCTAAAGCACCCGAGAGCGTTTTATTCGATGCCAACCTAACCAGAGTGACGGGAGCGGCACAATTCAGAAAAAGTGCTCAGCTCGCCGAGAAAATGCGATTTAAGCAATAAAATTAAAAATGCTTATAAAACATAAACCAAACGTTGGAGGTGGTCATTTCTTCATGCGCAGTGATAAACTCGGCACTCTAAAGCACCCGAGAGCGTTTTTTTCGATGCCAACCTAACCAGAGTGACGGGAGCGGCACAATTCAGAAAAAGTGCTCAGCTCGCCGAGAAAATGCGATTTAAGCAATAAAATTAAAAATGCTTATAAAACATAAACCAAACGTTGGAGTTGGTCATTTCTTCATGCGCAGTGATAAACTCGGCACTCTAAAGCACCCGAGAGCGTTTTTTTCGATGCCAACCTAACCAGAGTGACGGGAGCGGCACAATTCAGAAAAAGTGCTCAGCTCGCCGAGAAAATGCGATTTAAGCAATAAAATTAAAAATGCTTATAAAACATAAACCAAACGTTGGAGGTGGTCATTTCTTCATGCGCAGTGATAAACTCGGCACTCTAAAGCACCCAAGAGCGTTTTTTTCGATGCCAACCTAACCAGAGTGACGGGAGCGGCACAATTCAGAAAAAGCGCTCAGCTCGCCGAGAAAATGCGATTTAAGCAATAAAATTAAAAATGCTTATAAAACATAAACCAAACGTTGGAGGTGGTCATTTCTTCATGCACAGTGATAAACTCGGCACTCTAAAGCACCCGAGAGCGTTTTTTTCGATGCCAACCTAACCAGAGTGACGGGAGCGGCACAATTCAGAAAAAGTGCTCAGCTCGCCGAGAAAATGCGATTTAAGCAATAAAATTAAAAATGCTTATAAAACATAAACCAAACGTTGTAGATGGTCATTTCTTATTACGCAGTAATAAACTCGGCACTCTAAAGCACCTGAGAGCGTTTTTTTCGATGCCAACCTAACCAGAGTGACGGGAGCGGCACAATTCAGAAAAAGCGCTCAGCTCGCCGAGAAAATGCGATTTAAGCAATAAAATTAAAAATGCTTATAAAACATAAACCAAACGTTGGAGGTGGTCATTTCTTCATGCACAGTGATAAACTCGGCACTCTAAAGCACCCGAGAGCGTTTTTTTCGATGCCAACCTAACCAGAGTGACGGGAGCGGCACAATTCAGAAAAAGTGCTCAGCTCGCCGAGAAAATGCGATTTAAGCAATAAAATTAAAAATGCTTATAAAACATAAACCAAACGTTGTAAATGGTCATTTCTTATTACGCAGTAATAAACTCGGCACTCTAAAGCACCCGAGAGCGTTTTTTTCGATGCCAACCTAACCAGAGTGACGGGAGCGGCACAATTCAGAAAAAGCGCTCAGCTCGCCGAGAAAATGCGATTTAAGCAATAAAATTAAAAATGCTTATAAAACATAAACCAAACGTTGGAGGTGGTCTTTTCTTCATGTGCAGTGATAAACTCGGCACTCTAAAGCACCCGAGAGCGTTTTTTTCCATGCCAACCTAAACAGAGTGACGGGAGCGGCACAATTCAGAAAAAGTGCTCAGCTCGCCGAGAAAATGCGATTTAAGCAATAAAATTAAAAATGCTTATAAAACATAAACCAAACGTTGTAGATGGTCATTTCTTATTACGCAGTAATAAACTCGGCACTCTAAAGCACCCGAGAGCGTTTTTTTCCATGCCAACCTAACCAGAGTGACGGGAGCGGCACAATTCAGAAAAAGTGCTCAGCTCGCCGAGAAAATGCGATTTAAGCAATAAAATTAAAAATGCTTATAAAACATAAACCAAACGTTGGAGGTGGTCATTTCTTCATGCGCAGTGATAAACTCGGCACTCTAAAGCACCCGAGAGCGTTTTTTTCGATGCCAACCTAACCAGAGTGACGGGAGCGGCACAATTCAGAAAAAGTGCTCAGCTCGCCGAGAAAATGCGATTTAAGCAATAAAATTAAAAATGCTTATAAAACATAAACCAAACGTTGGAGGTGGTCATTTCTTCATGCGCAGTGATAAACTCGGCACTCTAAAGCACCCGAGAGCGTTTTTTTCGATGCCAACCTAACCAGAGTGACGGGAGCGGCACAATTCAGAAAAAGTGCTCAGCTCGCCGAGAAAATGCGATTTAAGCAATAAAATTAAAAATGCTTATAAAACATAAACCAAACGTTGGAGGTGGTCATTTCTTCATGCGCAGTGATAAACTCGGCACTCTAAAGCACCCGAGAGCGTTTTTTTCGATGCCAACCTAACCAGAGTGACGGGAGCGGCACAATTCAGAAAAAGTGCTCAGCTCGCCGAGAAAATGCGATTTAAGCAATAAAATTAAAAATGCTTATAAAACATAAACCAAACGTTGTAAATGGTCATTTCTTATTACGCAGTAATAAACTCGGCACTCTAAAGCACCCGAGAGCGTTTTTTTCGATGCCAACCTAACCAGAGTGACGGGAGCGGCACAATTCAGAAAAAGCGCTCAGCTCGCCGAGAAAATGCGATTTAAGCAATAAAATTAAAAATGCTTATAAAACATAAACCAAACGTTGGAGGTGGTCTTTTCTTCATGTGCAGTGATAAACTCGGCACTCTAAAGCACCCGAGAGCGTTTTTTTCCATGCCAACCTAAACAGAGTGACGGGAGCGGCACAATTCAGAAAAAGTGCTCAGCTCGCCGAGAAAATGCGATTTAAGCAATAAAATTAAAAATGCTTATAAAACATAAACCAAACGTTGTAGATGGTCATTTCTTATTACGCAGTAATAAACTCGGCACTCTAAAGCACCCGAGAGCGTTTTTTTCCATGCCAACCTAACCAGAGTGACGGGAGCGGCACAATTCAGAAAAAGTGCTCAGCTCGCCGAGAAAATGCGATTTAAGCAATAAAATTAAAAATGCTTATAAAACATAAACCAAACGTTGGAGGTGGTCATTTCTTCATGCGCAGTGATAAACTCGGCACTCTAAAGCACCCGAGAGCGTTTTTTTTTTCGATGCCAACCTAACCAGAGTGACGGGAGCGGCACAATTCAGAAAAAGTGCTCAGCTCGCCGAGAAAATGCGATTTAAGCAATAAAATTAAAAATGCTTATAAAACATAAACCAAACGTTGTAGATGGTCATTTCTTATTACGCAGTAATAAACTCGGCACTCTAAAGCACCCGAGAGCGTTTTTTTCCATGCCAACCTAACCAGAGTGACGGGAGCGGCACAATTCAGAAAAAGTGCTCAGCTCGCCGAGAAAATGCGATTTAAGCAATAAAATTAAAAATGCTTATAAAACATAAACCAAACGTTGGAGGTGGTCATTTCTTCATGCGCAGTGATAAACTCGGCACTCTAAAGCACCCGAGAGCGTTTTTTTCCATGCCAACCTAACCAGAGTGACGGGAGCGGCACAATTCAGAAAAAGTGCTCAGCTCGCCGAGAAAATGCGATTTAAGCAATAAAATTAAAAATGCTTATAAAACATAAACCAAACGTTGGAGGTGGTCATTTCTTCATGCGCAGTGATAAACTCGGCACTCTAAAGCACCCGAGAGCGTTTTTTTCCATGCCAACCTAACCAGAGTGACGGGAGCGGCACAATTCAGAAAAAGTGCTCAGCTCGCCGAGAAAATGCGATTTAAGCAATAAAATTAAAAATGCTTATAAAACATAAACCAAACGTTGTAGATGGTCATTTCTTATTACGCAGTAATAAACTCGGCACTCTAAAGCACCCGAGAGCGTTTTTTTCCATGCCAACCTAACCAGAGTGACGGGAGCGGCACAATTCAGAAAAAGTGCTCAGCTCGCCGAGAAAATGCGATTTAAGCAATAAAATTAAAAATGCTTATAAAACATAAACCAAACGTTGGAGGTGGTCATTTCTTCATGCGCAGTGATAAACTCGGCACTCTAAAGCACCCGAGAGCGTTTTTTTCCATGCCAACCTAACCAGAGTGACGGGAGCGGCACAATTCAGAAAAAGTGCTCAGCTCGCCGAGAAAATGCGATTTAAGCAATAAAATTAAAAATGCTTATAAAACATAAACCAAACGTTGTAGATGGTCATTTCTTATTACGCAGTAATAAACTCGGCACTCTAAAGCACCCGAGAGCGTTTTTTTCCATGCCAACCTAACCAGAGTGACGGGAGCGGCACAATTCAGAAAAAGTGCTCAGCTCGCCGAGAAAATGCGATTTAAGCAATAAAATTAAAAATGCTTATAAAACATAAACCAAACGTTGGAGGTGGTCATTTCTTCATGCGCAGTGATAAACTCGGCACTCTAAAGCACCCGAGAGCGTTTTATTCGATGCCAACCTAACCAGAGTGACGGGAGCGGCACAATTCAGAAAAAGCGCTCAGCTCGCCGAGAAAATGCGATTTAAGCAATAAAATTAAAAATGCTTATAAAACATAAACCAAACGTTGGAGGTGGTCATTTCTTCATGCGCGGTGATAAACTCGGCACTCTAAAGCACCCGAGAGCGTTTTTTTCCATGCCAACCTAACCAGAGTGACGGGAGCGGCACAATTCAGAAAAAGTGCTCAGCTCGCCGAGAAAATGCGATTTAAGCAATAAAATTAAAAATGCTTATAAAACATAAACCAAACGTTGGAGGTGGTCATTTCTTCATGCGCAGTGATAAACTCGGCACTCTAAAGCACCCGAGAGCGTTTTTTTCGATGCCAACCTAACCAGAGTGACGGGAGCGGCACAATTCAGAAAAAGTGCTCAGCTCGCCGAGTAAATGCGATTTAAGCAATAAAATTAAAAATGCTTATAAAACATAAACCAAACGTTGGAGGTGGTCATTTCTTCATGCGCAGTGATAAACTCGGCACTCTAAAGCACCCGAGAGCGTTTTTTTCGATGCCAACCTAACCAGAGTGACGGGAGCGGCACAATTCAGAAAAAGCGCTCAGCTCGCCGAGAAAATGCGATTTAAGCAATAAAATTAAAAATGCTTATAAAACATAAACCAAACGTTGGAGGTGGTCATTTCTTCATGCGCAGTGATAAACTCGGCACTCTAAAGCACCCTAGAGCGTTTTTTTCCATGCCAACCTAACCAGAGTGACGGGAGCGGCACAATTCAGAAAAAGCGCTCAGCTCGCCGAGAAAATGCGATTTAAGCAATAAAATTAAAAATGCTTATAAAACATAAACCAAACGTTGGAGGTGGTCATTTCTTCATGCACAGTGATAAACTCGGCACTCTAAAGCACCCGAGAGCGTTTTTTTCGATGCCAACCTAACCAGAGTGACGGGAGCGGCACAATTCAGAAAAAGTGCTCAGCTCGCCGAGAAAATGCGATTTAAGCAATAAAATTAAAAATGCTTATAAAACATAAACCAAACGTTGGAGGTGGTCATTTCTTCATGCGCAGTGATAAACTCGGCACTCTAAAGCACCCGAGAGCGTTTTTTTCGATGCCAACCTAACCAGAGTGACGGGAGCGGCACAATTCAGAAAAAGTGCTCAGCTCGCCGAGAAAATGCGATTTAAGCAATAAAACTAAAAATGCTTATGAAACATAAACCAAACGTTGGAGGTGGTCATTTCTTCATGCGCAGTGATAAACTCGGGACTCTAAAGCACCCGAGAGCGTTTTATTCGATGCCAACCTAACCAGAGTGACGGGAGCGGCACAATTCAGAAAAAGTGCTCAGCTCGCCGAGAAAATGCGATTTAAGCAATAAAATTAAAAATGCTTATAAAACATAAACCAAACGTTGGAGGTGGTCATTTCTTCATGCGCAGTGATAAACTCGGCACTCTAAAGCACCCGAGAGCGTTTTTTTCCATGCCAACCTAACCAGAGTGACGGGAGCGGCACAATTCAGAAAAAGTGCTCAGCTCGCCGAGAAAATGCGATTTAAGCAATAAAATTAAAAATGCTTATAAAACATAAACCAAACGTTGGAGGTGGTCATTTCTTCATGCGCAGTGATAAACTCGGCACTCTAAAGCACCCGAGAGCGTTTTTTTCCATGCCAACCTAACCAGAGTGACGGGAGCGGCACAATTCAGAAAAAGTGCTCAGCTCGCCGAGAAAATGCGATTTAAGCAATAAAATTAAAAATGCTTATAAAACATAAACCAAACGTTGGAGGTGGTCATTTCTTCATGCGCAGTGATAAACTCGGCACTCTAAAGCACCCGAGAGCGTTTTATTTGATGCCAACCTAACCAGAGTGACGGGAGCGGCACAATTCAGAAAAAGTGCTCAGCTCGCCGAGAAAATGCGATTTAAGCAATAAAATTAAAAATGCTTATAAAACATAAACCAAACGTTGGAGGTGGTCATTTCTTCATGCGCAGTGATAAACTCGGCACTCTAAAGCACCCGAGAGCGTTTTTTTCGATGCCAACCTAACCAGAGTGACGGGAGCGGCACAATTCAGAAAAAGCGCTCAGCTCGCCGAGAAAATGCGATTTAAGCAATAAAATTAAAAATGCTTATAAAACATAAACCAAACGTTGGAGGTGGTCATTTCTTCATGCACAGTGATAAACTCGGCACTCTAAAGCACCCGAGAGCGTTTTTTTCGATGCCAACCTAACCAGAGTGACGGGAGCGGCACAATTCAGAAAAAGTGCTCAGCTCGCCGAGAAAATGCGATTTAAGCAATAAAATTAAAAATGCTTATAAAACATAAACCAAACGTTGTAAATGGTCATTTCTTATTACGCAGTAATAAACTCGGCACTCTAAAGCACCCGAGAGCGTTTTTTCGATGCCAACCTAACCAGAGTGACGGGAGCGGCACAATACAGAAAAAGCGCTCAGCTCGCCGAGAAAATGCGATTTAAGCAATAAAATTAAAAATGCTTATAAAACATAAACCAAACGTTGGAGGTGGTCTTTTCTTCATGCGCAGTGATAAACTCGGCACTCTAAAGCACCCGAGAGCGTTTTTTTCCATGCCAACCTAAACAGAGTGACGGGAGCGG
Source organism: Syngnathus typhle (assembly GCF_033458585.1). Taxonomy (NCBI): domain Eukaryota; kingdom Metazoa; phylum Chordata; class Actinopteri; order Syngnathiformes; family Syngnathidae; genus Syngnathus; species Syngnathus typhle. Next base: position 186,518 of record NW_026871951.1, on the reverse strand, counting down.
CACAATTCAGAAAAAGTGCTCAGCTCGCCGAGAAAATGCGATTTAAGCAATAAAATTAAAAATGCTTATAAAATATAAACCAAACGTTGTAGATGGTCATTTCTTATTACGCAGTAATAAACTCGGCACTCTAAAGCACCCGAGAGCGTTTTTTTCCATGCCAACCTAACCAGAGTGACGGGAGCGGCACAATTCAGAAAAAGTGCTCAGCTCGCCGAGAAAATGCGATTTAAGCAATAAAATTAAAAATGCTTATAAAACATAAACCAAACGTTGGAGGTGGTCATTTCTTCATGCGCAGTGATAAACTCGGCACTCTAAAGCACCCGAGAGCGTTTTTTTCGATGCCAACCTAACCAGAGTGACGGGAGCGGCACAATTCAGAAAAAGTGCTCAGCTCGCCGAGAAAATGCGATTTAAGCAATAAAATTAAAAATGCTTATAAAACATAAACCAAACGTTGGAGGTGGTCATTTCTTCATGCGCAGTGATAAACTCGGCACTCTAAAGCACCCGAGAGCGTTTTTTTCCATGCCAACCTAACCAGAGTGACGGGAGCGGCACAATTCAGAAAAAGTGCTCAGCTCGCCGAGAAAATGCGATTTAAGCAATAAAATTAAAAATGCTTATAAAACATAAACCAAACGTTGGAGTTGGTCATTTCTTCATGCGCAGTGATAAACTCGGCACTCTAAAGCACCCGAGAGCGTTTTTTTCGATGCCAACCTAACCAGAGTGACGGGAGCGGCACAATTCAGAAAAAGTGCTCAGCTCGCCGAGAAAATGCGATTTAAGCAATAAAATTAAAAATGCTTATAAAACATAAACCAAACGTTGGAGGTGGTCATTTCTTCATGCGCTGTGATAAACTCGGCACTCTAAAGCACCCAAGAGCGTTTTTTTCGATGCCAACCTAACCAGAGTGACGGGAGCGGCACAATTCAGAAAAAGCGCTCAGCTCGCCGAGAAAATGCGATTTAAGCAATAAAATTAAAAATGCTTATAAAACATAAACCAAACGTTGGAGGTGGTCATTTCTTCATGCACAGTGATAAACTCGGCACTCTAAAGCACCCGAGAGCGTTTTTTTCGATGCCAACCTAACCAGAGTGACGGGAGCGGCACAATTCAGAAAAAGTGCTCAGCTCGCCGAGAAAATGCGATTTAAGCAATAAAATTAAAAATGCTTATAAAACATAAACCAAACGTTGTAGATGGTCATTTCTTATTACGCAGTAATAAACTCGGCACTCTAAAGCACCCGAGAGCGTTTTTTTCGATGCCAACCTAACCAGAGTGACGGGAGCGGCACAATTCAGAAAAAGCGCTCAGCTCGCCGAGAAAATGCGATTTAAGCAATAAAATTAAAAATGCTTATAAAACATAAACCAAACGTTGGAGGTGGTCATTTCTTCATGCACAGTGATAAACTCGGCACTCTAAAGCACCCGAGAGCGTTTTTTTCGATGCCAACCTAACCAGAGTGACGGGAGCGGCACAATTCAGAAAAAGTGCTCAGCTCGCCGAGAAAATGCGATTTAAGCAATAAAATTAAAAATGCTTATAAAACATAAACCAAACGTTGTAAATGGTCATTTCTTATTACGCAGTAATAAACTCGGCACTCTAAAGCACCCGAGAGCGTTTTTTTCGATGCCAACCTAACCAGAGTGACGGGAGCGGCACAATTCAGAAAAAGCGCTCAGCTCGCCGAGAAAATGCGATTTAAGCAATAAAATTAAAAATGCTTATAAAACATAAACCAAACGTTGGAGGTGGTCTTTTCTTCATGTGCAGTGATAAACTCGGCACTCTAAAGCACCCGAGAGCGTTTTTTTCCATGCCAACCTAAACAGAGTGACGGGAGCGGCACAATTCAGAAAAAGTGCTCAGCTCGCCGAGAAAATGCGATTTAAGCAATAAAATTAAAAATGCTTATAAAACATAAACCAAACGTTGTAGATGGTCATTTCTTATTACGCAGTAATAAACTCGGCACTCTAAAGCACCCGAGAGCGTTTTTTTCCATGCCAACCTAACCAGAGTGACGGGAGCGGCACAATTCAGAAAAAGTGCTCAGCTCGCCGAGAAAATGCGATTTAAGCAATAAAATTAAAAATGCTTATAAAACATAAACCAAACGTTGGAGGTGGTCATTTCTTCATGCGCAGTGATAAACTCGGCACTCTAAAGCACCCGAGAGCGTTTTTTTCGATGCCAACCTAACCAGAGTGACGGGAGCGGCACAATTCAGAAAAAGTGCTCAGCTCGCCGAGAAAATGCGATTTAAGCAATAAAATTAAAAATGCTTATAAAACATAAACCAAACGTTGGAGGTGGTCATTTCTTCATGCGCAGTGATAAACTCGGCACTCTAAAGCACCCGAGAGCGTTTTTTTCGATGCCAACCTAACCAGAGTGACGGGAGCGGCACAATTCAGAAAAAGTGCTCAGCTCGCCGAGAAAATGCGATTTAAGCAATAAAATTAAAAATGCTTTAAAACATAAACCAAACGTTGGAGGTGGTCATTTCTTCATGCACAGTGATAAACTCGGCACTCTAAAGCACCCGAGAGCGTTTTTTTCGATGCCAACCTAACCAGAGTGACGGGAGCGGCACAATTCAGAAAAAGTGCTCAGCTCGCCGAGAAAATGCGATTTAAGCAATAAAATTAAAAATGCTTATAAAACATAAACCAAACGTTGGAGGTGGTCATTTCTTCATGCGCAGTGATAAACTCGGCACTCTAAAGCACCCGAGAGCGTTTTTTTCGATGCCAACCTAACCAGAGTGACGGGAGCGGCACAATTCAGAAAAAGCGCTCAGCTCGCCGAGAAAATGCGATTTAAGCAATAAAATTAAAAATGCTTATAAAACATAAACCAAACGTTGGAGGTGGTCATTTCTTCATGCGCAGTGATAAACTCGGCACTCTAAAGCACCCGAGAGCGTTTTTTTCCATGCCAACCTAACCAGAGTGACGGGAGCGGCACAATTCAGAAAAAGCGCTCAGCTCGCCGAGAAAATGCGATTTAAGCAATAAAATTAAAAATGCTTATAAAACATAAACCAAACGTTGGAGGTGGTCATTTCTTCATGCACAGTGATAAACTCGGCACTCTAAAGCACCCGAGAGCGTTTTTTTCGATGCCAACCTAACCAGAGTGACGGGAGCGGCACAATTCAGAAAAAGTGCTCAGCTCGCCGAGAAAATGCGATTTAAGCAATAAAATTAAAAATGCTTATAAAACATAAACCAAACGTTGGAGGTGGTCATTTCTTCATGCGCAGTGATAAACTCGGCACTCTAAAGCACCCGAGAGCGTTTTTTTCGATGCCAACCTAACCAGAGTGACGGGAGCGGCACAATTCAGAAAAAGTGCTCAGCTCGCCGAGAAAATGCGATTTAAGCAATAAAATTAAAAATGCTTATAAAACATAAACCAAACGTTGGAGGTGGTCATTTCTTCATGCGCAGTGATAAACTCGGGACTCTAAAGCACCCGAGAGCGTTTTTTTCGATGCCAACCTAACCAGAGTGACGGGAGCGGCACAATTCAGAAAAAGTGCTCAGCTCGCCGAGAAAATGCGATTTAAGCAATAAAATTAAAAATGCTTATAAAACATAAACCAAACGTTGGAGGTGGTCATTTCTTCATGCGCAGTGATAAACTCGGCACTCTAAAGCACCCGAGAGCGTTTTTTTCGATGCCAACCTAACCAGAGTGACGGGAGCGGCACAATTCAGAAAAAGCGCTCAGCTCGCCGAGAAAATGCGATTTAAGCAATAAAATTAAAAATGCTTATAAAACATAAACCAAACGTTGGAGGTGGTCATTTCTTCATGCGCAGTGATAAACTCGGCACTCTAAAGCACCCGAGAGCGTTTTTTTCGATGCCAACCTAACCAGAGTGACGGGAGCGGCACAATTCAGAAAAAGCGCTCAGCTCGCCGAGAAAATGCGATTTAAGCAATAAAATTAAAAATGCTTATAAAACATAAACCAAACGTTGGAGGTGGTCATTTCTTCATGCGCGGTGATAAACTCGGCACTCTAAAGCACCCGAGAGCGTTTTTTTCCATGCCAACCTAACCAGAGTGACGGGAGCGGCACAATTCAGAAAAAGTGCTCAGCTCGCCGAGAAAATGCGATTTAAGCAATAAAATTAAAAATGCTTATAAAACATAAACCAAACGTTGGAGGTGGTCATTTCTTCATGCGCAGTGATAAACTCGGGACTCTAAAGCACCCGAGAGCGTTTTATTCGATGCCAACCTAACCAGAGTGACGGGAGCGGCACAATTCAGAAAAAGCGCTCAGCTCGCCGAGAAAATGCGATTTAAGCAATAAAATTAAAAATGCTTATAAAACATAAACCAAACGTTGGAGGTGGTCATTTCTTCATGCACAGTGATAAACTCGGCACTCTAAAGCACCCGAGAGCGTTTTTTTCGATGCCAACCTAACCAGAGTGACGGGAGCGGCACAATTCAGAAAAAGTGCTCAGCTCGCCGAGAAAATGCGATTTAAGCAATAAAATTAAAAATGCTTATAAAACATAAACCAAACGTTGGAGGTGGTCATTTCTTCATGCGCAGTGATAAACTCGGCACTCTAAAGCACCCGAGAGCGTTTTTTTCGATGCCAACCTAACCAGAGTGACGGGAGCGGCACAATTCAGAAAAAGTGCTCAGCTCGCCGAGAAAATGCGATTTAAGCAATAAAATTAAAAATGCTTATAAAACATAAACCAAACGTTGGAGGTGGTCATTTCTTCATGCGCAGTGATAAACTCGGGACTCTAAAGCACCCGAGAGCGTTTTATTCGATGCCAACCTAACCAGAGTGACGGGAGCGGCACAATTCAGAAAAAGTGCTCAGCTCGCCGAGAAAATGCGATTTAAGCAATAAAATTAAAAATGCTTATAAAACATAAACCAAACGTTGGAGGTGGTCATTTCTTCATGCGCAGTGATAAACTCGGCACTCTAAAGCACCCGAGAGTGTTTTTTTCGATGCCAACCTAACCAGAGTGACGGGAGCGGCACAATTCAGAAAAAGCGCTCAGCTCGCCGAGAAAATGCGATTTAAGCAATAAAATTAAAAATGCTTATAAAACATAAACCAAACGTTGGAGGTGGTCATTTCTTCATGCGCAGTGATAAACTCGGCACTCTAAAGCACCCGAGAGCGTTTTTTTCGATGCCAACCTAACCAGAGTGACGGGAGCGGCACAATTCAGAAAAAGCGCTCAGCTCGCCGAGAAAATGCGATTTAAGCAATAAAATTAAAAATGCTTATAAAACATAAACCAAACGTTGGAGGTGGTCATTTCTTCATGCGCAGTGATAAACTCGGCACTCTAAAGCACCCGAGAGCGTTTTTTTCGATGCCAACCTAACCAGAGTGACGGGAGCGGCACAATTCAGAAAAAGTGCTCAGCTCGCCGAGAAAATGCGATTTAAGCAATAAAATTAAAAATGCTTATAAAACATAAACCAAACGTTGGAGGTGGTCATTTCTTCATGCGCAGTGATAAACTCGGCACTCTAAAGCACCCGAGAGCGTTTTTTTCGATGCCAACCTAACCAGAGTGACGGGAGCGGCACAATTCAGAAAAAGCGCTCAGCTCGCCGAGAAAATGCGATTTAAGCAATAAAATTAAAAATGCTTATAAAACATAAACCAAACGTTGGAGGTGGTCATTTCTTCATGCACAGTGATAAACTCGGCACTCTAAAGCACCCGAGAGCGTTTTTTTCGATGCCAACCTAACCAGAGTGACGGGAGCGGCACAATTCAGAAAAAGTGCTCAGCTCGCCGAGAAAATGCGATTTAAGCAATAAAATTAAAAATGCTTATAAAACATAAACCAAACGTTGGAGGTGGTCATTTCTTCATGCGCAGTGATAAACTCGGCACTCTAAAGCACCCGAGAGCGTTTTTTTCGATGCCAACCTAACCAGAGTGACGGGAGCGGCACAATTCAGAAAAAGCGCTCAGCTCGCCGAGAAAATGCGATTTAAGCAATAAAATTAAAAATGCTTATAAAACATAAACCAAACGTTGGAGGTGGTCATTTCTTCATGCGCAGTGATAAACTCGGCACTCTAAAGCACCCGAGAGCGTTTTTTTCCATGCCAACCTAACCAGAGTGACGGGAGCGGCACAATTCAGAAAAAGCGCTCAGCTCGCCGAGAAAATGCGATTTAAGCAATAAAATTAAAAATGCTTATAAAACATAAACCAAACGTTGGAGGTGGTCATTTCTTCATGCACAGTGATAAACTCGGCACTCTAAAGCACCCGAGAGCGTTTTTTTCGATGCCAACCTAACCAGAGTGACGGGAGCGGCACAATTCAGAAAAAGTGCTCAGCTCGCCGAGAAAATGCGATTTAAGCAATAAAATTAAAAATGCTTATAAAACATAAACCAAACGTTGGAGGTGGTCATTTCTTCATGCGCAGTGATAAACTCGGCACTCTAAAGCACCCGAGAGCGTTTTTTTCGATGCCAACCTAACCAGAGTGACGGGAGCGGCACAATTCAGAAAAAGTGCTCAGCTCGCCGAGAAAATGCGATTTAAGCAATAAAATTAAAAATGCTTATAAAACATAAACCAAACGTTGGAGGTGGTCATTTCTTCATGCGCAGTGATAAACTCGGGACTCTAAAGCACCCGAGAGCGTTTTATTCGATGCCAACCTAACCAGAGTGACGGGAGCGGCACAATTCAGAAAAAGTGCTCAGCTCGCCGAGAAAATGCGATTTAAGCAATAAAATTAAAAATGCTTATAAAACATAAACCAAACGTTGGAGGTGGTCATTTCTTCATGCGCAGTGATAAACTCGGCACTCTAAAGCACCCGAGAGCGTTTTTTTCGATGCCAACCTAACCAGAGTGACGGGAGCGGCACAATTCAGAAAAAGCGCTCAGCTCGCCGAGAAAATGCGATTTAAGCAATAAAATTAAAAATGCTTATAAAACATAAACCAAAAGTTGGAGGTGGTCATTTCTTCATGCGCAGTGATAAACTCGGCACTCTAAAGCACCCGAGAGCGTTTTTTTCGATGCCAACCTAACCAGAGTGACGGGAGCGGCACAATTCAGAAAAAGCGCTCAGCTCGCCGAGAAAATGCGATTTAAGCAATAAAATTAAAAATGCTTATAAAACATAAACCAAACGTTGGAGGTGGTCATTTCTTCATGCGCAGTGATAAACTCGGCACTCTAAAGCACCCGAGAGCGTTTTTTTCGATGCCAACCTAACCAGAGTGACGGGAGCGGCACAATTCAGAAAAAGTGCTCAGCTCGCCGAGAAAATGCGATTTAAGCAATAAAATTAAAAATGCTTATAAAACATAAACCAAACGTTGGAGGTGGTCATTTCTTCATGCGCAGTGATAAACTCGGCACTCTAAAGCACCCGAGAGCGTTTTTTTCGATGCCAACCTAACCAGAGTGACGGGAGCGGCACAATTCAGAAAAAGCGCTCAGCTCGCCGAGAAAATGCGATTTAAGCAATAAAATTAAAAATGCTTATAAAACATAAACCAAACGTTGGAGGTGGTCATTTCTTATTACGCAGTAATAAACTCGGCACTCTAAAGCACCCGAGAGCGTTTTTTTCGATGCCAACCTAACCAGAGTGACGGGAGCGGCACAATTCAGAAAAAGCGCTCAGCTCGCCGAGAAAATGCGATTTAAGCAATAAAATTAAAAATGCTTATAAAACATAAACCAAACGTTGGAGGTGGTCTTTTCTTCATGTGCAGTGATAAACTCGGCACTCTAAAGCACCCGAGAGCGTTTTTTTCCATGCCAACCTAAACAGAGTGACGGGAGCGGCACAATTCAGAAAAAGTGCTCAGCTCGCCGAGAAAATGCGATTTAAGCAATAAAATTAAAAATGCTTATAAAACATAAACCAAACGTTGTAGATGGTCATTTCTTATTACGCAGTAATAAACTCGGCACTCTAAAGCACCCGAGAGCGTTTTTTTCCATGCCAACCTAACCAGAGTGACGGGAGCGGCACAATTCAGAAAAAGTGCTCAGCTCGCCGAGAAAATGCGATTTAAGCAATAAAATTAAAAATGCTTATAAAACATAAACCAAACGTTGGAGGTGGTCATTTCTTCATGCGCAGTGATAAACTCGGCACTCTAAAGCACCCGAGAGCGTTTTTTTCGATGCCAACCTAACCAGAGTGACGGGAGCGGCACAATTCAGAAAAAGTGCTCAGCTCGCCGAGAAAATGCGATTTAAGCAATAAAATTAAAAATGCTTATAAAACATAAACCAAACGTTGTAGATGGTCATTTCTTATTACGCAGTAATAAACTCGGCACTCTAAAGCACCCGAGAGCCTTTTTTTCCATGCCAACCTAACCAGAGTGACGGGAGCGGCACAATTCAGAAAAAGTGCTCAGCTCGCCGAGAAAATGCGATTTAAGCAATAAAATTAAAAATGCTTATAAAACATAAACCAAACGTTGGAGGTGGTCATTTCTTCATGCGCAGTGATAAACTCGGCACTCTAAAGCACCCGAGAGCGTTTTTTTCGATGCCAACCTAACCAGAGTGACGGGAGCGGCACAATTCAGAAAAAGTGCTCAGCTCGCCGAGAAAATGCGATTTAAGCAATAAAATTAAAAATGCTTATAAAACATAAACCAAACGTTGGAGGTGGTCATTTCTTCATGCGCAGTGATAAACTCGGGACTCTAAAGCACCCGAGAGCGTTTTATTCGATGCCAACCTAACCAGAGTGACGGGAGCGGCACAATTCAGAAAAAGTGCTCAGCTCGCCGAGAAAATGCGATTTAAGCAATAAAATTAAAAATGCTTATAAAACATAAACCAAACGTTGGAGGTGGTCATTTCTTCATGCGCAGTGATAAACTCGGCACTCTAAAGCACCCGAGAGCGTTTTTTTCGATGCCAACCTAACCAGAGTGACGGGAGCGGCACAATTCAGAAAAAGCGCTCAGCTCGCCGAGAAAATGCGATTTAAGCAATAAAATTAAAAATGCTTATAAAACATAAACCAAACGTTGGAGGTGGTCATTTCTTCATGCGCAGTGATAAACTCGGCACTCTAAAGCACCCGAGAGCGTTTTTTTCGATGCCAACCTAACCAGAGTGACGGGAGCGGCACAATTCAGAAAAAGCGCTCAGCTCGCCGAGAAAATGCGATTTAAGCAATAAAATTAAAAATGCTTATAAAACATAAACCAAACGTTGGAGGTGGTCATTTCTTCATGCGCAGTGATAAACTCGGCACTCTAAAGCACCCGAGAGCGTTTTTTTCGATGCCAACCTAACCAGAGTGACGGGAGCGGCACAATTCAGAAAAAGTGCTCAGCTCGCCGAGAAAATGCGATTTAAGCAATAAAATTAAAAATGCTTATAAAACATAAACCAAACGTTGGAGGTGGTCATTTCTTCATGCGCAGTGATAAACTCGGCACTCTAAAGCACCCGAGAGCGTTTTTTTCGATGCCAACCTAACCAGAGTGACGGGAGCGGCACAATTCAGAAAAAGCGCTCAGCTCGCCGAGAAAATGCGATTTAAGCAATAAAATTAAAAATGCTTATAAAACATAAACCAAACGTTGGAGGTGGTCATTTCTTCATGCACAGTGATAAACTCGGCACTCTAAAGCACCCGAGAGCGTTTTTTTCGATGCCAACCTAACCAGAGTGACGGGAGCGGCACAATTCAGAAAAAGTGCTCAGCTCGCCGAGAAAATGCGATTTAAGCAATAAAATTAAAAATGCTTATAAAACATAAACCAAACGTTGGAGGTGGTCATTTCTTCATGCGCAGTGATAAACTCGGCACTCTAAAGCACCCGAGAGCGTTTTTTTCGATGCCAACCTAACCAGAGTGACGGGAGCGGCACAATTCAGAAAAAGTGCTCAGCTCGCCGAGAAAATGCGATTTAAGCAATAAAATTAAAAATGCTTATAAAACATAAACCAAACGTTGGAGGTGGTCATTTCTTCATGCGCAGTGATAAACTCGGCACTCTAAAGCACCCGAGAGCGTTTTTTTCGATGCCAACCTAACCAGAGTGACGGGAGCGGCACAATTCAGAAAAAGTGCTCAGCTCGCCGAGAAAATGCGATTTAAGCAATAAAATTAAAAATGCTTATAAAACATAAACCAAACGTTGGAGGTGGTCATTTCTTCATGCGCAGTGATAAACTCGGCACTCTAAAGCACCCGAGAGCGTTTTTTTCGATGCCAACCTAACCAGAGTGACGGGAGCGGCACAATTCAGAAAAAGCGCTCAGCTCGCCGAGAAAATGCGATTTAAGCAATAAAATTAAAAATGCTTATAAAACATAAACCAAACGTTGGAGGTGGTCATTTCTTCATGCACAGTGATAAACTCGGCACTCTAAAGCACCCGAGAGCGTTTTTTTCGATGCCAACCTAACCAGAGTGACGGGAGCGGCACAATTCAGAAAAAGTGCTCAGCTCGCCGAGAAAATGCGATTTAAGCAATAAAATTAAAAATGCTTATAAAACATAAACCAAACGTTGGAGGTGGTCATTTCTTCATGCGCAGTGTTAAACTCGGCACTCTAAAGCACCCGAGAGCGTTTTTTTCGATGCCAACCTAACCAGAGTGACGGGAGCGGCACAATTCAGAAAAAGCGCTCAGCTCGCCGAGAAAATGCGATTTAAGCAATAAAATTAAAAATGCTTATAAAACATAAACCAAACGTTGGAGGTGGTCATTTCTTCATGCGCAGTGATAAACTCGGCACTCTAAAGCACCCGAGAGCGTTTTTTTCCATGCCAACCTAACCAGAGTGACGGGAGCGGCACAATTCAGAAAAAGCGCTCAGCTCGCCGAGAAAATGCGATTTAAGCAATAAAATTAAAAATGCTTATAAAACATAAACCAAACGTTGGAGGTGGTCATTTCTTCATGCACAGTGATAAACTCGGCACTCTAAAGCACCCGAGAGCGTTTTTTTCGATGCCAACCTAACCAGAGTGACGGGAGCGGCACAATTCAGAAAAAGTGCTCAGCTCGCCGAGAAAATGCGATTTAAGCAATAAAATTAAAAATGCTTATAAAACATAAACCAAACGTTGGAGGTGGTCATTTCTTCATGCGCAGTGATAAACTCGGCACTCTAAAGCACCCGAGAGCGTTTTTTTCGATGCCAACCTAACCAGAGTGACGGGAGCGGCACAATTCAGAAAAAGTGCTCAGCTCGCCGAGAAAATGCGATTTAAGCAATAAAATTAAAAATGCTTATAAAACATAAACCAAACGTTGGAGGTGGTCATTTCTTCATGCGCAGTGATAAACTCGGGACTCTAAAGCACCCGAGAGCGTTTTATTCGATGCCAACCTAACCAGAGTGACGGGAGCGGCACAATTCAGAAAAAGTGCTCAGCTCGCCGAGAAAATGCGATTTAAGCAATAAAATTAAAAATGCTTATAAAACATAAACCAAACGTTGGAGGTGGTCATTTCTTCATGCGCAGTGATAAACTCGGCACTCTAAAGCACCCGAGAGCGTTTTTTTCGATGCCAACCTAACCAGAGTGACGGGAGCGGCACAATTCAGAAAAAGCGCTCAGCTCGCCGAGAAAATGCGATTTAAGCAATAAAATTAAAAATGCTTATAAAACATAAACCAAACGTTGGAGGTGGTCATTTCTTCATGCGCAGTGATAAACTCGGCACTCTAAAGCACCCGAGAGCGTTTTTTTCGATGCCAACCTAACCAGAGTGACGGGAGCGGCACAATTCAGAAAAAGCGCTCAGCTCGCCGAGAAAATGCGATTTAAGCAATAAAATTAAAAATGCTTATAAAACATAAACCAAACGTTGGAGGTGGTCATTTCTTCATGCGCGGTGATAAACTCGGCACTCTAAAGCACCCGAGAGCGTTTTTTTCCATGCCAACCTAACCAGAGTGACGGGAGCGGCACAATTCAGAAAAAGTGCTCAGCTCGCCGAGAAAATGCGATTTAAGCAATAAAATTAAAAATGCTTATAAAACATAAACCAAACGTTGGAGGTGGTCATTTCTTCATGCGCAGTGATAAACTCGGCACTCTAAAGCACCCAAGAGCGTTTTTTTCGATGCCAACCTAACCAGAGTGACGGGAGCGGCACAATTCAGAAAAAGTGCTCAGCTCGCCGAGTAAATGCGATTTAAGCAATAAAATTAAAAATGCTTATAAAACATAAACCAAACGTTGGAGGTGGTCATTTCTTCATGCGCAGTGATAAACTCGGCACTCTAAAGCACCCGAGAGCGTTTTTTTCGATGCCAACCTAACCAGAGTGACGGGAGCGGCACAATTCAGAAAAAGCGCTCAGCTCGCCGAGAAAATGCGATTTAAGCAATAAAATTAAAAATGCTTATAAAACATAAACCAAACGTTGGAGGTGGTCATTTCTTCATGCGCAGTGATAAACTCGGCACTCTAAAGCACCCGAGAGCGTTTTTTTCCATGCCAACCTAACCAGAGTGACGGGAGCGGCACAATTCAGAAAAAGCGCTCAGCTCGCCGAGAAAATGCGATTTAAGCAATAAAATTAAAAATGCTTATAAAACATAAACCAAACGTTGGAGGTGGTCATTTCTTCATGCACAGTGATAAACTCGGCACTCTAAAGCACCCGAGAGCGTTTTTTTCGATGCCAACCTAACCAGAGTGACGGGAGCGGCACAATTCAGAAAAAGTGCTCAGCTCGCCGAGAAAATGCGATTTAAGCAATAAAATTAAAAATGCTTATAAAACATAAACCAAACGTTGGAGGTGGTCATTTCTTCATGCGCAGTGATAAACTCGGCACTCTAAAGCACCCGAGAGCGTTTTTTTCGATGCCAACCTAACCAGAGTGACGGGAGCGGCACAATTCAGAAAAAGTGCTCAGCTCGCCGAGAAAATGCGATTTAAGCAATAAAATTAAAAATGCTTATAAAACATAAACCAAACGTTGGAGGTGGTCATTTCTTCATGCGCAGTGATAAACTCGGGACTCTAAAGCACCCGAGAGCGTTTTATTCGATGCCAACCTAACCAGAGTGACGGGAGCGGCACAATTCAGAAAAAGTGCTCAGCTCGCCGAGAAAATGCGATTTAAGCAATAAAATTAAAAATGCTTATAAAACATAAACCAAACGTTGGAGGTGGTCATTTCTTCATGCGCAGTGATAAACTCGGCACTCTAAAGCACCCGAGAGCGTTTTTTTCGATGCCAACCTAACCAGAGTGACGGGAGCGGCACAATTCAGAAAAAGCGCTCAGCTCGCCGAGAAAATGCGATTTAAGCAATAAAATTAAAAATGCTTATAAAACATAAACCAAACGTTGGAGGTGGTCATTTCTTCATGCGCAGTGATAAACTCGGCACTCTAAAGCACCCGAGAGCGTTTTTTTCGATGCCAACCTAACCAGAGTGACGGGAGCGGCACAATTCAGAAAAAGCGCTCAGCTCGCCGAGAAAATGCGATTTAAGCAATAAAATTAAAAATGCTTATAAAACATAAACCAAACGTTGGAGGTGGTCATTTCTTCATGCGCAGTGATAAACTCGGCACTCTAAAGCACCCGAGAGCGTTTTTTTCGATGCCAACCTAACCAGAGTGACGGGAGCGGCACAATTCAGAAAAAGTGCTCAGCTCGCCGAGAAAATGCGATTTAAGCAATAAAATTAAAAATGCTTATAAAACATAAACCAAACGTTGGAGGTGGTCATTTCTTCATGCGCAGTGATAAACTCGGCACTCTAAAGCACCCGAGAGCGTTTTTTTCGATGCTAACCTAACCAGAGTGACGGGAGCGGCACAATTCAGAAAAAGCGCTCAGATCGCCGAGAAAATGCGATTTAAGCAATAAAATTAAAAATGCTTATAAAACATAAACCAAACGTTGGAGGTGGTCATTTCTTCATGCACAGTGATAAACTCGGCACTCTAAAGCACCCGAGAGCGTTTTTTTCGATGCCAACCTAACCAGAGTGACGGGAGCGGCACAATTCAGAAAAAGTGCTCAGCTCGCCGAGAAAATGCGATTTAAGCAATAAAATTAAAAATGCTTATAAAACATAAACCAAACGTTGGAGGTGGTCATTTCTTCATGCGCAGTGATAAACTCGGCACTCTAAAGCACCCGAGAGCGTTTTTTTCGATGCCAACCTAACCAGAGTGACGGGAGCGGCACAATTCAGAAAAAGCGCTCAGCTCGCCGAGAAAATGCGATTTAAGCAATAAAATTAAAAATGCTTATAAAACATAAACCAAACGTTGGAGGTGGTCATTTCTTCATGCGCAGTGATAAACTCGGCACTCTAAAGCACCCGAGAGCGTTTTTTTCCATGCCAACCTAACCAGAGTGACGGGAGCGGCACAATTCAGAAAAAGCGCTCAGCTCGCCGAGAAAATGCGATTTAAGCAATAAAATTAAAAATGCTTATAAAACATAAACCAAACGTTGGAGGTGGTCATTTCTTCATGCACAGTGATAAACTCGGCACTCTAAAGCACCCGAGAGCGTTTTTTTCGATGCCAACCTAACCAGAGTGACGGGAGCGGCACAATTCAGAAAAAGTGCTCAGCTCGCCGAGAAAATGCGATTTAAGCAATAAAATTAAAAATGCTTATAAAACATAAACCAAACGTTGGAGGTGGTCATTTCTTCATGCGCAGTGATAAACTCGGCACTCTAAAGCACCCGAGAGCGTTTTTTTCGATGCCAACCTAACCAGAGTGACGGGAGCGGCACAATTCAGAAAAAGTGCTCAGCTCGCCGAGAAAATGCGATTTAAGCAATAAAATTAAAAATGCTTATAAAACATAAACCAAACGTTGGAGGTGGTCATTTCTTCATGCGCAGTGATAAACTCGGGACTCTAAAGCACCCGAGAGCGTTTTATTCGATGCCAACCTAACCAGAGTGACGGGAGCGGCACAATTCAGAAAAAGTGCTCAGCTCGCCGAGAAAATGCGATTTAAGCAATAAAATTAAAAATGCTTATAAAACATAAACCAAACGTTGGAGGTGGTCATTTCTTCATGCGCAGTGATAAACTCGGCACTCTAAAGCACCCGAGAGCGTTTTTTTCGATGCCAACCTAACCAGAGTGACGGGAGCGGCACAATTCAGAAAAAGCGCTCAGCTCGCCGAGAAAATGCGATTTAAGCAATAAAATTAAAAATGCTTATAAAACATAAACCAAACGTTGGAGGTGGTCATTTCTTCATGCGCAGTGATAAACTCGGCACTCTAAAGCACCCGAGAGCGTTTTTTTCGATGCCAACCTAACCAGAGTGACGGGAGCGGCACAATTCAGAAAAAGCGCTCAGCTCGCCGAGAAAATGCGATTTAAGCAATAAAATTAAAAATGCTTATAAAACATAAACCAAACGTTGGAGGTGGTCATTTCTTCATGCGCAGTGATAAACTCGGCACTCTAAAGCACCCGAGAGCGTTTTTTTCGATGCCAACCTAACCAGAGTGACGGGAGCGGCACAATTCAGAAAAAGTGCTCAGCTCGCCGAGAAAATGCGATTTAAGCAATAAAATTAAAAATGCTTATAAAACATAAACCAAACGTTGGAGGTGGTCATTTCTTCATGCACAGTGATAAACTCGGCACTCTAAAGCACCCGAGAGCGTTTTTTTCGATGCCAACCTAACCAGAGTGACGGGAGCGGCACAATTCAGAAAAAGCGCTCAGCTCGCCGAGAAAATGCGATTTAAGCAATAAAATTAAAAATGCTTATAAAACATAAACCAAACGTTGGAGGTGGTCATTTCTTCATGCGCAGTGATAAACTCGGCACTCTAAAGCACCCGAGAGCGTTTTTTTCCATGCCAACCTAACCAGAGTGACGGGAGCGGCACAATTCAGAAAAAGCGCTCAGCTCGCCGAGAAAATGCGATTTAAGCAATAAAATTAAAAATGCTTATAAAACATAAACCAAACGTTGGAGGTGGTCATTTCTTCATGCACAGTGATAAACTCGGCACTCTAAAGCACCCGAGAGCGTTTTTTTCGATGCCAACCTAACCAGAGTGACGGGAGCGGCACAATTCAGAAAAAGTGCTCAGCTCGCCGAGAAAATGCGATTTAAGCAATAAAATTAAAAATGCTTATAAAACATAAACCAAACGTTGGAGGTGGTCATTTCTTCATGCGCAGTGATAAACTCGGCACTCTAAAGCACCCGAGAGCGTTTTTTTCGATGCCAACCTAACCAGAGTGACGGGAGCGGCACAATTCAGAAAAAGTGCTCAGCTCGCCGAGAAAATGCGATTTAAGCAATAAAATTAAAAATGCTTATAAAACATAAACCAAACGTTGGAGGTGGTCATTTCTTCATGCGCAGTGATAAACTCGGGACTCTAAAGCACCCGAGAGCGTTTTATTCGATGCCAACCTAACCAGAGTGACGGGAGCGGCACAATTCAGAAAAAGTGCTCAGCTCGCCGAGAAAATGCGATTTAAGCAATAAAATTAAAAATGCTTATAAAACATAAACCAAACGTTGGAGGTGGTCATTTCTTCATGCGCAGTGATAAACTCGGCACTCTAAAGCACCCGAGAGCGTTTTTTTCGATGCCAACCTAACCAGAGTGACGGGAGCGGCACAATTCAGAAAAAGCGCTCAGCTCGCCGAGAAAATGCGATTTAAGCAATAAAATTAAAAATGCTTATAAAACATAAACCAAACGTTGGAGGTGGTCATTTCTTCATGCGCAGTGATAAACTCGGCACTCTAAAGCACCCGAGAGCGTTTTTTTCGATGCCAACCTAACCAGAGTGACGGGAGCGGCACAATTCAGAAAAAGCGCTCAG
Organism: Syngnathus typhle; assembly: GCF_033458585.1. Taxonomy (NCBI): domain Eukaryota; kingdom Metazoa; phylum Chordata; class Actinopteri; order Syngnathiformes; family Syngnathidae; genus Syngnathus; species Syngnathus typhle. Next base: position 169,666 of record NW_026871951.1, on the reverse strand, counting down.
CTCGCCGAGAAAATGCGATTTAAGCAATAAAATTAAAAATGCTTATAAAACATAAACCAAACGTTGGAGGTGGTCATTTCTTCATGCGCAGTGATAAACTCGGCACTCTAAAGCACCCGAGAGCGTTTTTTTCGATGCCAACCTAACCAGAGTGACGGGAGCGGCACAATTCAGAAAAAGTGCTCAGCTCGCCGAGAAAATGCGATTTAAGCAATAAAATTAAAAATGCTTATAAAACATAAACCAAACGTTGGAGGTGGTCATTTCTTCATGCGCAGTGATAAACTCGGCACTCTAAAGCACCCGAGAGCGTTTTTTTCGATGCCAACCTAACCAGAGTGACGGGAGCGGCACAATTCAGAAAAAGCGCTCAGCTCGCCGAGAAAATGCGATTTAAGCAATAAAATTAAAAATGCTTATAAAACATAAACCAAACGTTGGAGGTGGTCATTTCTTCATGCACAGTGATAAACTCGGCACTCTAAAGCACCCGAGAGCGTTTTTTTCGATGCCAACCTAACCAGAGTGACGGGAGCGGCACAATTCAGAAAAAGTGCTCAGCTCGCCGAGAAAATGCGATTTAAGCAATAAAATTAAAAATGCTTATAAAACATAAACCAAACGTTGGAGGTGGTCATTTCTTCATGCGCAGTGATAAACTCGGCACTCTAAAGCACCCGAGAGCGTTTTTTTCGATGACAACCTAACCAGAGTGACGGGAGCGGCACAATTCAGAAAAAGTGCTCAGCTCGCCGAGAAAATGCGATTTAAGCAATAAAATTTAAAATGCTTATAAAACATAAACCAAACGTTGTAGATGGTCATTTCTTATTACCCAGTAATAAACTCGGCACTCTAAAGCACCCGAGAGCGTTTTTTTCCATGCCAACCTAACCAGAGTGACGGGAGCGGCACAATTCACAAAAAGTGCTCAGCTCGCCGAGAAAATGCGATTTAAGCAATAAAATTAAAAATGCTTATAAAACATAAACCAAACGTTGGAGGTGGTCATTTCTTCATGCGCAGTGATAAACTCGGCACTCTAAAGCACCCAAGAGCGTTTTTTTTCGATGCCAACCTAACCAGAGTGACGGGAGCGGCACAATTCAGAAAAAGCGCTCAGCTCGCCGAGAAAATGCGATTTAAGCAATAAAATTAAAAATGCTTATAAAACATAAACCAAACGTTGGAGGTGGTCATTTCTTCATGCGCGGTGATAAACTCGGCACTCTAAAGCACCCGAGAGCGTTTTTTTCGATGCCAACCTAACCAGAGTGACGGGAGCGGCACAATTCAGAAAAAGTGCTCAGCTCGCCGAGAAAATGCGATTTAAGCAATAAAATTAAAAATGCTTATAAAACATAAACCAAACGTTGGAGGTGGTCATTTCTTCATGCGCAGTGATAAACTCGGCACTCTAAAGCACCCGAGAGCGTTTTTTTCGATGCCAACCTAACCAGAGTGACGGGAGCGGCACAATTCAGAAAAAGTGCTCAGCTCGCCGAGAAAATGCGATTTAAGCAATAAAATTAAAAATGCTTATGAAACATAAACCAAACGTTGGAGGTGGTCATTTCTTCATGCGCAGTGATAAACTCGGCACTCTAAAGCACCCGAGAGCGTTTTTTTCGATGCCAACCTAACCAGAGTGACGGGAGCGGCACAATTCAGAAAAAGCGCTCAGCTCGCCGAGAAAATGCGATTTAAGCAATAAAATTAAAAATGCTTATAAAACATAAACCAAACGTTGGAGGTGGTCATTTCTTCATGCGCAGTGATAAACTCGGCACTCTAAAGCACCCGAGAGCGTTTTTTTCCATGCCAACCTAAACAGAGTGACGGGAGCGGCACAATTCAGAAAAAGTGCTCAGCTCGCCGAGAAAATGCGATTTAAGCAATAAAATTAAAAATGCTTATAAAACATAAACCAAACGTTGTAGATGGTCATTTCTTATTACGCAGTAATAAACTCGGCACTCTAAAGCACCCGAGAGCGATTTTTTCCATGCCAACCTAACCAGAGTGACGGGAGCGGCACAATTCAGAAAAAGTGCTCAGCTCGCCGAGAAAATGCAATTTAAGCAATAAAATTAAAAATGCTTATAAAACATAAACCAAACGTTGGAGGTGGTCATTTCTTCATGCGCAGTGATAAACTCGGCACTCTAAAGCACCCGAGAGCGTTTTTTTCGATGCCAACCTAACCAGAGTGACGGGAGCGGCACAATTCAGAAAAAGTGCTCAGCTCGCCGAGAAAATGCGATTTAAGCAGTAAAATTAAAAATGCTTATAAAACATAAACCAAACGTTGGAGGTGGCCATTTCTTCATGCGCAGTGATAAACTCGGCACTCTAAAGCACCCGAGAGCGTTTTTTTCCATGCCAACCTAACCAGAGTGACGGGAGCGGCACAATTCAGAAAAAGTGCTCAGCTCGCCGAGAAAATGCGATTTAAGCAATAAAATTAAAAATGCTTATAAAACATAAACCAAACGTTGGAGGTGGTCATTTCTTCATGCGCAGTGATAAACTCGGCACTCTAAAGCACCCGAGAGCGTTTTTTTCCATGCCAACCTAACCAGAGTGACGGGAGCGGCACAATTCAGAAAAAGTGCTCAGCTCGCCGAGAAAATGCGATTTAAGCAATAAAATTAGAAATGCTTATAAAACATAAACCAAACGTTGGAGGTGGCCATTTCTTCATGCGCAGTGATAAACTCGGCACTCTAAAGCACCCGAGAGCGTTTTTTTCCATGCCAACCTAACCAGAGTGACGGGAGCGGCACAATTCAGAAAAAGTGCTCAGCTCGCCGAGAAAATGCGATTTAAGCAATAAAATTAAAAATGCTTATAAAACATAAACCAAACGTTGGAGGTGGCCATTTCTTCATGCGCAGTGATAAACTCGGCACTCTAAAGCACCCGAGAGCGTTTTTTTCCATGCCTAACCAGAGTGACGGGAGCGGCACAATTCAGAAAAAGTGCTCAGCTCGCCGAGAAAATGCGATTTAAGCAATAAAATTAAAAATGCTTATAAAACATAAACCAAACGTTGGAGGTGGTCATTTCTTCATGCGCAGTGATAAACTCGGCACTCTAAAGCACCCGAGAGCGTTTTTTTCCATGCCAACCTAACCAGAGTGACAGGAGCGGCACAATTCAGAAAAAGTGCTCAGCTCGCCGAGAAAATGCGATTTAAGCAATAAAATTAAAAATGCTTATAAAACATAAACCAAACGTTGGAGGTGGTCTTTTCTTCATGCGCAGTGATAAACTCGGCACTCTAAAGCACCCGAGAGCGTTTTTTTCCATGCCAACCTAAACAGAGTGACGGGAGCGGCACAATTCAGAAAAAGTGCTCAGCTCGCCGAGAAAATGCGATTTAAGCAATAAAATTAAAAATGCTTATAAAACATAAACCAAACGTTGTAGATGGTCATTTCTTATTACGCAGTAATAAACTCGGCACTCTAAAGCACCCGAGAGCGTTTTTTTCCATGCCAACCTAACCAGAGTGACGGGAGCGGCACAATTCAGAAAAAGCGCTCAGATCGCCGAGAAAATGCGATTTAAGCAATAAAATTAAAAATGCTTATAAAACATAAACCAAACGTTGGAGGTGGTCATTTCTTCATGCACAGTGATAAACTCGGCACTCTAAAGCACCCGAGAGCGTTTTTTTCGATGCCAACCTAACCAGAGTGACGGGAGCGGCACAATTCAGAAAAAGTGCTCAGCTCGCCGAGAAAATGCGATTTAAGCAATAAAATTAAAAATGCTTATAAAACATAAACCAAACGTTGGAGGTGGTCATTTCTTCATGCGCAGTGATAAACTCGGCACTCTAAAGCACCCGAGAGCGTTTTTTTCGATGCCAACCTAACCAGAGTGACGGGAGCGGCACAATTCAGAAAAAGTGCTCAGCTCGCCGAGAAAATGCGATTTAAGCAATAAAATTAAAAATGCTTATAAAACATAAACCAAACGTTGGAGGTGGTCATTTCTTCATGCGCAGTGATAAACTCGGGACTCTAAAGCACCCGAGAGCGTTTTATTCGATGCCAACCTAACCAGAGTGACGGGAGCGGCACAATTCAGAAAAAGTGCTCAGCTCGCCGAGAAAATGCGATTTAAGCAATAAAATTAAAAATGCTTATAAAACATAAACCAAACGTTGGAGGTGGTCATTTCTTCATGCGCAGTGATAAACTCGGCACTCTAAAGCACCCGAGAGCGTTTTTTTCGATGCCAACCTAACCAGAGTGACGGGAGCGGCACAATTCAGAAAAAGCGCTCAGCTCGCCGAGAAAATGCGATTTAAGCAATAAAATTAAAAATGCTTATAAAACATAAACCAAACGTTGGAGGTGGTCATTTCTTCATGCGCAGTGATAAACTCGGCACTCTAAAGCACCCGAGAGCGTTTTTTTCGATGCCAACCTAACCAGAGTGACGGGAGCGGCACAATTCAGAAAAAGCGCTCAGCTCGCCGAGAAAATGCGATTTAAGCAATAAAATTAAAAATGCTTATAAAACATAAACCAAACGTTGGAGGTGGTCATTTCTTCATGCGCAGTGATAAACTCGGCACTCTAAAGCACCCGAGAGCGTTTTTTTCGATGCCAACCTAACCAGAGTGACGGGAGCGGCACAATTCAGAAAAAGTGCTCAGCTCGCCGAGAAAATGCGATTTAAGCAATAAAATTAAAAATGCTTATAAAACATAAACCAAACGTTGGAGGTGGTAATTTCTTCATGCGCAGTGATAAACTCGGCACTCTAAAGCACCCGAGAGCGTTTTTTTCGATGCCAACCTAACCAGAGTGACGGGAGCGGCACAATTCAGAAAAAGTGCTCAGCTCGCCGAGAAAATGCGATTTAGCAATAAAATTAAAAATGCTTATAAAACATAAACCAAACGTTGGAGGTGGTCATTTCTTCATGCGCAGTGATAAACTCGGCACTCTAAAGCACCCAAGAGCGTTTTTTTCGATGCCAACCTAACCAGAGTGACGGGAGCGGCACAATTCAGAAAAAGCGCTCAGCTCGCCGAGAAAATGCGATTTAAGCAATAAAATTAAAAATGCTTATAAAACATAAACCAAACGTTGGAGGTGGTCATTTCTTCATGCACAGTGATAAACTCGGCACTCTAAAGCACCCGAGAGCGTTTTTTTCGATGCCAACCTAACCAGAGTGACGGGAGCGGCACAATTCAGAAAAAGTGCTCAGCTAGCCGAGAAAATGCGATTTAAGCAATAAAATTAAAAATGCTTATAAAACATAAACCAAACGTTGTAGATGGTCATTTCTTATTACGCAGTAATAAACTCGGCACTCTAAAGCACCCGAGAGCGTTTTTTTCGATGCCAACCTAACCAGAGTGACGGGAGCGGCACAATTCAGAAAAAGCGCTCAGCTCGCCGAGAAAATGCGATTTAAGCAATAAAATTAAAAATGCTTATAAAACATAAACCAAACGTTGGAGGTGGTCATTTCTTCATGCACAGTGATAAACTCGGCACTCTAAAGCACCCGAGAGCGTTTTTTTCGATGCCAACCTAACCAGAGTGACGGGAGCGGCACAATTCAGAAAAAGTGCTCAGCTCGCCGAGAAAATGCGATTTAAGCAATAAAATTAAAAATGCTTATAAAACATAAACCAAACGTTGTAAATGGTCATTTCTTATTACGCAGTAATAAACTCGGCACTCTAAAGCACCCGAGAGCGTTTTTTTCGATGCCAACCTAACCAGAGTGACGGGAGCGGCACAATTCAGAAAAAGCGCTCAGCTCGCCGAGAAAATGCGATTTAAGCAATAAAATTAAAAATGCTTATAAAACATAAACCAAACGTTGGAGGTGGTCTTTTCTTCATGTGCAGTGATAAACTCGGCACTCTAAAGCACCTGAGAGCGTTTTTTTCCATGCCAACCTAAACAGAGTGACGGGAGCGGCACAATTCAGAAAAAGTGCTCAGCTCGCCGAGAAAATGCGATTTAAGCAATAAAATTAAAAATGCTTATAAAACATAAACCAAACGTTGGAGGTGGTCATTTCTTCATGCGCAGTGATAAACTCGGCACTCTAAAGCACCCGAGAGCGTTTTTTTCCATGCCAACCTAAACAGAGTGACGGGAGCGGCACAATTCAGAAAAAGTGCTCAGCTCGCCGAGAAAATGCGATTTAAGCAATAAAATTAAAAATGCTTATAAAACATAAACCAAACGTTGTAGATGGTCATTTCTTATTACGCAGTAATAAACTCGGCACTCTAAAGCACCCGAGAGCGATTTTTTCCATGCCAACCTAACCAGAGTGACGGGAGCGGCACAATTCAGAAAAAGTGCTCAGCTCGCCGAGAAAATGCAATTTAAGCAATAAAATTAAAAATGCTTATAAAACATAAACCAAACGTTGGAGGTGGTCATTTCTTCATGCGCAGTGATAAACTCGGCACTCTAAAGCACCCGAGAGCGTTTTTTTCGATGCCAACCTAACCAGAGTGACGGGAGCGGCACAATTCAGAAAAAGTGCTCAGCTCGCCGAGAAAATGCGATTTAAGCAGTAAAATTAAAAATGCTTATAAAACATAAACCAAACGTTGGAGGTGGCCATTTCTTCATGCGCAGTGATAAACTCGGCACTCTAAAGCACCCGAGAGCGTTTTTTTCCATGCCAACCTAACCAGAGTGACGGGAGCGGCACAATTCAGAAAAAGTGCTCAGCTCGCCGAGAAAATGCGATTTAAGCAATAAAATTAAAAATGCTTATAAAACATAAACCAAACGTTGGAGGTGGTCATTTCTTCATGCGCAGTGATAAACTCGGCACTCTAAAGCACCCGAGAGCGTTTTTTTCCATGCCAACCTAACCAGAGTGACGGGAGCGGCACAATTCAGAAAAAGTGCTCAGCTCGCCGAGAAAATGCGATTTAAGCAATAAAATTAGAAATGCTTATAAAACATAAACCAAACGTTGGAGGTGGCCATTTCTTCATGCGCAGTGATAAACTCGGCACTCTAAAGCACCCGAGAGCGTTTTTTTCCATGCCAACCTAACCAGAGTGACGGGAGCGGCACAATTCAGAAAAAGTGCTCAGCTCGCCGAGAAAATGCGATTTAAGCAATAAAATTAAAAATGCTTATAAAACATAAACCAAACGTTGGAGGTGGCCATTTCTTCATGCGCAGTGATAAACTCGGCACTCTAAAGCACCCGAGAGCGTTTTTTTCCATGCCTAACCAGAGTGACGGGAGCGGCACAATTCAGAAAAAGTGCTCAGCTCGCCGAGAAAATGCGATTTAAGCAATAAAATTAAAAATGCTTATAAAACATAAACCAAACGTTGGAGGTGGTCATTTCTTCATGCGCAGTGATAAACTCGGCACTCTAAAGCACCCGAGAGCGTTTTTTTCCATGCCAACCTAACCAGAGTGACAGGAGCGGCACAATTCAGAAAAAGTGCTCAGCTCGCCGAGAAAATGCGATTTAAGCAATAAAATTAAAAATGCTTATAAAACATAAACCAAACGTTGGAGGTGGTCTTTTCTTCATGCGCAGTGATAAACTCGGCACTCTAAAGCACCCGAGAGCGTTTTTTTCCATGCCAACCTAAACAGAGTGACGGGAGCGGCACAATTCAGAAAAAGTGCTCAGCTCGCCGAGAAAATGCGATTTAAGCAATAAAATTAAAAATGCTTATAAAACATAAACCAAACGTTGTAGATGGTCATTTCTTATTACGCAGTAATAAACTCGGCACTCTAAAGCACCCGAGAGCGTTTTTTTCCATGCCAACCTAACCAGAGTGACGGGAGCGGCACAATTCAGAAAAAGCGCTCAGATCGCCGAGAAAATGCGATTTAAGCAATAAAATTAAAAATGCTTATAAAACATAAACCAAACGTTGGAGGTGGTCATTTCTTCATGCACAGTGATAAACTCGGCACTCTAAAGCACCCGAGAGCGTTTTTTTCGATGCCAACCTAACCAGAGTGACGGGAGCGGCACAATTCAGAAAAAGTGCTCAGCTCGCCGAGAAAATGCGATTTAAGCAATAAAATTAAAAATGCTTATAAAACATAAACCAAACGTTGGAGGTGGTCATTTCTTCATGCGCAGTGATAAACTCGGCACTCTAAAGCACCCGAGAGCGTTTTTTTCGATGCCAACCTAACCAGAGTGACGGGAGCGGCACAATTCAGAAAAAGTGCTCAGCTCGCCGAGAAAATGCGATTTAAGCAATAAAATTAAAAATGCTTATAAAACATAAACCAAACGTTGGAGGTGGTCATTTCTTCATGCGCAGTGATAAACTCGGGACTCTAAAGCACCCGAGAGCGTTTTATTCGATGCCAACCTAACCAGAGTGACGGGAGCGGCACAATTCAGAAAAAGTGCTCAGCTCGCCGAGAAAATGCGATTTAAGCAATAAAATTAAAAATGCTTATAAAACATAAACCAAACGTTGGAGGTGGTCATTTCTTCATGCGCAGTGATAAACTCGGCACTCTAAAGCACCCGAGAGCGTTTTTTTCGATGCCAACCTAACCAGAGTGACGGGAGCGGCACAATTCAGAAAAAGCGCTCAGCTCGCCGAGAAAATGCGATTTAAGCAATAAAATTAAAAATGCTTATAAAACATAAACCAAACGTTGGAGGTGGTCATTTCTTCATGCGCAGTGATAAACTCGGCACTCTAAAGCACCCGAGAGCGTTTTTTTCGATGCCAACCTAACCAGAGTGACGGGAGCGGCACAATTCAGAAAAAGCGCTCAGCTCGCCGAGAAAATGCGATTTAAGCAATAAAATTAAAAATGCTTATAAAACATAAACCAAACGTTGGAGGTGGTCATTTCTTCATGCGCAGTGATAAACTCGGCACTCTAAAGCACCCGAGAGCGTTTTTTTCGATGCCAACCTAACCAGAGTGACGGGAGCGGCACAATTCAGAAAAAGTGCTCAGCTCGCCGAGAAAATGCGATTTAAGCAATAAAATTAAAAATGCTTATAAAACATAAACCAAACGTTGGAGGTGGTCATTTCTTCATGCGCAGTGATAAACTCGGCACTCTAAAGCACCCGAGAGCGTTTTTTTCGATGCCAACCTAACCAGAGTGACGGGAGCGGCACAATTCAGAAAAAGTGCTCAGCTCGCCGAGAAAATGCGATTTAGCAATAAAATTAAAAATGCTTATAAAACATAAACCAAACGTTGGAGGTGGTCATTTCTTCATGCGCAGTGATAAACTCGGCACTCTAAAGCACCCAAGAGCGTTTTTTTCGATGCCAACCTAACCAGAGTGACGGGAGCGGCACAATTCAGAAAAAGCGCTCAGCTCGCCGAGAAAATGCGATTTAAGCAATAAAATTAAAAATGCTTATAAAACATAAACCAAACGTTGGAGGTGGTCATTTCTTCATGCACAGTGATAAACTCGGCACTCTAAAGCACCCGAGAGCGTTTTTTTCGATGCCAACCTAACCAGAGTGACGGGAGCGGCACAATTCAGAAAAAGTGCTCAGCTAGCCGAGAAAATGCGATTTAAGCAATAAAATTAAAAATGCTTATAAAACATAAACCAAACGTTGTAGATGGTCATTTCTTATTACGCAGTAATAAACTCGGCACTCTAAAGCACCCGAGAGCGTTTTTTTCGATGCCAACCTAACCAGAGTGACGGGAGCGGCACAATTCAGAAAAAGCGCTCAGCTCGCCGAGAAAATGCGATTTAAGCAATAAAATTAAAAATGCTTATAAAACATAAACCAAACGTTGGAGGTGGTCATTTCTTCATGCACAGTGATAAACTCGGCACTCTAAAGCACCCGAGAGCGTTTTTTTCGATGCCAACCTAACCAGAGTGACGGGAGCGGCACAATTCAGAAAAAGTGCTCAGCTCGCCGAGAAAATGCGATTTAAGCAATAAAATTAAAAATGCTTATAAAACATAAACCAAACGTTGTAAATGGTCATTTCTTATTACGCAGTAATAAACTCGGCACTCTAAAGCACCCGAGAGCGTTTTTTTCGATGCCAACCTAACCAGAGTGACGGGAGCGGCACAATTCAGAAAAAGCGCTCAGCTCGCCGAGAAAATGCGATTTAAGCAATAAAATTAAAAATGCTTATAAAACATAAACCAAACGTTGGAGGTGGTCTTTTCTTCATGTGCAGTGATAAACTCGGCACTCTAAAGCACCTGAGAGCGTTTTTTTCCATGCCAACCTAAACAGAGTGACGGGAGCGGCACAATTCAGAAAAAGTGCTCAGCTCGCCGAGAAAATGCGATTTAAGCAATAAAATTAAAAATGCTTATAAAACATAAACCAAACGTTGTAGATGGTCATTTCTTATTACGCAGTAATAAACTCGGCACTCTAAAGCACCCGAGAGCGTTTTTTTCCATGCCAACCTAACCAGAGTGACGGGAGCGGCACAATTCAGAAAAAGTGCTCAGCTCGCCGAGAAAATGCGATTTAAGCAATAAAATTAAAAATGCTTATAAAACATAAACCAAACGTTGGAGGTGGTCATTTCTTCATGCGCAGTGATAAACTCGGCACTCTAAAGCACCCGAGAGCGTTTTTTTCGATGCCAACCTAACCAGAGTGACGGGAGCGGCACAATTCAGAAAAAGTGCTCAGCTCGCCGAGAAAATGCGATTTAAGCAATAAAATTAAAATCGCTTATAAAACATAAACCAAACGTTGGAGGTGGTCATTTCTTCATGCGCAGTGATAAACTCGGCACTCTAAAGCACCCGAGAGCGTTTTTTTCGACGCCAACCTAACCAGAGTGACGGGAGCGGCACAATTCAGAAAAAGTGCTCAGCTCGCCGAGAAAATGCGATTTAAGCAATAAAATTAAAAATGCTTATAAAACATAAACCAAACGTTGGAGGTGGTCATTTCTTCATGCGCAGTGATAAACTCGGCACTCTAAAGCACCCGAGAGCGTTTTTTTCGATGCCAACCTAACCAGAGTGACGGGAGCGGCACAATTCAGAAAAAGTGCTCAGCTCGCCGAGAAAATGCGATTTAAGCAATAAAATTAAAAATGCTTATAAAACATAAACCAAACGTTGTAAATGGTCATTTCTTATTACGCAGTAATAAACTCGGCACTCTAAAGCACCCGAGAGCGTTTTTTTCGATGCCAACCTAACCAGAGTGACGGGAGCGGCACAATTCAGAAAAAGCGCTCAGCTCGCCGAGAAAATGCGATTTAAGCAATAAAATTAAAAATGCTTATAAAACATAAACCAAACGTTGGAGGTGGTCTTTTCTTCATGTGCAGTGATAAACTCGGCACTCTAAAGCACCCGAGAGCGTTTTTTTCCATGCCAACCTAAACAGAGTGACGGGAGCGGCACAATTCAGAAAAAGTGCTCAGCTCGCCGAGAAAATGCGATTTAAGCAATAAAATTAAAAATGCTTATAAAACATAAACCAAACGTTGTAGATGGTCATTTCTTATTACGCAGTAATAAACTCGGCACTCTAAAGCACCCGAGAGCGTTTTTTTCCATGCCAACCTAACCAGAGTGACGGGAGCGGCACAATTCAGAAAAAGTGCTCAGCTCGCCGAGAAAATGCGATTTAAGCAATAAAATTAAAAATGCTTATAAAACATAAACCAAACGTTGGAGGTGGTCATTTCTTCATGCGCAGTGATAAACTCGGCACTCTAAAGCACCCGAGAGCGTTTTTTTCGATGCCAACCTAACCAGAGTGACGGGAGCGGCACAATTCAGAAAAAGTGCTCAGCTCGCCGAGAAAATGCGATTTAAGCAATAAAATTAAAAATGCTTATAAAACATAAACCAAACGTTGTAGATGGTCATTTCTTATTACGCAGTAATAAACTCGGCACTCTAAAGCACCCGAGAGCGTTTTTTTCCATGCCAACCTAACCAGAGTGACGGGAGCGGCACAATTCAGAAAAAGTGCTCAGCTCGCCGAGAAAATGCGATTTAAGCAATAAAATTAAAAATGCTTATAAAACATAAACCAAACGTTGGAGGTGGTCATTTCTTCATGCACAGTGATAAACTCGGCACTCTAAAGCACCCGAGAGCGTTTTTTTCGATGCCAACCTAACCAGAGTGACGGGAGCGGCACAATTCAGAAAAAGTGCTCAGCTCGCCGAGAAAATGCGATTTAAGCAATAAAATTAAAAATGCTTATAAAACATAAACCAAACGTTGGAGGTGGTCATTTCTTCATGCGCAGTGATAAACTCGGCACTCTAAAGCACCCGAGAGCGTTTTTTTCGATGCCAACCTAACCAGAGTGACGGGAGCGGCACAATTCAGAAAAAGTGCTCAGCTCGCCGAGAAAATGCGATTTAAGCAATAAAATTAAAAATGCTTATAAAACATAAACCAAACGTTGGAGGTGGTCATTTCTTCATGCGCAGTGATAAACTCGGGACTCTAAAGCACCCGAGAGCGTTTTATTCGATGCCAACCTAACCAGAGTGACGGGAGCGGCACAATTCAGAAAAAGTGCTCAGCTCGCCGAGAAAATGCGATTTAAGCAATAAAATTAAAAATGCTTATAAAACATAAACCAAACGTTGGAGGTGGTCATTTCTTCATGCGCAGTGATAAACTCGGCACTCTAAAGCACCCGAGAGCGTTTTTTTCCATGCCAACCTAACCAGAGTGACGGGAGCGGCACAATTCAGAAAAAGTGCTCAGCTCGCCGAGAAAATGCGATTTAAGCAATAAAATTAAAAATGCTTATAAAACATAAACCAAACGTTGGAGGTGGTCATTTCTTCATGCGCAGTGATAAACTCGGCACTCTAAAGCACCCGAGAGCGTTTTTTTCCATGCCAACCTAACCAGAGTGACGGGAGCGGCACAATTCAGAAAAAGTGCTCAGCTCGCCGAGAAAATGCGATTTAAGCAATAAAATTAAAAATGCTTATAAAACATAAACCAAACGTTGGAGGTGGTCATTTCTTCATGCGCAGTGATAAACTCGGCACTCTAAAGCACCCGAGAGCGTTTTATTTGATGCCAACCTAACCAGAGTGACGGGAGCGGCACAATTCAGAAAAAGTGCTCAGCTCGCCGAGAAAATGCGATTTAAGCAATAAAATTAAAAATGCTTATAAAACATAAACCAAACGTTGGAGGTGGTCATTTCTTCATGCGCAGTGATAAACTCGGCACTCTAAAGCACCCGAGAGCGTTTTTTTCGATGCCAACCTAACCAGAGTGACGGGAGCGGCACAATTCAGAAAAAGCGCTCAGCTCGCCGAGAAAATGCGATTTAAGCAATAAAATTAAAAATGCTTATAAAACATAAACCAAACGTTGGAGGTGGTCATTTCTTCATGCACAGTGATAAACTCGGCACTCTAAAGCACCCGAGAGCGTTTTTTTCGATGCCAACCTAACCAGAGTGACGGGAGCGGCACAATTCAGAAAAAGTGCTCAGCTCGCCGAGAAAATGCGATTTAAGCAATAAAATTAAAAATGCTTATAAAACATAAACCAAACGTTGTAAATGGTCATTTCTTATTACGCAGTAATAAACTCGGCACTCTAAAGCACCCGAGAGCGTTTTTTCGATGCCAACCTAACCAGAGTGACGGGAGCGGCACAATACAGAAAAAGCGCTCAGCTCGCCGAGAAAATGCGATTTAAGCAATAAAATTAAAAATGCTTATAAAACATAAACCAAACGTTGGAGGTGGTCTTTTCTTCATGCGCAGTGATAAACTCGGCACTCTAAAGCACCCGAGAGCGTTTTTTTCCATGCCAACCTAAACAGAGTGACGGGAGCGGCACAATTCAGAAAAAGTGCTCAGCTCGCCGAGAAAATGCGATTTAAGCAATAAAATTAAAAATGCTTATAAAATATAAACCAAACGTTGTAGATGGTCATTTCTTATTACGCAGTAATAAACTCGGCACTCTAAAGCACCCGAGAGCGTTTTTTTCCATGCCAACCTAACCAGAGTGACGGGAGCGGCACAATTCAGAAAAAGTGCTCAGCTCGCCGAGAAAATGCGATTTAAGCAATAAAATTAAAAATGCTTATAAAACATAAACCAAACGTTGGAGGTGGTCATTTCTTCATGCGCAGTGATAAACTCGGCACTCTAAAGCACCCGAGAGCGTTTTTTTCGATGCCAACCTAACCAGAGTGACGGGAGCGGCACAATTCAGAAAAAGTGCTCAGCTCGCCGAGAAAATGCGATTTAAGCAATAAAATTAAAAATGCTTATAAAACATAAACCAAACGTTGGAGGTGGTCATTTCTTCATGCACAGTGATAAACTCGGCACTCTAAAGCACCCGAGAGCGTTTTTTTCCATGCCAACCTAACCAGAGTGACGGGAGCGGCACAATTCAGAAAAAGTGCTCAGCTCGCCGAGAAAATGCGATTTAAGCAATAAAATTAAAAATGCTTATAAAACATAAACCAAACGTTGGAGGTGGTCATTTCTTCATGCGCAGTGATAAACTCGGCACTCTAAAGCACCCGAGAGCGTTTTTTTCCATGCCAACCTAACCAGAGTGACGGGAGCGGCACAATTCAGAAAAAGTGCTCAGCTCGCCGAGAAAATGCGATTTAAGCAATAAAATTAAAAATGCTTATAAAACATAAACCAAACGTTGGAGGTGGTCATTTCTTCATGCACAGTGATAAACTCGGCACTCTAAAGCACCCGAGAGCGTTTTTTTCGATGCCAACCTAACCAGAGTGACGGGAGCGGCACAATTCAGAAAAAGTGCTCAGCTCGCCGAGAAAATGCGATTTAAGCAATAAAATTAAAAATGCTTATAAAACCTAAACCAAACGTTGGAGGTGGTCATTTCTTCATGCGCAGTGATAAACTCGGCACTCTAAAGCACCCGAGAGCGTTTTTTTGGATGCCAACCTAACCAGAGTGACGGGAGCGGCACAATTCAGAAAAAGTGCTCAGCTCGCCGAGAAAATGCGATTTAAGCAATAAAATTAAAAATGCTTATAAAACATAAACCAAACGTTGGAGGTGGTCATTTCTTCATGCGCAGTGATAAACTCGGCACTCTAAAGCACCCGAGAGCGTTTTATTCGATGCCAACCTAACCAGAGTGACGGGAGCGGCACAATTCAGAAAAAGTGCTCAGCTCGCCGAGAAAATGCGATTTAAGCAATAAAATTAAAAATGCTTATAAAACATAAACCAAACGTTGGAGGTGGTCATTTCTTCATGCGCAGTGATAAACTCGGCACTCTAAAGCACCCGAGAGCGTTTTTTTCGATGCCAACCTAACCAGAGTGACGGGAGCGGCACAATTCAGAAAAAGTGCTCAGCTCGCCGAGAAAATGCGATTTAAGCAATAAAATTAAAAATGCTTATAAAACATAAACCAAACGTTGGAGTTGGTCATTTCTTCATGCGCAGTGATAAACTCGGCACTCTAAAGCACCCGAGAGCGTTTTTTTCGATGCCAACCTAACCAGAGTGACGGGAGCGGCACAATTCAGAAAAAGTGCTCAGCTCGCCGAGAAAATGCGATTTAAGCAATAAAATTAAAAATGCTTATAAAACATAAACCAAACGTTGGAGGTGGTCATTTCTTCATGCGCAGTGATAAACTCGGCACTCTAAAGCACCCAAGAGCGTTTTTTTCGATGCCAACCTAACCAGAGTGACGGGAGCGGCACAATTCAGAAAAAGCGCTCAGCTCGCCGAGAAAATGCGATTTAAGCAATAAAATTAAAAATGCTTATAAAACATAAACCAAACGTTGGAGGTGGTCATTTCTTCATGCACAGTGATAAACTCGGCACTCTAAAGCACCCGAGAGCGTTTTTTTCGATGCCAACCTAACCAGAGTGACGGGAGCGGCACAATTCAGAAAAAGTGCTCAGCTCGCCGAGAAAATGCGATTTAAGCAATAAAATTAAAAATGCTTATAAAACATAAACCAAACGTTGTAGATGGTCATTTCTTATTACGCAGTAATAAACTCGGCACTCTAAAGCACCCGAGAGCGTTTTTTTCGATGCCAACCTAACCAGAGTGACGGGAGCGGCACAATTCAGAAAAAGCGCTCAGCTCGCCGAGAAAATGCGATTTAAGCAATAAAATTAAAAATGCTTATAAAACATAAACCAAACGTTGGAGGTGGTCATTTCTTCATGCACAGTGATAAACTCGGCACTCTAAAGCACCCGAGAGCGTTTTTTTCGATGCCAACCTAACCAGAGTGACGGGAGCGGCACAATTCAGAAAAAGTGCTCAGCTCGCCGAGAAAATGCGATTTAAGCAATAAAATTAAAAATGCTTATAAAACATAAACCAAACGTTGTAAATGGTCATTTCTTATTACGCAGTAATAAACTCGGCACTCTAAAGCACCCGAGAGCGTTTTTTTCGATGCCAACCTAACCAGAGTGACGGGAGCGGCACAATTCAGAAAAAGCGCTCAGCTCGCCGAGAAAATGCGATTTAAGCAATAAAATTAAAAATGCTTATAAAACATAAACCAAACGTTGGAGGTGGTCTTTTCTTCATGTGCAGTGATAAACTCGGCACTCTAAAGCACCCGAGAGCGTTTTTTTCCATGCCAACCTAAACAGAGTGACGGGAGCGGCACAATTCAGAAAAAGTGCTCAGCTCGCCGAGAAAATGCGATTTAAGCAATAAAATTAAAAATGCTTATAAAACATAAACCAAACGTTGTAGATGGTCATTTCTTATTACGCAGTAATAAACTCGGCACTCTAAAGCACCCGAGAGCGTTTTTTTCCATGCCAACCTAACCAGAGTGACGGGAGCGGCACAATTCAGAAAAAGTGCTCAGCTCGCCGAGAAAATGCGATTTAAGCAATAAAATTAAAAATGCTTATAAAACATAAACCAAACGTTGGAGGTGGTCATTTCTTCATGCGCAGTGATAAACTCGGCACTCTAAAGCACCCGAGAGCGTTTTTTTCGATGCCAACCTAACCAGAGTGACGGGAGCGGCACAATTCAGAAAAAGTGCTCAGCTCGCCGAGAAAATGCGATTTAAGCAATAAAATTAAAAATGCTTATAAAACATAAACCAAACGTTGGAGGTGGTCATTTCTTCATGCGCAGTGATAAACTCGGCACTCTAAAGCACCCGAGAGCGTTTTTTTCGATGCCAACCTAACCAGAGTGACGGGAGCGGCACAATTCAGAAAAAGTGCTCAGCTCGCCGAGAAAATGCGATTTAAGCAATAAAATTAAAAATGCTTATAAAACATAAACCAAACGTTGGAGGTGGTCATTTCTTCATGCGCAGTGATAAACTCGGCACTCTAAAGCACCCGAGAGCGTTTTTTTCGATGCCAACCTAACCAGAGTGACGGGAGCGGCACAATTCAGAAAAAGTGCTCAGCTCGCCGAGAAAATGCGATTTAAGCAATAAAATTAAAAATGCTTATAAAACATAAACCAAACGTTGTAAATGGTCATTTCTTATTACGCAGTAATAAACTCGGCACTCTAAAGCACCCGAGAGCGTTTTTTTCGATGCCAACCTAACCAGAGTGACGGGAGCGGCACAATTCAGAAAAAGCGCTCAGCTCGCCGAGAAAATGCGATTTAAGCAATAAAATTAAAAATGCTTATAAAACATAAACCAAACGTTGGAGGTGGTCTTTTCTTCATGTGCAGTGATAAACTCGGCACTCTAAAGCACCCGAGAGCGTTTTTTTCCATGCCAACCTAAACAGAGTGACGGGAGCGGCACAATTCAGAAAAAGTGCTCAGCTCGCCGAGAAAATGCGATTTAAGCAATAAAATTAAAAATGCTTATAAAACATAAACCAAACGTTGTAGATGGTAATTTCTTATTACGCAGTAATAAACTCGGCACTCTAAAGCACCCGAGAGCGTTTTTTTCCATGCCAACCTAACCAGAGTGACGGGAGCGGCACAATTCAGAAAAAGTGCTCAGCTCGCCGAGAAAATGCGATTTAAGCAATAAAATTAAAAATGCTTATAAAACATAAACCAAACGTTGGAGGTGGTCATTTCTTCATGCGCAGTGATAAACTCGGCACTCTAAAGCACCCGAGAGCGTTTTTTTCGATGCCAACCTAACCAGAGTGACGGGAGCGGCACAATTCAGAAAAAGTGCTCAGCTCGCCGAGAAAATGCGATTTAAGCAATAAAATTAAAAATGCTTATAAAACATAAACCAAACGTTGGAGGTGGTCATTTCTTCATGCGCAGTGATAAACTCGGGACTCTAAAGCACCCGAGAGCGTTTTATTCGATGCCAACCTAACCAGAGTGACGGGAGCGGCACAATTCAGAAAAAGTGCTCAGCTCGCCGAGAAAATGCGATTTAAGCAATAAAATTAAAAATGCTTATAAAACATAAACCAAACGTTGGAGGTGGTCATTTCTTCATGCGCAGTGATAAACTCGGCACTCTAAAGCACCCGAGAGCGTTTTTTTCGATGCCAACCTAACCAGAGTGATGGGAGCGGCACAATTCAGAAAAAGTGCTCAGCTCGCCGAGAAAATGCGATTTAAGCAATAAAATTAAAAATGCTTATAAAACATAAACCAAACGTTGGAGGTGGTCATTTCTTCATGCGCAGTGATAAACTCGGCACTCTAAAGCACCCGAGAGCGTTTTTTTCGATGCCAACCTAACCAGAGTGACGGGAGCGGCACAATTCAGAAAAAGTGCTCAGCTCGCCGAGAAAATGCAATTTAAGCAATAAAATTTAAAATGCTTATAAAACATAAACCAAACGTTGTAGATGGTCATTTCTTATTACGCAGTAATAAACTCGGCACTCTAAAGCACCCGAGAGCGTTTTTTTCCATGCCAACCTAACCAGAGTGACGGGAGCGGCACAATTCAGAAAAAGTGCTCAGCTCGCCGAGAAAATGCGATTTAAGCAATAAAATTAAAAATGCTTATAAAACATAAACCAAACGTTGGAGGTGGTCATTTCTTCATGCGCAGTGATAAACTCGGCACTCTAAAGCACCCGAGAGCGTTTTTTTCCATGCCAACCTAACCAGAGTGACGGGAGCGGCACAATACAGAAAAAGTGCTCAGCTCGCCGAGAAAATGCGATTTAAGCAATAAAATTAAAAATGCTTATAAAACATAAACCAAACGTTGGAGGTGGTCATTTCTTCATGCGCAGTGATAAACTCGGCACTCTAAAGCACCCGAGAGCGTTTTATTCGATGCCAACCTAACCAGAGTGACGGGAGCGGCACAATTCAGAAAAAGTGCTCAGCTCGCCGAGAAAATGCGATTTAAGCAATAAAATTAAAAATGCTTATAAAACATAAACCAAACGTTGGAGGTGGTCATTTCTTCATGCGCAGTGATAAACTCGGCACTCTAAAGCACCCGAGAGCGTTTTTTTCGATGCCAACCTAACCAGAGTGACGGGAGCGGCACAATTCAGAAAAAGTGCTCAGCTCGCCGAGAAAATGCGATTTAAGCAATAAAATAAAAAATGCTTATAAAACATAAACCAAACGTTGGAGTTGGTCATTTCTTCATGCGCAGTGATAAACTCGGCACTCTAAAGCACCCGAGAGCGTTTTTTTCGATGCCAACCTAACCAGAGTGACGGGAGCGGCACAATTCAGAAAAAGTGCTCAGCTCGCCGAGAAAATGCGATTTAAGCAATAAAATTAAAAATGCTTATAAAACATAAACCAAACGTTGGAGGTGGTCATTTCTTCATGCGCAGTGATAAACTCGGCACTCTAAAGCACCCGAGAGCGTTTTTTTCCATGCCAACCTAACCAGAGTGACGGGAGCGGCAGAATTCAGAAAAAGCGCTCAGCTCGCCGAGAAAATGCGATTTAAGCAATAAAATTAAAAATGCTTATAAAACATAAACCAAACGTTGGAGGTGGTCATTTCTTCATGCACAGTGATAAACTCGGCACTCTAAAGCACCCGAGAGCGTTTTTTTCGATGCCAACCTAACCAGAGTGACGGGAGCGGCACAATTCAGAAAAAGTGCTCAGCTCGCCGAGAAAATGCGATTTAAGCAATAAAATTAAAAATGCTTATAAAACATAAACCAAACGTTGGAGGTGGTCATTTCTTCATGCGCAGTGATAAACTCGGCACTCTAAAGCACCCGAGAGCGTTTTTTTCGATGCCAACCTAACCAGAGTGACGGGAGCGGCACAATTCAGAAAAAGTGCTCAGCTCGCCGAGAAAATGCGATTTAAGCAATAAAATTAAAAATGCTTATAAAACATAAACCAAACGTTGGAGGTGGTCATTTCTTCATGCGCAGTGATAAACTCGGCACTCTAAAGCACCCGAGAGCGTTTTTTTCGATGCCAACCTAACCAGAGTGACGGGAGCGGCACAATTCAGAAAAAATGCTCAGCTCGCCGAGAAAATGCGATTTAAGCAATAAAATTAAAAATGCTTATAAAACATAAACCAAACGTTGGAGGTGGTCATTTCTTCATGCGCAGTGATAAACTCGGCACTCTAAAGCACCCGAGAGCGTTTTTTTCCATGCCAACCTAACCAGAGTGACGGGAGCGGCACAATTCAGAAAAAGTGCTCAGCTCGCCGAGAAAATGCGATTTAAGCAATAAAATTAAAAATGCTTATAAAACATAAACCAAACGTTGGAGGTGGTCATTTCTTCATGCGCAGTGATAAACTCGGCACTCTAAAGCACCCGAGAGCGTTTTTTTCGATGCCAACCTAACCAGAGTGACGGGAGCGGCACAATTCAGAAAAAGCGCTCAGCTCGCCGAGAAAATGCGATTTAAGCAATAAAATTAAAAATGCTTATAAAACATAAACCAAACGTTGGAGGTGGTCATTTCTTCATGCACAGTGATAAACTCGGCACTCTAAAGCACCCGAGAGCGTTTTTTTCGATGCCAACCTAACCAGAGTGACGGGAGCGGCACAATTCAGAAAAAGTGCTCAGCTCGCCGAGAAAATGCGATTTAAGCAATAAAATTAAAAATGCTTATAAAACATAAACCAAACGTTGTAAATGGTCATTTCTTATTACGCAGTAATAAACTCGGCACTCTAAAGCACCCGAGAGCGTTTTTTCGATGCCAACCTAACCAGAGTGACGGGAGCGGCACAATACAGAAAAAGCGCTCAGCTCGCCGAGAAAATGCGATTTAAGCAATAAAATTAAAAATGCTTATAAAACATAAACCAAACGTTGGAGGTGGTCTTTTCTTCATGCGCAGTGATAAACTCGGCACTCTAAAGCACCCGAGAGCGTTTTTTTCCATGCCAACCTAAACAGAGTGACGGGAGCGGCACAATTCAGAAAAAGTGCTCAGCTCGCCGAGAAAATGCGATTTAAGCAATAAAATTAAAAATGCTTATAAAATATAAACCAAACGTTGTAGATGGTCATTTCTTATTACGCAGTAATAAACTCGGCACTCTAAAGCACCCGAGAGCGTTTTTTTCCATGCCAACCTAACCAGAGTGACGGGAGCGGCACAATTCAGAAAAAGTGCTCAGCTCGCCGAGAAAATGCGATTTAAGCAATAAAATTAAAAATGCTTATAAAACCTAAACCAAACGTTGGAGGTGGTCATTTCTTCATGCGCAGTGATAAACTCGGCACTCTAAAGCACCCGAGAGCGTTTTTTTGGATGCCAACCTAACCAGAGTGACGGGAGCGGCACAATTCAGAAAAAGCGCTCAGCTCGCCGAGAAAATGCGATTTAAGCAATAAAATTAAAAATGCTTATAAAACATAAACCAAACGTTGGAGGTGGTCATTTCTTCATGCACAGTGATAAACTCGGCACTCTAAAGCACCCGAGAGCGTTTTTTTCGATGCCAACCTAACCAGAGTGACGGGAGCAGCACAATTCAGAAAAAGTGCTCAGCTCGCCGAGAAAATGCGATTTAAGCAATAAAATTAAAAATGCTTATAAAACATAAACCAAACGTTGTAAATGGTCATTTCTTATTACGCAGTAATAAACTCGGCACTCTAAAGCACCCGAGAGCGTTTTTTCGATGCCAACCTAACCAGAGTGACGGGAGCGGCACAATACAGAAAAAGCGCTCAGCTCGCCGAGAAAATGCGATTTAAGCAATAAAATTAAAAATGCTTATAAAACATAAACCAAACGTTGGAGGTGGTCTTTTCTTCATGCGCAGTGATAAACTCGGCACTCTAAAGCACCCGAGAGCGTTTTTTTCCATGCCAACCTAAACAGAGTGACGGGAGCGGCACAATTCAGAAAAAGTGCTCAGCTCGCCGAGAAAATGCGATTTAAGCAATAAAATTAAAAATGCTTATAAAATATAAACCAAACGTTGTAGATGGTCATTTCTTATTACGCAGTAATAAACTCGGCACTCTAAAGCACCCGAGAGCGTTTTTTTCCATGCCAACCTAACCAGAGTGACGGGAGCGGCACAATTCAGAAAAAGTGCTCAGCTCGCCGAGAAAATGCGATTTAAGCAATAAAATTAAAAATGCTTATAAAACATAAACCAAACGTTGGAGGTGGTCATTTCTTCATGCGCAGTGATAAACTCGGCACTCTAAAGCACCCGAGAGCGTTTTTTTCGATGCCAACCTAACCAGAGTGACGGGAGCGGCACAATTCAGAAAAAGTGCTCAGCTCGCCGAGAAAATGCGATTTAAGCAATAAAATTAAAAATGCTTATAAAACATAAACCAAACGTTGGAGGTGGTCATTTCTTCATGCACAGTGATAAACTCGGCACTCTAAAGCACCCGAGAGCGTTTTTTTCCATGCCAACCTAACCAGAGTGACGGGAGCGGCACAATTCAGAAAAAGTGCTCAGCTCGCCGAGAAAATGCGATTTAAGCAATAAAATTAAAAATGCTTATAAAACATAAACCAAACGTTGGAGGTGGTCATTTCTTCATGCGCAGTGATAAACTCGGCACTCTAAAGCACCCGAGAGCGTTTTTTTCCATGCCAACCTAACCAGAGTGACGGGAGCGGCACAATTCAGAAAAAGTGCTCAGCTCGCCGAGAAAATGCGATTTAAGCAATAAAATTAAAAATGCTTATAAAACATAAACCAAACGTTGGAGGTGGTCATTTCTTCATGCACAGTGATAAACTCGGCACTCTAAAGCACCCGAGAGCGTTTTTTTCGATGCCAACCTAACCAGAGTGACGGGAGCGGCACAATTCAGAAAAAGTGCTCAGCTCGCCGAGAAAATGCGATTTAAGCAATAAAATTAAAAATGCTTATAAAACCTAAACCAAACGTTGGAGGTGGTCATTTCTTCATGCGCAGTGATAAACTCGGCACTCTAAAGCACCCGAGAGCGTTTTTTTGGATGCCAACCTAACCAGAGTGACGGGAGCGGCACAATTCAGAAAAAGTGCTCAGCTCGCCGAGAAAATGCGATTTAAGCAATAAAATTAAAAATGCTTATAAAACATAAACCAAACGTTGGAGGTGGTCATTTCTTCATGCGCAGTGATAAACTCGGCACTCTAAAGCACCCGAGAGCGTTTTATTCGATGCCAACCTAACCAGAGTGACGGGAGCGGCACAATTCAGAAAAAGTGCTCAGCTCGCCGAGAAAATGCGATTTAAGCAATAAAATTAAAAATGCTTATAAAACATAAACCAAACGTTGGAGGTGGTCATTTCTTCATGCGCAGTGATAAACTCGGCACTCTAAAGCACCCGAGAGCGTTTTTTTCGATGCCAACCTAACCAGAGTGACGGGAGCGGCACAATTCAGAAAAAGTGCTCAGCTCGCCGAGAAAATGCGATTTAAGCAATAAAATTAAAAATGCTTATAAAACATAAACCAAACGTTGGAGTTGGTCATTTCTTCATGCGCAGTGATAAACTCGGCACTCTAAAGCACCCGAGAGCGTTTTTTTCGATGCCAACCTAACCAGAGTGACGGGAGCGGCACAATTCAGAAAAAGTGCTCAGCTCGCCGAGAAAATGCGATTTAAGCAATAAAATTAAAAATGCTTATAAAACATAAACCAAACGTTGGAGGTGGTCATTTCTTCATGCGCAGTGATAAACTCGGCACTCTAAAGCACCCAAGAGCGTTTTTTTCGATGCCAACCTAACCAGAGTGACGGGAGCGGCACAATTCAGAAAAAGCGCTCAGCTCGCCGAGAAAATGCGATTTAAGCAATAAAATTAAAAATGCTTATAAAACATAAACCAAACGTTGGAGGTGGTCATTTCTTCATGCACAGTGATAAACTCGGCACTCTAAAGCACCCGAGAGCGTTTTTTTCGATGCCAACCTAACCAGAGTGACGGGAGCGGCACAATTCAGAAAAAGTGCTCAGCTCGCCGAGAAAATGCGATTTAAGCAATAAAATTAAAAATGCTTATAAAACATAAACCAAACGTTGTAGATGGTCATTTCTTATTACGCAGTAATAAACTCGGCACTCTAAAGCACCCGAGAGCGTTTTTTTCGATGCCAACCTAACCAGAGTGACGGGAGCGGCACAATTCAGAAAAAGCGCTCAGCTCGCCGAGAAAATGCGATTTAAGCAATAAAATTAAAAATGCTTATAAAACATAAACCAAACGTTGGAGGTGGTCATTTCTTCATGCACAGTGATAAACTCGGCACTCTAAAGCACCCGAGAGCGTTTTTTTCGATGCCAACCTAACCAGAGTGACGGGAGCGGCACAATTCAGAAAAAGTGCTCAGCTCGCCGAGAAAATGCGATTTAAGCAATAAAATTAAAAATGCTTATAAAACATAAACCAAACGTTGTAAATGGTCATTTCTTATTACGCAGTAATAAACTCGGCACTCTAAAGCACCCGAGAGCGTTTTTTTCGATGCCAACCTAACCAGAGTGACGGGAGCGGCACAATTCAGAAAAAGCGCTCAGCTCGCCGAGAAAATGCGATTTAAGCAATAAAATTAAAAATGCTTATAAAACATAAACCAAACGTTGGAGGTGGTCTTTTCTTCATGTGCAGTGATAAACTCGGCACTCTAAAGCACCCGAGAGCGTTTTTTTCCATGCCAACCTAAACAGAGTGACGGGAGCGGCACAATTCAGAAAAAGTGCTCAGCTCGCCGAGAAAATGCGATTTAAGCAATAAAATTAAAAATGCTTATAAAACATAAACCAAACGTTGTAGATGGTCATTTCTTATTACGCAGTAATAAACTCGGCACTCTAAAGCACCCGAGAGCGTTTTTTTCCATGCCAACCTAACCAGAGTGACGGGAGCGGCACAATTCAGAAAAAGTGCTCAGCTCGCCGAGAAAATGCGATTTAAGCAATAAAATTAAAAATGCTTATAAAACATAAACCAAACGTTGGAGGTGGTCATTTCTTCATGCGCAGTGATAAACTCGGCACTCTAAAGCACCCGAGAGCGTTTTTTTCGATGCCAACCTAACCAGAGTGACGGGAGCGGCACAATTCAGAAAAAGTGCTCAGCTCGCCGAGAAAATGCGATTTAAGCAATAAAATTAAAAATGCTTATAAAACATAAACCAAACGTTGGAGGTGGTCATTTCTTCATGCGCAGTGATAAACTCGGCACTCTAAAGCACCCGAGAGCGTTTTTTTCGATGCCAACCTAACCAGAGTGACGGGAGCGGCACAATTCAGAAAAAGTGCTCAGCTCGCCGAGAAAATGCGATTTAAGCAATAAAATTAAAAATGCTTATAAAACATAAACCAAACGTTGGAGGTGGTCATTTCTTCATGCGCAGTGATAAACTCGGCACTCTAAAGCACCCGAGAGCGTTTTTTTCGATGCCAACCTAACCAGAGTGACGGGAGCGGCACAATTCAGAAAAAGTGCTCAGCTCGCCGAGAAAATGCGATTTAAGCAATAAAATTAAAAATGCTTATAAAACATAAACCAAACGTTGTAAATGGTCATTTCTTATTACGCAGTAATAAACTCGGCACTCTAAAGCACCCGAGAGCGTTTTTTTCGATGCCAACCTAACCAGAGTGACGGGAGCGGCACAATTCAGAAAAAGCGCTCAGCTCGCCGAGAAAATGCGATTTAAGCAATAAAATTAAAAATGCTTATAAAACATAAACCAAACGTTGGAGGTGGTCTTTTCTTCATGTGCAGTGATAAACTCGGCACTCTAAAGCACCCGAGAGCGTTTTTTTCCATGCCAACCTAAACAGAGTGACGGGAGCGGCACAATTCAGAAAAAGTGCTCAGCTCGCCGAGAAAATGCGATTTAAGCAATAAAATTAAAAATGCTTATAAAACATAAACCAAACGTTGTAGATGGTAATTTCTTATTAGGCAGTAATAAACTCGGCACTCTAAAGCACCCGAGAGCGTTTTTTTCCATGCCAACCTAACCAGAGTGACGGGAGCGGCACAATTCAGAAAAAGTGCTCAGCTCGCCGAGAAAATGCGATTTAAGCAATAAAATTAAAAATGCTTATAAAACATAAACCAAACGTTGGAGGTGGTCATTTCTTCATGCGCAGTGATAAACTCGGCACTCTAAAGCACCCGAGAGCGTTTTTTTCGATGCCAACCTAACCAGAGTGACGGGAGCGGCACAATTCAGAAAAAGTGCTCAGCTCGCCGAGAAAATGCGATTTAAGCAATAAAATTAAAAATGCTTATAAAACATAAACCAAACGTTGGAGGTGGTCATTTCTTCATGCGCAGTGATAAACTCGGGACTCTAAAGCACCCGAGAGCGTTTTATTCGATGCCAACCTAACCAGAGTGACGGGAGCGGCACAATTCAGAAAAAGTGCTCAGCTCGCCGAGAAAATGCGATTTAAGCAATAAAATTAAAAATGCTTATAAAACATAAACCAAACGTTGGAGGTGGTCATTTCTTCATGCGCAGTGATAAACTCGGCACTCTAAAGCACCCGAGAGCGTTTTTTTCGATGCCAACCTAACCAGAGTGATGGGAGCGGCACAATTCAGAAAAAGTGCTCAGCTCGCCGAGAAAATGCGATTTAAGCAATAAAATTAAAAATGCTTATAAAACATAAACCAAACGTTGGAGGTGGTCATTTCTTCATGCGCAGTGATAAACTCGGCACTCTAAAGCACCCGAGAGCGTTTTTTTCGATGCCAACCTAACCAGAGTGACGGGAGCGGCACAATTCAGAAAAAGTGCTCAGCTCGCCGAGAAAATGCAATTTAAGCAATAAAATTTAAAATGCTTATAAAACATAAACCAAACGTTGTAGATGGTCATTTCTTATTACGCAGTAATAAACTCGGCACTCTAAAGCACCCGAGAGCGTTTTTTTCCATGCCAACCTAACCAGAGTGACGGGAGCGGCACAATTCAGAAAAAGTGCTCAGCTCGCCGAGAAAATGCGATTTAAGCAATAAAATTAAAAATGCTTATAAAACATAAACCAAACGTTGGAGGTGGTCATTTCTTCATGCGCAGTGATAAACTCGGCACTCTAAAGCACCCGAGAGCGTTTTTTTCCATGCCAACCTAACCAGAGTGACGGGAGCGGCACAATACAGAAAAAGTGCTCAGCTCGCCGAGAAAATGCGATTTAAGCAATAAAATTAAAAATGCTTATAAAACATAAACCAAACGTTGGAGGTGGTCATTTCTTCATGCGCAGTGATAAACTCGGCACTCTAAAGCACCCGAGAGCGTTTTATTCGATGCCAACCTAACCAGAGTGACGGGAGCGGCACAATTCAGAAAAAGTGCTCAGCTCGCCGAGAAAATGCGATTTAAGCAATAAAATTAAAAATGCTTATAAAACATAAACCAAACGTTGGAGGTGGTCATTTCTTCATGCGCAGTGATAAACTCGGCACTCTAAAGCACCCGAGAGCGTTTTTTTCGATGCCAACCTAACCAGAGTGACGGGAGCGGCACAATTCAGAAAAAGTGCTCAGCTCGCCGAGAAAATGCGATTTAAGCAATAAAATAAAAAATGCTTATAAAACATAAACCAAACGTTGGAGTTGGTCATTTCTTCATGCGCAGTGATAAACTCGGCACTCTAAAGCACCCGAGAGCGTTTTTTTCGATGCCAACCTAACCAGAGTGACGGGAGCGGCACAATTCAGAAAAAGTGCTCAGCTCGCCGAGAAAATGCGATTTAAGCAATAAAATTAAAAATGCTTATAAAACATAAACCAAACGTTGGAGGTGGTCATTTCTTCATGCGCAGTGATAAACTCGGCACTCTAAAGCACCCGAGAGCGTTTTTTTCCATGCCAACCTAACCAGAGTGACGGGAGCGGCAGAATTCAGAAAAAGCGCTCAGCTCGCCGAGAAAATGCGATTTAAGCAATAAAATTAAAAATGCTTATAAAACATAAACCAAACGTTGGAGGTGGTCATTTCTTCATGCACAGTGATAAACTCGGCACTCTAAAGCACCCGAGAGCGTTTTTTTCGATGCCAACCTAACCAGAGTGACGGGAGCGGCACAATTCAGAAAAAGTGCTCAGCTCGCCGAGAAAATGCGATTTAAGCAATAAAATTAAAAATGCTTATAAAACATAAACCAAACGTTGGAGGTGGTCATTTCTTCATGCGCAGTGATAAACTCGGCACTCTAAAGCACCCGAGAGCGTTTTTTTCGATGCCAACCTAACCAGAGTGACGGGAGCGGCACAATTCAGAAAAAGTGCTCAGCTCGCCGAGAAAATGCGATTTAAGCAATAAAATTAAAAATGCTTATAAAACATAAACCAAACGTTGGAGGTGGTCATTTCTTCATGCGCAGTGATAAACTCGGCACTCTAAAGCACCCGAGAGCGTTTTTTTCGATGCCAACCTAACCAGAGTGACGGGAGCGGCACAATTCAGAAAAAATGCTCAGCTCGCCGAGAAAATGCGATTTAAGCAATAAAATTAAAAATGCTTATAAAACATAAACCAAACGTTGGAGGTGGTCATTTCTTCATGCGCAGTGATAAACTCGGCACTCTAAAGCACCCGAGAGCGTTTTTTTCCATGCCAACCTAACCAGAGTGACGGGAGCGGCACAATTCAGAAAAAGTGCTCAGCTCGCCGAGAAAATGCGATTTAAGCAATAAAATTAAAAATGCTTATAAAACATAAACCAAACGTTGGAGGTGGTCATTTCTTCATGCGCAGTGATAAACTCGGCACTCTAAAGCACCCGAGAGCGTTTTTTTCCATGCCAACCTAACCAGAGTGACGGGAGCGGCACAATTCAGAAAAAGCGCTCAGCTCGCCGAGAAAATGCGATTTAAGCAATAAAATTAAAAATGCTTATAAAACATAAACCAAACGTTGGAGGTGGTCATTTCTTCATGCACAGTGATAAACTCGGCACTCTAAAGCACCCGAGAGCGTTTTTTTCCATGCCAACCTAACCAGAGTGACGGGAGCGGCACAATTCAGAAAAAGTGCTCAGCTCGCCGAGAAAATGCGATTTAAGCAATAAAATTAAAAATGCTTATAAAACATAAACCAAACGTTGGAGGTGGTCATTTCTTCATGCGCAGTGATAAACTCGGCACTCTAAAGCACCCGAGAGCGTTTTTTTCCATGCCAACCTAACCAGAGTGACGGGAGCGGCACAATTCAGAAAAAGTGCTCAGCTCGCCGAGAAAATGCGATTTAAGCAATAAAATTAAAAATGCTTATAAAACATAAACCAAACGTTGGAGGTGGTCATTTCTTCATGCACAGTGATAAACTCGGCACTCTAAAGCACCCGAGAGCGTTTTTTTCGATGCCAACCTAACCAGAGTGACGGGAGCGGCACAATTCAGAAAAAGTGCTCAGCTCGCCGAGAAAATGCGATTTAAGCAATAAAATTAAAAATGCTTATAAAACCTAAACCAAACGTTGGAGGTGGTCATTTCTTCATGCGCAGTGATAAACTCGGCACTCTAAAGCACCCGAGAGCGTTTTTTTGGATGCCAACCTAACCAGAGTGACGGGAGCGGCACAATTCAGAAAAAGTGCTCAGCTCGCCGAGAAAATGCGATTTAAGCAATAAAATTAAAAATGCTTATAAAACATAAACCAAACGTTGGAGGTGGTCATTTCTTCATGCGCAGTGATAAACTCGGCACTCTAAAGCACCCGAGAGCGTTTTTTTCCATGCCAACCTAACCAGAGTGACGGGAGCGGCACAATTCAGAAAAAGCGCTCAGCTCGCCGAGAAAATGCGATTTAAGCAATAAAATTAAAAATGCTTATAAAACATAAACCAAACGTTGGAGGTGGTCATTTCTTCATGCACAGTGATAAACTCGGCACTCTAAAGCACCCGAGAGCGTTTTTTTCGATGCCAACCTAACCAGAGTGACGGGAGCGGCACAATTCAAAAAAAGTGCTCAGCTCGCCGAGAAAATGCGATTTAAGCAATAAAATTAAAAATGCTTATAAAACATAAACCAAACGTTGGAGGTGGTCATTTCTTCATGCGCAGTGATAAACTCGGCACTCTAAAGCACCCGAGAGCGTTTTTTTCGATGCCAACCTAACCAGAGTGACGGGAGCGGCACAATTCAGAAAAAGTGCTCAGCTCGCCGAGAAAATGCGATTTAAGCAATAAAATTAAAAATGCTTATAAAACATAAACCAAACGTTGGAGGTGGTCATTTCTTCATGCGCAGTGATAAACTCGGCACTCTAAAGCACCCGAGAGCGTTTTTTTCCATGCCAACCTAACCAGAGTGACGGGAGCGGCACAATTCAGAAAAAGTGCTCAGCTCGCCGAGAAAATGCGATTTAAGCAATAAAATTAAAAATGCTTATAAAACATAAACCAAACGTTGGAGGTGGTCATTTCTTCATGCGCAGTGATAAACTCGGCACTCTAAAGCACCCGAGAGCGTTTTATTTGATGCCAACCTAACCAGAGTGACGGGAGCGGCACAATTCAGAAAAAGTGCTCAGCTCGCCGAGAAAATGCGATTTAAGCAATAAAATTAAAAATGCTTATAAAACATAAACCAAACGTTGGAGGTGGTCATTTCTTCATGCGCAGTGATAAACTCGGCACTCTAAAGCACCCGAGAGCGTTTTTTTCGATGCCAACCTAACCAGAGTGACGGGAGCGGCACAATTCAGAAAAAGCGCTCAGCTCGCCGAGAAAATGCGATTTAAGCAATAAAATTAAAAATGCTTATAAAACATAAACCAAACGTTGTAAATGGTCATTTCTTATTACGCAGTAATAAACTCGGCACTCTAAAGCACCCGAGAGCGTTTTTTCGATG
Organism: Syngnathus typhle; assembly: GCF_033458585.1. Lineage (NCBI taxonomy): Eukaryota > Metazoa > Chordata > Actinopteri > Syngnathiformes > Syngnathidae > Syngnathus > Syngnathus typhle. The sequence continues at coordinate 138,500 of NW_026871951.1, read as the reverse complement.
CCAACCTAACCAGAGTGACGGGAGCGGCACAATACAGAAAAAGCGCTCAGCTCGCCGAGAAAATGCGATTTAAGCAATAAAATTAAAAATGCTTATAAAACATAAACCAAACGTTGGAGGTGGTCTTTTCTTCATGCGCAGTGATAAACTCGGCACTCTAAAGCACCCGAGAACGTTTTTTCCATGCCAACCTAAACAGAGTGACGGGAGCGGCACAATTCAGAAAAAGTGCTCAGCTCGCCGAGAAAATGCGATTTAAGCAATAAAATTAAAAATGCTTATAAAATATAAACCAAACGTTGTAGATGGTCATTTCTTATTACGCAGTAATAAACTCGGCACTCTAAAGCACCCGAGAGCGTTTTTTTCCATGCCAACCTAACCAGAGTGACGGGAGCGGCACAATTCAGAAAAAGTGCTCAGCTCGCCGAGAAAATGCGATTTAAGCAATAAAATTAAAAATGCTTATAAAACATAAACCAAACGTTGGAGGTGGTCATTTCTTCATGCGCAGTGATAAACTCGGCACTCTAAAGCACCCGAGAGCGTTTTTTTCGATGCCAACCTAACCAGAGTGACGGGAGCGGCACAATTCAGAAAAAGTGCTCAGCTCGCCGAGAAAATGCGATTTAAGCAATAAAATTAAAAATGCTTATAAAACATAAACCAAACGTTGGAGGTGGTCATTTCTTCATGCGCAGTGATAAACTCGGCACTCTAAAGCACCCGAGAGCGTTTTTTTCGATGCCAACCTAACCAGAGTGACGGGAGCGGCACAATTCAGAAAAAGCGCTCAGCTCGCCGAGAAAATGCGATTTAAGCAATAAAATTAAAAATGCTTATAAAACATAAACCAAACGTTGGAGGTTGTCATTTCTTCATGCGCAGTGATAAACTCGGCACTCTAAAGCACCCGAGAGCGTTTTTTTCCATGCCAACCTAACCAGAGTGACGGGAGCGGCACAATTCAGAAAAAGTGCTCAGCTCGCCGAGAAAATGCGATTTAAGCAATAAAATTAAAAATGCTTATAAAACATAAACCAAACGTTGGAGGTGGTCATTTCTTCATGCGCAGTGATAAACTCGGCACTCTAAAGCACCCGAGAGCGTTTTTTTCCATGCCAACCTAACCAGAGTGACGGGAGCGGCACAATTCAGAAAAAGTGCTCAGCTCGCCGAGAAAATGCGATTTAAGCAATAAAATTAAAAATGCTTATAAAACATAAACCAAACGTTGGAGGTGGCCATTTCTTCATGCGCAGTGATAAACTCGGCACTCTAAAGCACCCGAGAGCGTTTTTTTCCATGCCAACCTAACCAGAGTGACGGGAGCGGCACAATTCAGAAAAAGTGCTCAGCTCGCCGAGAAAATGCGATTTAAGCAACTAAATTAAAAATGCTTATAAAACATAAACCAAACGTTGGAGGTGGCCATTTCTTCATGCGCAGTGATAAACTCGGCACTCTAAAGCACCCGAGAGCGTTTTTTTCCATGCCAACCTAACCAGAGTGACGGGAGCGGCACAATTCAGAAAAAGTGCTCAGCTCGCCGAGAAAATGCGATTTAAGCAATAAAATTAAAAATGCTTATAAAACATAAACCAAACGTTGGAGGTGGTCATTTCTTCATGCGCAGTGATAAACTCGGCACTCTTAAGCACCCGAGAGCGTTTTTTTCCATGCCAACCTAACCAGAGTGACAGGAGCGGCACAATTCAGAAAAAGTGCTCAGCTCCCCGAGAAAATGCGATTTAAGCAATAAAATTAAAAATGCTTATAAAACATAAACCAAACGTTGGAGGTGGTCTTTTCTTCATGCGCAGTGATAAACTCGGCACTCTAAAGCACCCGAGAGCGTTTTTTTCCATGCCAACCTAAACAGAGTGACGGGAGCGGCACAATTCTGAAAAAGTGCTCAGCTCGCCGAGAAAATGCGATTTAAGCAATAAAATTAAAAATGCTTATAAAACATAAACCAAACGTTGTAGATGGTCATTTCTTATTACGCAGTAATAAACTCGGCACTCTAAAGCACCCGAGAGCGTTTTTTTCCATGCCAACCTAACCAGAGTGACGGGAGCGGCACAATTCAGAAAAAGTGCTCAGCTCGCCGAGAAAATGCGATTTAAGCAATAAAATTAAAAATGCTTATAAAACATAAACCAAACGTTGGAGGTGGTCATTTCTTCATGCGCAGTGATAAACTCGGCACTCTAAAGCACCCGAGAGCGTTTTTTTCGATGCCAACCTAACCAGAGTGACGGGAGCGGCACAATTCAGAAAAAGTGCTCAGCTCGCCGAGAAAATGCGATTTAAGCAATAAAATTAAAAATGCTTATAAAACATAAACCAAACGTTGGAGGTGGCCATTTCTTCATGCGCAGTGATAAACTCGGCACTCTAAAGCACCCGAGAGCGTTTTTTTCCATGCCAACCTAACCAGAGTGACGGGAGCGGCACAATTCAGAAAAAGCGCTCAGCTCGCCGAGAAAATGCGATTTAAGCAATAAAATTAAAAATGCTTATAAAACATAAACCAAACGTTGGAGGTGGTCATTTCTTCATGCGCAGTGATAAACTCGGCACTCTAAAGCACCCGAGAGCGTTTTTTTCCATGCCAACCTAACCAGAGTGACAGGAGCGGCACAATTCAGAAAAAGTGCTCAGCTCGCCGAGAAAATGCGATTTAAGCAATAAACTTAAAAATGCTTATAAAACATAAACCAAACGTTGGAGGTGGTCTTTTCTTCATGCGCAGTGATAAACTCGGCACTCTAAAGCACCCGAGAGCGTTTTTTTCCATGCCAACCTAAACAGAGTGACGGGAGCGGCACTATTCAGAAAAAGTGCTCAGCTCGCCGAGAAAATGCGATTTAAGCAATAAAATTAAAAATGCTTATAAAACATAAACCAAACGTTGGAGGTGGCCATTTCTTCATGCGCAGTGATAAACTCGGCACTCTAAAGCACCCGAGAGCGTTTTTTTCCATGCCAACCTAACCAGAGTGACGGGAGCGGCACAATTCAGAAAAAGTGCTCAGCTCGCCGAGAAAATGCGATTCAAGCAATAAAATTAAAAATGCTTATAAAACATAAACCAAACGTTGGAGGTGGCCATTTCTTCATGCGCAGTGATAAACTCGGCACTCTAAAGCACCCGAGAGCGTTTTTTTCCATGCCAACCTAACCAGAGTGACGGGAGCGGCACAATTCAGAAAAAGTGCTCAGCTCGCCGAGAAAATGCGATTTAAGCAATAAAATTAAAAATGCTTATAAAACATAAACCAAACGTTGGAGGTGGTCATTTCTTCATGCGCAGTGATAAACTCGGCACTCTAAAGCACCCGAGAGCGTTTTTTTCCATGCCAACCTAACCAGAGTGACGGGAGCGGCACAATTCAGAAAAAGTGCTCAGCTCGCCGAGAAAATGCGATTTAAGCAATAAAATTAAAAATGCTTATAAAACATAAACCAAACGTTGTAGATGGTCATTTCTTATTACGCAGTAATAAACTCGGCACTCTAAAGCACCCGAGAGCGTTTTTTTCCATGCCAACCTAACCAGAGTGACGGGAGCGGCACAATTCAGAAAAAGTGCTCAGCTCGCCGAGAAAATGCGATTTAAGCAATAAAATTAAAAATGCTTATAAAACATAAACCAAACGTTGGAGGTGGTAATTTCTTCATGCGCAGTGATAAACTCGGCACTCTAAAGCACCCGAGAGCGTTTTATTCGATGCCAACCTAACCAGAGTGACGGGAGCGGCACAATTCAGAAAAAGCGCTCAGCTCGCCGAGAAAATGCGATTTAAGCAATAAAATTAAAAATGCTTATAAAACATAAACCAAACGTTGGAGGTGGTCATTTCTTCATGCGCAGTGATAAACTCGGCACTCTAAAGCACCCGAGAGCGTTTTTTTCGATGCCAACCTAACCAGAGTGACGGGAGCGGCACAATTCAGAAAAAGTGCTCAGCTCGCCGAGAAAATGCGATTTAAGCAATAAAATTAAAAATGCTTATAAAACATAAACCAAACGTTGTAGATGGTCATTTCTTATTACGCAGTAATAAACTCGGCACTCTAAAGCACCCGAGAGCGTTTTTTTCCATGCCAACCTAACCAGAGTGACGGGAGCGGCACAATTCAGAAAAAGTGCTCAGCTCGCCGAGAAAATGCGATTTAAGCAATAAAATTAAAAATGCTTATAAAACATAAACCAAACGTTGGAGGTGGCCATTTCTTCATGCGCAGTGATAAACTCGGCACTCTAAAGCACCCGAGAGCGTTTTTTTCCATGCCAACCTAACCAGAGTGACGGGAGCGGCACAATTCAGAAAAATAGCTCAGCTCGCCGAGAAAATGCGATTTAAGCAATAAAATTAAAAATGCTTATAAAACATAAACCAAACGTTGGAGGTGGCCATTTCTTCATGCGCAGTGATAAACTCGGCACTCTAAAGCACCCGAGAGCGTTTTTTTCCATGCCAACCTAACCAGAGTGACGGGAGCGGCACAATTCAGAAAAAGTGCTCAGCTCGCCGAGAAAATGCGATTTAAGCAATAAAATTAAAAATGCTTATAAAACATAAACCAAACGTTGGAGGTGGTCATTTCTTCATGCGCAGTGATAAACTCGGCACTCTAAAGCACCCGAGAGCGTTTTTTTCCATGCCAACCTAACCAGAGTGACGGGAGCGGCACAATTCAGAAAAAGTGCTCAGCTCGCCGAGAAAATGCGATTTAAGCAATAAAATTAAAAATGCTTATAAAACATAAACCAAACGTTGGAGGTGGTCATTTCTTCATGCGCAGTGATAAACTCGGCACTCTAAAGCACCCGAGAGCGTTTTTTTCCATGCCAACCTAACCAGAGTGACGGGAGCGGCACAATTCAGAAAAAGTGCTCAGCTCGCCGAGAAAATGCGATTTAAGCAATAAAATTAAAAATGCTTATAAAACATAAACCAAACGTTGGAGGTGGTCATTTCTTCATGCGCAGTGATAAACTCGGCACTCTAAAGCACCCGAGAGCGTTTTTTTCGATGCCAACCTAACCAGAGTGACGGGAGCGGCACAATTCAGAAAAAGCGCTCAGCTAGCCGAGAAAATGCGATTTAAGCAATAAAATTAAAAATGCTTATAAAACATAAACCAAACGTTGGAGGTGGTCATTTCTTCATGCGCAGTGATAAACTCAGCACTCTAAAGCACCCGAGAGCGTTTTTTTCGATGCCAACCTAACCAGAGTGACGGGAGCGGCACAATTCAGAAAAAGCGCTCAGCTCGCCGAGAAAATGCGATTTAAGCAATAAAATTAAAAATGCTTATAAAACATAAACCAAACGTTGGAGGTGGTCATTTCTTCATGCGCAGTGATAAACTCGGCACTCTAAAGCACCCGAGAGCGTTTTTTTCGATGCCAACCTAACCAGAGTGACGGGAGCGGCACAATTCAGAAAAAGTGCTCAGCTCGCCGAGAAAATGCGATTTAAGCAATAAAATTAAAAATGCTTATAAAACATAAACCAAACGTTGGAGGTGGTCATTTCTTCATGCGCAGTAATAAACTCGGCACTCTAAAGCACCCGAGAGCGTTTTTTTTCCATGCCAACCTAACCAGAGTGACGGGAGCGGCACAATTCAGAAAAAGTGCTCAGCTCGCCGAGAAAATGCGATTTAAGCAATAAAATTAAAAATGCTTATAAAACATAAACCAAACGTTGGAGGTGGCCATTTCTTCATGCGCAGTGATAAACTCGGCACTCTAAAGCACCCGAGAGCGTTTTTTCGATGCCAACCTAACCAGAGTGACGGGAGCGGCACAATTCAGAAAAAGTGCTCAGCTCGCCGAGAAAATGCGATTTAAGCAATAAAATTAAAAATGCTTATAAAACATAAACCAAACGTTGGAGGTGGTCATTTCTTCATGCGCAGTGATAAACTCGGCACTCTAAAGCACCCGAGAGCGTTTTTTTCCATGCCAACCTAACCAGAGTGACGGGAGCGGCACAATTCAGAAAAAGTGCTCAGCTCGCCGAGAAAATGCGATTTAAGCAATAAAATTAAAAATGCTTATAAAACATAAACCAAACGTTGTAGATGGTAATTTCTTATTACGCAGTAATAAACTCGGCACTCTAAAGCACCCGAGAGCGTTTTTTTCCATGCCAACCTAACCAGAGTGACGGGAGCGGCACAATTCAGAAAAAGTGCTCAGCTCGCCGAGAAAATGCGATTTAAGCAATAAAATTAAAAATGCTTATAAAACATAAACCAAACGTTGGAGGTGGTCATTTCTTCATGCGCAGTGATAAACTCGGCACTCTAAAGCACCCGAGAGCGTTTTTTTCGATGCCAACCTAACCAGAGTGACGGGAGCGGCACAATTCAGAAAAAGTGCTCAGCTCGCCGAGAAAATGCGATTTAAGCAATAAAATTAAAAATGCTTATAAAACATAAACCAAACGTTGGAGGTGGTCATTTCTTCATGCGCAGTGATAAACTCGGCACTCTAAAGCACCCGAGAGCGTTTTTTTCCATGCCAACCTAACCAGAGTGACGGGAGCGGCACAATTCAGAAAAAGTGCTCAGCTCGCCGAGAAAATGCGATTTAAGCAATAAAATTAAAAATGCTTATAAAACATAAACCAAACGTTGGAGGTGGTCATTTCTTCATGCGCAGTGATAAACTCGGCACTCTAAAGCACCCGAGAGCATTTTTTTCCATGCCAACCTAACCAGAGTGACGGGAGCGGCACAATTCAGAAAAAGTGCTCAGCTCGCCGAGAAAATGCGATTTAAGCAATAAAATTAAAAATGCTTATAAAACATAAACCAAACGTTGTAGATGGTCATTTCTTATTACGCAGTAATAAACTCGGCACTCTAAAGCACCCGAGAGCGTTTTTTTCCATGCCAACCTAACCAGAGTGACGGGAGCGGCACAATTCAGAAAAAGTGCTCAGCTCGCCGAGAAAATGCGATTTAAGCAATAAAATTAAAAATGCTTATAAAACATAAACCAAACGTTGGAGGTGGTCATTTCTTCATGCGCAGTGATAAACTCGGCACTCTAAAGCACCCGAGAGCGTTTTATTCGATGCCAACCTAACCAGAGTGACGGGAGCGGCACAATTCAGAAAAAGCGCTCAGCTCGCCGAGAAAATGCGATTTAAGCAATAAAATTAAAAATGCTTATAAAACATAAACCAAACGTTGGAGGTGGTCATTTCTTCATGCGCGGTGATAAACTCGGCATCTAAAGCACCCGAGAGCGTTTTTTTCCATGCCAACCTAACCAGAGTGACGGGAGCGGCACAATTCAGAAAAAGTGCTCAGCTCGCCGAGAAAATGCGATTTAAGCAATAAAATTAAAAATGCTTATAAAACATAAACCAAACGTTGGAGGTGGTCATTTCTTCATGCGCAGTGATAAACTCGGCACTCTAAAGCACCCGAGAGCGTTTTTTTCGATGCCAACCTAACCAGAGTGACGGGAGCGGCACAATTCAGAAAAAGTGCTCAGCTCGCCGAGAAAATGCGATTTAAGCAATAAAATTAAAAATGCTTATAAAACATAAACCAAACGTTGTAGATGGTCATTTCTTATTACGCAGTAATAAACTCGGCACTCTAAAGCACCCGAGAGCGTTTTTTTCCATGCCAACCTAACCAGAGTGACGGGAGCGGCACAATTCAGAAAAAGTGCTCAGCTCGCCGAGAAAATGCGATTTAAGCAATACAATTAAAAATGCTTATAAAACATAAACCAAACGTTGGAGGTGGTCATTTCTTCATGTGCAGTGATAAACTCGGCACTCTAAAGCACCCGAGAGCGTTTTTTTTCCATGCCAACCTAACCAGAGTGACGGGAGCGGCACAATTCAGAAAAAGTGCTCAGCTCGCCGAGAAAATGCGATTTAAGCAATAAAATTAAAAATGCTTATAAAACATAAACCAAACGTTGGAGGTGGTCATTTCTTCATGCGCAGTGATAAACTCGGCACTCTAAAGCACCCGAGAGCGTTTTTTTCGATGCCAACCTAACCAGAGTGACGGGAGCGGCACAATTCAGAAAAAGTGCTCAGCTCGCCGAGAAAATGCAATTTAAGCAATAAAATTTAAAATGCTTATAAAACATAAACCAAACGTTGTAGATGGTCATTTCTTATTACGCAGTAATAAACTCGGCACTCTAAAGCACCCGAGAGCGTTTTTTTCCATGCCAACCTAACCAGAGTGACGGGAGCGGCACAATTCAGAAAAAGTGCTCAGCTCGCCGAGAAAATGCGATTTAAGCAATAAAATTAAAAATGCTTATAAAACATAAACCAAACGTTGGAGGTGGTCATTTCTTCATGCGCAGTGATAAACTCGGCACTCTAAAGCACCCGAGAGCGTTTTTTTCCATGCCAACCTAACCAGAGTGACGGGAGCGGCACAATTCAGAAAAAGTGCTCAGCTCGCCGAGAAAATGCGATTTAAGCAATAAAATTAAAAATGCTTATAAAACATAAACCAAACGTTGGAGGTGGTCATTTCTTCATGCGCAGTGATAAACTCGGCACTCTAAAGCACCCGAGAACGTTTTATTTGATGCCAACCTAACCAGAGTGACGGGAGCGGCACAATTCAGAAAAAGTGCTCAGCTCGCCGAGAAAATGCGATTTAAGCAATAAAATTAAAAATGCTTATAAAACATAAACCAAACGTTGGAGGTGGTCATTTCTTCATGCGCAGTGATAAACTCGGCACTCTAAAGCACCCGAGAGCGTTTTTTTCGATGCCAACCTAACCAGAGTGACGGGAGCGGCACAATTCAGAAAAAGCGCTCAGCTCGCCGAGAAAATGCGATTTAAGCAATAAAATTAAAAATGCTTATAAAACATAAACCAAACGTTGGAGGTGGTCATTTCTTCATGCACAGTGATAAACTCGGCACTCTAAAGCACCCGAGAGCGTTTTTTTCGATGCCAACCTAACCAGAGTGACGGGAGCGGCACAATTCAGAAAAAGTGCTCAGCTCGCCGAGAAAATGCGATTTAAGCAATAAAATTAAAAATGCTTATAAAACATAAACCAAACGTTGTAAATGGTCATTTCTTATTACGCAGTAATAAACTCGGCACTCTAAAGCACCCGAGAGCGTTTTTTCGATGCCAACCTAACCAGAGTGACGGGAGCGGCACAATACAGAAAAAGCGCTCAGCTCGCCGAGAAAATGCGATTTAAGCAATAAAATTAAAAATGCTTATAAAACATAAACCAAACGTTGGAGGTGGTCTTTTCTTCATGCGCAGTGATAAACTCGGCACTCTAAAGCACCCGAGAGCGTTTTTTTCCATGCCAACCTAAACAGAGTGACGGGAGCGGCACAATTCAGAAAAAGTGCTCAGCTCGCCGAGAAAATGCGATTTAAGCAATAAAATTAAAAATGCTTATAAAACATAAACCAAACGTTGGAGGTGGTCATTTCTTCATGCGCAGTGATAAACTCGGCACTCTAAAGCACCCGAGAGCGTTTTATTCGATGCCAACCTAACCAGAGTGACGGGAGCGGCACAATTCAGAAAAAGTGCTCAGCTCGCCGAGAAAATGCGATTTAAGCAATAAAATTAAAAATGCTTATAAAACATAAACCAAACGTTGGAGGTGGTCATTTCTTCATGCGCAGTGATAAACTCGGCACTCTAAAGCACCCGAGAGCGTTTTTTTCGATGCCAACCTAACCAGAGTGACGGGAGCGGCACAATTCAGAAAAAGTGCTCAGCTCGCCGAGAAAATGCGATTTAAGCAATAAAATTAAAAATGCTTATAAAACATAAACCAAACGTTGGAGTTGGTCATTTCTTCATGCGCAGTGATAAACTCGGCACTCTAAAGCACCCGAGAGCGTTTTTTTCGATGCCAACCTAACCAGAGTGACGGGAGCGGCACAATTCAGAAAAAGTGCTCAGCTCGCCGAGAAAATGCGATTTAAGCAATAAAATTAAAAATGCTTATAAAACATAAACCAAACGTTGGAGGTGGTCATTTCTTCATGCGCAGTGATAAACTCGGCACTCTAAAGCACCCAAGAGCGTTTTTTTCGATGCCAACCTAACCAGAGTGACGGGAGCGGCACAATTCAGAAAAAGCGCTCAGCTCGCCGAGAAAATGCGATTTAAGCAATAAAATTAAAAATGCTTATAAAACATAAACCAAACGTTGGAGGTGGTCATTTCTTCATGCACAGTGATAAACTCGGCACTCTAAAGCACCCGAGAGCGTTTTTTTCGATGCCAACCTAACCAGAGTGACGGGAGCGGCACAATTCAGAAAAAGTGCTCAGCTCGCCGAGAAAATGCGATTTAACCAATAAAATTAAAAATGCTTATAAAACATAAACCAAACGTTGTAGATGGTCATTTCTTATTACGCAGTAATAAACTCGGCACTCTAAAGCACCCGAGAGCGTTTTTTTCGATGCCAACCTAACCAGAGTGACGGGAGCGGCACAATTCAGAAAAAGCGCTCAGCTCGCCGAGAAAATGCGATTTAAGCAATAAAATTAAAAATGCTTATAAAACATAAACCAAACGTTGGAGGTGGTCATTTCTTCATGCACAGTGATAAACTCGGCACTCTAAAGCACCCGAGAGCGTTTTTTTCGATGCCAACCTAACCAGAGTGACGGGAGCGGCACAATTCAGAAAAAGTGCTCAGCTCGCCGAGAAAATGCGATTTAAGCAATAAAATTAAAAATGCTTATAAAACATAAACCAAACGTTGTAAATGGTCATTTCTTATTACGCAGTAATAAACTCGGCACTCTAAAGCACCCGAGAGCGTTTTTTTCGATGCCAACCTAACCAGAGTGACGGGAGCGGCACAATTCAGAAAAAGCGCTCAGCTCGCCGAGAAAATGCGATTTAAGCAATAAAATTAAAAATGCTTATAAAACATAAACCAAACGTTGGAGGTGGTCTTTTCTTCATGTGCAGTGATAAACTCGGCACTCTAAAGCACCCGAGAGCGTTTTTTTCCATGCCAACCTAAACAGAGTGACGGGAGCGGCACAATTCAGAAAAAGTGCTCAGCTCGCCGAGAAAATGCGATTTAAGCAATAAAATTAAAAATGCTTATAAAACATAAACCAAACGTTGTAGATGGTCATTTCTTATTACGCAGTAATAAACTCGGCACTCTAAAGCACCCGAGAGCGTTTTTTTCCATGCCAACCTAACCAGAGTGACGGGAGCGGCACAATTCAGAAAAAGTGCTCAGCTCGCCGAGAAAATGCGATTTAAGCAATAAAATTAAAAATGCTTATAAAACATAAACCAAACGTTGGAGGTGGTCATTTCTTCATGCGCAGTGATAAACTCGGCACTCTAAAGCACCCGAGAGCGTTTTTTTCGATGCCAACCTAACCAGAGTGACGGGAGCGGCACAATTCAGAAAAAGTGCTCAGCTCGCCGAGAAAATGCGATTTAAGCAATAAAATTAAAAATGCTTATAAAACATAAACCAAACGTTGTAGATGGTCATTTCTTATTACGCAGTAATAAACTCGGCACTCTAAAGCACCCGAGAGCGTTTTTTTCCATGCCAACCTAACCAGAGTGACGGGAGCGGCACAATTCAGAAAAAGTGCTCAGCTCGCCGAGAAAATGCGATTTAAGCAATAAAATTAAAAATGCTTATAAAACATAAACCAAACGTTGGAGGTGGTCATTTCTTCATGCGCAGTGATAAACTCGGCACTCTAAAGCACCCGAGAGCGTTTTTTTCCATGCCAACCTAACCAGAGTGACGGGAGCGGCACAATTCAGAAAAAGTGCTCAGCTCGCCGAGAAAATGCGATTTAAGCAATAAAATTAAAAATGCTTATAAAACATAAACCAAACGTTGGAGGTGGTCATTTCTTCATGCGCAGTGATAAACTCGGCACTCTAAAGCACCCGAGAGCGTTTTTTTCCATGCCAACCTAACCAGAGTGACGGGAGCGGCACAATTCAGAAAAAGTGCTCAGCTCGCCGAGAAAATGCGATTTAAGCAATAAAATTAAAAATGCTTATAAAACATAAACCAAACGTTGTAGATGGTCATTTCTTATTACGCAGTAATAAACTCGGCACTCTAAAGCACCCGAGAGCGTTTTTTTCCATGCCAACCTAACCAGAGTGACGGGAGCGGCACAATTCAGAAAAAGTGCTCAGCTCGCCGAGAAAATGCGATTTAAGCAATAAAATTAAAAATGCTTATAAAACATAAACCAAACGTTGGAGGTGGTCATTTCTTCATGCGCAGTGATAAACTCGGCACTCTAAAGCACCCGAGAGCGTTTTATTCGATGCCAACCTAACCAGAGTGACGGGAGCGGCACAATTCAGAAAAAGCGCTCAGCTCGCCGAGAAAATGCGATTTAAGCAATAAAATTAAAAATGCTTATAAAACATAAACCAAACGTTGGAGGTGGTCATTTCTTCATGCGCGGTGATAAACTCGGCACTCTAAAGCACCCGAGAGCGTTTTTTTCCATGCCAACCTAACCAGAGTGACGGGAGCGGCACAATTCAGAAAAAGTGCTCAGCTCGCCGAGAAAATGCGATTTAAGCAATAAAATTAAAAATGCTTATAAAACATAAACCAAACGTTGGAGGTGGTCATTTCTTCATGCGCAGTGATAAACTCGGCACTCTAGAGCACCCGAGAGCGTTTTTTTCGATGCCAACCTAACCAGAGTGACGGGAGCGGCACAATTCAGAAAAAGTGCTCAGCTCGCCGAGTAAATGCGATTTAAGCAATAAAATTAAAAATGCTTATAAAACATAAACCAAACGTTGGAGGTGGTCATTTCTTCATGCGCAGTGATAAACTCGGCACTCTAAAGCACCCGAGAGCGTTTTTTTCCATGCCAACCTAACCAGAGTGACGGGAGCGGCACAATTCAGAAAAAGCGCTCAGCTCGCCGAGAAAATGCGATTTAAGCAATAAAATTAAAAATGCTTATAAAACATAAACCAAACGTTGGAGGTGGTCATTTCTTCATGCACAGTGATAAACTCGGCACTCTAAAGCACCCGAGAGCGTTTTTTTCGATGCCAACCTAACCAGAGTGACGGGAGCGGCACAATTCAGAAAAAGTGCTCAGCTCGCCGAGAAAATGCGATTTAAGCAATAAAATTAAAAATGCTTATAAAACATAAACCAAACGTTGGAGGTGGTCATTTCTTCATGCGCAGTGATAAACTCGGCACTCTAAAGCACCCGAGAGCGTTTTTTTCGATGCCAACCTAACCAGAGTGACGGGAGCGGCACAATTCAGAAAAAGTGCTCAGCTCGCCGAGAAAATGCGATTTAAGCAATAAAATTAAAAATGCTTATAAAACATAAACCAAACGTTGGAGGTGGTCATTTCTTCATGCGCAGTGATAAACTCGGGACTCTAAAGCACCCGAGAGCGTTTTATTCGATGCCAACCTAACCAGAGTGACGGGAGCGGCACAATTCAGAAAAAGTGCTCAGCTCGCCGAGAAAATGCGATTTAAGCAATAAAATTAAAAATGCTTATAAAACATAAACCAAACGTTGGAGGTGGTCATTTCTTCATGCGCAGTGATAAACTCGGCACTCTAAAGCACCCGAGAGCGTTTTTTTCGATGCCAACCTAACCAGAGTGACGGGAGCGGCACAATTCAGAAAAAGCGCTCAGCTCGCCGAGAAAATGCGATTTAAGCAATAAAATTAAAAATGCTTATAAAACATAAACCAAACGTTGGAGGTGGTCATTTCTTCATGCGCAGTGATAAACTCGGCACTCTAAAGCACCCGAGAGCGTTTTTTTCGATGCCAACCTAACCAGAGTGACGGGAGCGGCACAATTCAGAAAAAGCGCTCAGCTCGCCGAGAAAATGCGATTTAAGCAATAAAATTAAAAATGCTTATAAAACATAAACCAAACGTTGGAGGTGGTCATTTCTTCATGCGCAGTGATAAACTCGGCACTCTAAAGCACCCGAGAGCGTTTTTTTCGATGCCAACCTAACCAGAGTGACGGGAGCGGCACAATTCAGAAAAAGTGCTCAGCTCGCCGAGAAAATGCGATTTAAGCAATAAAATTAAAAATGCTTATAAAACATAAACCAAACGTTGGAGGTGGTCATTTCTTCATGCGCAGTGATAAACTCGGCACTCTAAAGCACCCGAGAGCGTTTTTTTCGATGCCAACCTAACCAGAGTGACGGGAGCGGCACAATTCAGAAAAAGTGCTCAGCTCGCCGAGAAAATGCAATTTAAGCAATAAAATTTAAAATGCTTATAAAACATAAACCAAACGTTGTAGATGGTCATTTCTTATTACGCAGTAATAAACTCGGCACTCTAAAGCACCCGAGAGCGTTTTTTTCCATGCCAACCTAACCAGAGTGACGGGAGCGGCACAATTCAGAAAAAGTGCTCAGCTCGCCGAGAAAATGCGATTTAAGCAATAAAATTAAAAATGCTTATAAAACCTAAACCAAACGTTGGAGGTGGTCATTTCTTCATGCGCAGTGATAAACTCGGCACTCTAAAGCACCCGAGAGCGTTTTTTTCCATGCCAACCTAACCAGAGTGACGGGAGCGGCACAATTCAGAAAAAGTGCTCAGCTCGCCGAGAAAATGCGATTTAAGCAATAAAATTAAAAATGCTTATAAAACATAAACCAAACGTTGGAGGTGGTCATTTCTTCATGCGCAGTGATAAACTCGGCACTCTAAAGCACCCGAGAGCGTTTTATTCGATGCCAACCTAACCAGAGTGACGGGAGCGGCACAATTCAGAAAAAGTGCTCAGCTCGCCGAGAAAATGCGATTTAAGCAATAAAATTAAAAATGCTTATAAAACATAAACCAAACGTTGGAGGTGGTCATTTCTTCATGCGCAGTGATAAACTCGGCACTCTAAAGCACCCGAGAGCGTTTTTTTCGATGCCAACCTAACCAGAGTGACGGGAGCGGCACAATTCAGAAAAAGTGCTCAGCTCGCCGAGAAAATGCGATTTAAGCAATAAAATTAAAAATGCTTATAAAACATAAACCAAACGTTGGAGTTGGTCATTTCTTCATGCGCAGTGATAAACTCGGCACTCTAAAGCACCCGAGAGCGTTTTTTTCGATGCCAACCTAACCAGAGTGACGGGAGCGGCACAATTCAGAAAAAGTGCTCAGCTCGCCGAGAAAATGCGATTTAAGCAATAAAATTAAAAATGCTTATAAAACATAAACCAAACGTTGGAGGTGGTCATTTCTTCATGCGCAGTGATAAACTCGGCACTCTAAAGCACCCAAGAGCGTTTTTTTCGATGCCAACCTAACCAGAGTGACGGGAGCGGCACAATTCAGAAAAAGCGCTCAGCTCGCCGAGAAAATGCGATTTAAGCAATAAAATTAAAAATGCTTATAAAACATAAACCAAACGTTGGAGGTGGTCATTTCTTCATGCACAGTGATAAACTCGGCACTCTAAAGCACCCGAGAGCGTTTTTTTCGATGCCAACCTAACCAGAGTGACGGGAGCGGCACAATTCAGAAAAAGTGCTCAGCTCGCCGAGAAAATGCGATTTAAGCAATAAAATTAAAAATGCTTATAAAACATAAACCAAACGTTGTAGATGGTCATTTCTTATTACGCAGTAATAAACTCGGCACTCTAAAGCACCCGAGAGCGTTTTTTTCGATGCCAACCTAACCAGAGTGACGGGAGCGGCACAATTCAGAAAAAGCGCTCAGCTCGCCGAGAAAATGCGATTTAAGCAATAAAATTAAAAATGCTTATAAAACATAAACCAAACGTTGGAGGTGGTCATTTCTTCATGCACAGTGATAAACTCGGCACTCTAAAGCACCCGAGAGCGTTTTTTTCGATGCCAACCTAACCAGAGTGACGGGAGCGGCACAATTCAAAAAAAGTGCTCAGCTCGCCGAGAAAATGCGATTTAAGCAATAAAATTAAAAATGCTTATAAAACATAAACCAAACGTTGTAAATGGTCATTTCTTATTACGCAGTAATAAACTCGGCACTCTAAAGCACCCGAGAGCGTTTTTTTCGATGCCAACCTAACCAGAGTGACGGGAGCGGCACAATTCAGAAAAAGCGCTCAGCTCGCCGAGAAAATGCGATTTAAGCAATACAATTAAAAATGCTTATAAAACATAAACCAAACGTTGGAGGTGGTCTTTTCTTCATGTGCAGTGATAAACTCGGCACTCTAAAGCACCCGAGAGCGTTTTTTTCCATGCCAACCTAAACAGAGTGACGGGAGCGGCACAATTCAGAAAAAGTGCTCAGCTCGCCGAGAAAATGCGATTTAAGCAATAAAATTAAAAATGCTTATAAAACATAAACCAAACGTTGTAGATGGTCATTTCTTATTACGCAGTAATAAACTCGGCACTCTAAAGCACCCGAGAGCGTTTTTTTCCATGCCAACCTAACCAGAGTGACGGGAGCGGCACAATTCAGAAAAAGTGCTCAGCTCGCCGAGAAAATGCGATTTAAGCAATAAAATTAAAAAATGCTTATAAAACATAAACCAAACGTTGGAGGTGGTCATTTCTTCATGCGCAGTGATAAACTCGGCACTCTAAAGCACCCGAGAGCGTTTTTTTCCATGCCAACCTAACCAGAGTGACGGGAGCGGCACAATTCAGAAAAAGTGCTCAGCTCGCCGAGAAAATGCGATTTAAGCAATAAAATTAAAAATGCTTATAAAACATAAACCAAACGTTGGAGGTGGTCATTTCTTCATGCGCAGTGATAAACTCGGCACTCTAAAGCACCCGAGAGCGTTTTTTTCCATGCCAACCTAACCAGAGTGACGGGAGCGGCACAATTCAGAAAAAGTGCTCAGCTCGCCGAGAAAATGCGATTTAAGCAATAAAATTAAAAATGCTTATAAAACATAAACCAAACGTTGTAGATGGTCATTTCTTATTACGCAGTAATAAACTCGGCACTCTAAAGCACCCGAGAGCGTTTTTTTCCATGCCAACCTAACCAGAGTGACGGGAGCGGCACAATTCAGAAAAAGTGCTCAGCTCGCCGAGAAAATGCGATTTAAGCAATAAAATTAAAAATGCTTATAAAACATAAACCAAACGTTGGAGGTGGTCATTTCTTCATGCGCAGTGATAAACTCGGCACTCTAAAGCACCCGAGAGCGTTTTATTCGATGCCAACCTAACCAGAGTGACGGGAGCGGCACAATTCAGAAAAAGCGCTCAGCTCGCCGAGAAAATGCGATTTAAGCAATAAAATTAAAAATGCTTATAAAACATAAACCAAACGTTGGAGGTGGTCATTTCTTCATGCGCGGTGATAAACTCGGCACTCTAAAGCACCCGAGAGCGTTTTTTTCCATGCCAACCTAACCAGAGTGACGGGAGCGGCACAATTCAGAAAAAGTGCTCAGCTCGCCGAGAAAATGCGATTTAAGCAATAAAATTAAAAATGCTTATAAAACATAAACCAAACGTTGGAGGTGGTCATTTCTTCATGCGCAGTGATAAACTCGGCACTCTAAAGCACCCGAGAGCGTTTTTTTCGATGCCAACCTAACCAGAGTGACGGGAGCGGCACAATTCAGAAAAAGTGCTCAGCTCGCCGAGTAAATGCGATTTAAGCAATAAAATTAAAAATGCTTATAAAACATAAACCAAACGTTGGAGGTGGTCATTTCTTCATGCACAGTGATAAACTCGGCACTCTAAAGCACCCGAGAGCGTTTTTTTCGATGCCAACCTAACCAGAGTGACGGGAGCGGCACAATTCAGAAAAAGTGCTCAGCTCGCCGAGAAAATGCGATTTAAGCAATAAAATTAAAAATGCTTATAAAACATAAACCAAACGTTGGAGGTGGTCATTTCTTCATGCGCAGTGATAAACTCGGCACTCTAAAGCACCCGAGAGCGTTTTTTTCGATGCCAACCTAACCAGAGTGACGGGAGCGGCACAATTCAGAAAAAGCGCTCAGCTCGCCGAGAAAATGCGATTTAAGCAATAAAATTAAAAATGCTTATAAAACATAAACCAAACGTTGGAGGTGGTCATTTCTTCATGCGCAGTGATAAACTCGGCACTCTAAAGCACCCGAGAGCGTTTTTTTCGATGCCAACCTAACCAGAGTGACGGGAGCGGCACAATTCAGAAAAAGTGCTCAGCTCGCCGAGAAAATGCGATTTAAGCAATAAAATTAAAAATGCTTATAAAACATAAACCAAACGTTGGAGGTGGTCATTTCTTCATGCGCAGTGA
Source organism: Syngnathus typhle (assembly GCF_033458585.1). NCBI lineage: Eukaryota > Metazoa > Chordata > Actinopteri > Syngnathiformes > Syngnathidae > Syngnathus > Syngnathus typhle. Next base: position 120,218 of record NW_026871951.1, on the reverse strand, counting down.
TAAACTCGGCACTCTAAAGCACCCGAGAGCGTTTTTTTCGATGCCAACCTAACCAGAGTGACGGGAGCGGCACAATTCAGAAAAAGTGCTCAGCTCGCCGAGAAAATGCAATTTAAGCAATAAAATTTAAAATGCTTATAAAACATAAACCAAACGTTGTAGATGGTCATTTCTTATTACGCAGTAATAAACTCGGCACTCTAAAGCACCCGAGAGCGTTTTTTTCCATGCCAACCTAACCAGAGTGACGGGAGCGGCACAATTCAGAAAAAGTGCTCAGCTCGCCGAGAAAATGCGATTTAAGCAATAAAATTAAAAATGCTTATAAAACATAAACCAAACGTTGGAGGTGGTCATTTCTTCATGCGCAGTGATAAACTCGGCACTCTAAAGCACCCGAGAGCGTTTTTTTCCATGCCAACCTAACCAGAGTGACGGGAGCGGCACAATTCAGAAAAAGTGCTCAGCTCGCCGAGAAAATGCGATTTAAGCAATAAAATTAAAAATGCTTATAAAACATAAACCAAACGTTGGAGGTGGTCATTTCTTCATGCGCAGTGATAAACTCGGCACTCTAAAGCACCCGAGAGCGTTTTATTCGATGCCAACCTAACCAGAGTGACGGGAGCGGCACAATTCAGAAAAAGTGCTCAGCTCGCCGAGAAAATGCGATTTAAGCAATAAAATTAAAAATGCTTATAAAACATAAACCAAACGTTGGAGGTGGTCATTTCTTCATGCGCAGTGATAAACTCGGCACTCTAAAGCACCCGAGAGCGTTTTTTTCGATGCCAACCTAACCAGAGTGACGGGAGCGGCACAATTCAGAAAAAGTGCTCAGCTCGCCGAGAAAATGCGATTTAAGCAATAAAATTAAAAATGCTTATAAAACATAAACCAAACGTTGGAGTTGGTCATTTCTTCATGCGCAGTGATAAACTCGGCACTCTAAAGCACCCGAGAGCGTTTTTTTCGATGCCAACCTAACCAGAGTGACGGGAGCGGCACAATTCAGAAAAAGTGCTCAGCTCGCCGAGAAAATGCGATTTAAGCAATAAAATTAAAAATGCTTATAAAACATAAACCAAACGTTGGAGGTGGTCATTTCTTCATGCGCAGTGATAAACTCGGCACTCTAAAGCACCCAAGAGCGTTTTTTTCGATGCCAACCTAACCAGAGTGACGGGAGCGGCACAATTCAGAAAAAGCGCTCAGCTCGCCGAGAAAATGCGATTTAAGCAATAAAATTAAAAATGCTTATAAAACATAAACCAAACGTTGGAGGTGGTCATTTCTTCATGCACAGTGATAAACTCGGCACTCTAAAGCACCCGAGAGCGTTTTTTTCGATGCCAACCTAACCAGAGTGACGGGAGCGGCACAATTCAGAAAAAGTGCTCAGCTCGCCGAGAAAATGCGATTTAAGCAATAAAATTAAAAATGCTTATAAAACATAAACCAAACGTTGTAGATGGTCATTTCTTATTACGCAGTAATAAACTCGGCACTCTAAAGCACCCGAGAGCGTTTTTTTCGATGCCATCCTAACCAGAGTGACGGGAGCGGCACAATTCAGAAAAAGCGCTCAGCTCGCCGAGAAAATGCGATTTAAGCAATAAAATTAAAAATGCTTATAAAACATAAACCAAACGTTGGAGGTGGTCATTTCTTCATGCACAGTGATAAACTCGGCACTCTAAAGCACCCGAGAGCGTTTTTTTCGATGCCAACCTAACCAGAGTGACGGGAGCGGCACAATTCAGAAAAAGTGCTCAGCTCGCCGAGAAAATGCGATTTAAGCAATAAAATTAAAAATGCTTATAAAACATAAACCAAACGTTGTAAATGGTAATTTCTTATTACGCAGTAATAAACTCGGCACTCTAAAGCACCCGAGAGCGTTTTTTTCGATGCCAACCTAACCAGAGTGACGGGAGCGGCACAATTCAGAAAAAGCGCTCAGCTCGCCGAGAAAATGCGATTTAAGCAATAAAATTAAAAATGCTTATAAAACATAAACCAAACGTTGGAGGTGGTCTTTTCTTCATGTGCAGTGATAAACTCGGCACTCTAAAGCACCCGAGAGCGTTTTTTTCCATGCCAACCTAACCAGAGTGACGGGAGCGGCACAATTCAGAAAAAGTGCTCAGCTCGCCGAGAAAATGCGATTTAAGCAATAAAATTAAAAATGCTTATAAAACATAAACCAAACGTTGTAGATGGTCATTTCTTATTACGCAGTAATAAACTCGGCACTCTAAAGCACCCGAGAGCGTTTTTTTCGATGCCAACCTAACCAGAGTGACGGGAGCGGCACAATTCAGAAAAAGTGCTCAGCTCGCCGAGAAAATGCGATTTAAGCAATAAAATTAAAAATGCTTATAAAACATAAACCAAACGTTGTAAATGGTCATTTCTTATTACGCAGTAATAAACTCGGCACTCTAAAGCACCCGAGAGCGTTTTTTTCGATGCCAACCTAACCAGAGTGACGGGAGCGGCACAATTCAGAAAAAGCGCTCAGCTCGCCGAGAAAATGCGATTTAAGCAATAAAATTAAAAATGCTTATAAAACATAAACCAAACGTTGGAGGTGGTCTTTTCTTCATGTGCAGTGATAAACTCGGCACTCTAAAGCACCCGAGAGCGTTTTTTTCCATGCCAACCTAAACAGAGTGACGGGAGCGGCACAATTCAGAAAAAGTGCTCAGCTCGCCGAGAAAATGCGATTTAAGCAATAAAATTAAAAATGCTTATAAAACATAAACCAAACGTTGTAGATGGTCATTTCTTATTACGCAGTAATAAACTCGGCACTCTAAAGCACCCGAGAGCGTTTTTTTCCATGCCAACCTAACCAGAGTGACGGGAGCGGCACAATTCAGAAAAAGTGCTCAGCTCGCCGAGAAAATGCGATTTAAGCAATAAAATTAAAAATGCTTATAAAACATAAACCAAACGTTGGAGGTGGTCATTTCTTCATGCGCAGTGATAAACTCGGCACTCTAAAGCACCCGAGAGCGTTTTTTTCGATGCCAACCTAACCAGAGTGACGGGAGCGGCACAATTCAGAAAAAGTGCTCAGCTCGCCGAGAAAATGCGATTTAAGCAATAAAATTAAAAATGCTTATAAAACATAAACCAAACGTTGGAGGTGGTCATTTCTTCATGCGCAGTGATAAACTCGGCACTCTAAAGCACCCGAGAGCGTTTTTTTCGATGCCAACCTAACCAGAGTGACGGGAGCGGCACAATTCAGAAAAAGTGCTCAGCTCGCCGAGAAAATGCGATTTAAGCAATAAAATTAAAAATGCTTATAAAACATAAACCAAACGTTGGAGGTGGTCATTTCTTCATGCGCAGTGATAAACTCGGCACTCTAAAGCACCCGAGAGCGTTTTTTTCGATGCCAACCTAACCAGAGTGACGGGAGCGGCACAATTCAGAAAAAGTGCTCAGCTCGCCGAGAAAATGCGATTTAAGCAATAAAATTAAAAATGCTTATAAAACATAAACCAAACGTTGGAGGTGGTCATTTCTTCATGCGCAGTGATAAACTCGGCACTCTAAAGCACCCGAGAGCGTTTTTTTCGATGCCAACCTAACCAGAGTGACGGGAGCGGCACAATTCAGAAAAAGTGCTCAGCTCGCCGAGAAAATGCGATTTAAGCAATAAAATTAAAAATGCTTATAAAACATAAACCAAACGTTGGAGGTGGTCATTTCTTCATGCGCAGTGATAAACTCGGCACTCTAAAGCACCCGAGAGCGTTTTTTTCGATGCCAACCTAACCAGAGTGACGGGAGCGGCACAATTCAGAAAAAGTGCTCAGCTCGCCGAGAAAATGCGATTTAAGCAATAAAATTAAAAATGCTTATAAAACATAAACCAAACGTTGTAAATGGTCATTTCTTATTGCGCAGTAATAAACTCGGCACTCTAAAGCACCCGAGAGCGTTTTTTTCGATGCCAACCTAACCAGAGTGACGGGAGCGGCACAATTCAGAAAAAGCGCTCAGCTCGCCGAGAAAATGCGATTTAAGCAATAAAATTAAAAATGCTTATAAAACATAAACCAAACGTTGGAGGTGGTCTTTTCTTCATGTGCAGTGATAAACTCGGCACTCTAAAGCACCCGAGAGCGTTTTTTTCCATGCCAACCTAAACAGAGTGACGGGAGCGGCACAATTCAGAAAAAGTGCTCAGCTCGCCGAGAAAATGCGATTTAAGCAATAAAATTAAAAATGCTTATAAAACATAAACCAAACGTTGTAGATGGTCATTTCTTATTACGCAGTAATAAACTCGGCACTCTAAAGCACCCGAGAGCGTTTTTTTCCATGCCAACCTAACCAGAGTGACGGGAGCGGCACAATTCAGAAAAAGTGCTCAGCTCGCCGAGAAAATGCGATTTAAGCAATAAAATTAAAAATGCTTATAAAACATAAACCAAACGTTGGAGGTGGTCATTTCTTCATGCGCAGTGATAAACTCGGCACTCTAAAGCACCCGAGAGCGTTTTATTCGATGCCAACCTAACCAGAGTGACGGGAGCGGCACAATTCAGAAAAAGCGCTCAGCTCGCCGAGAAAATGCGATTTAAGCAATAAAATTAAAAATGCTTATAAAACATAAACCAAACGTTGGAGGTGGTCATTTCTTCATGCGCGGTGATAAACTCGGCACTCTAAAGCACCCGAGAGCGTTTTTTTCCATGCCAACCTAACCAGAGTGACGGGAGCGGCACAATTCAGAAAAAGTGCTCAGCTCGCCGAGAAAATGCGATTTAAGCAATAAAATTAAAAATGCTTATAAAACATAAACCAAACGTTGGAGGTGGTCATTTCTTCATGCGCAGTGATAAACTCGGCACTCTAAAGCACCCGAGAGCGTTTTTTTCGATGCCAACCTAACCAGAGTGACGGGAGCGGCACAATTCAGAAAAAGTGCTCAGCTCGCCGAGTAAATGCGATTTAAGCAATAAAATTAAAAATGCTTATAAAACATAAACCAAACGTTGGAGGTGGTCATTTCTTCATGCGCAGTGATAAACTCGGCACTCTAAAGCACCCGAGAGCGTTTTTTTCGATGCCAACCTAACCAGAGTGACGGGAGCGGCACAATTCAGAAAAAGCGCTCAGCTCGCCGAGAAAATGCGATTTAAGCAATAAAATTAAAAATGCTTATAAAACATAAACCAAACGTTGGAGGTGGTCATTTCTTCATGCGCAGTGATAAACTCGGCACTCTAAAGCACCCGAGAGCGTTTTTTTCCATGCCAACCTAACCAGAGTGACGGGAGCGGCACAATTCAGAAAAAGCGCTCAGCTCGCCGAGAAAATGCGATTTAAGCAATAAAATTAAAAATGCTTATAAAACATAAACCAAACGTTGGAGGTGGTCATTTCTTCATGCACAGTGATAAACTCGGCACTCTAAAGCACCCGAGAGCGTTTTTTTCGATGCCAACCTAACCAGAGTGACGGGAGCGGCACAATTCAGAAAAAGTGCTCAGCTCGCCGAGAAAATGCGATTTAAGCAATAAAATTAAAAATGCTTATAAAACATAAACCAAACGTTGGAGGTGGTCATTTCTTCATGCGCAGTGATAAACTCGGCACTCTAAAGCACCCGAGAGCGTTTTTTTCGATGCCAACCTAACCAGAGTGACGGGAGCGGCACAATTCAGAAAAAGTGCTCAGCTCGCCGAGAAAATGCGATTTAAGCAATAAAATTAAAAATGCTTATAAAACATAAACCAAACGTTGGAGGTGGTCATTTCTTCATGCGCAGTGATAAACTCGGGACTCTAAAGCACCCGAGAGCGTTTTATTCGATGCCAACCTAACCAGAGTGACGGGAGCGGCACAATTCAGAAAAAGTGCTCAGCTCGCCGAGAAAATGCGATTTAAGCAATAAAATTAAAAATGCTTATAAAACATAAACCAAACGTTGGAGGTGGTCATTTCTTCATGCGCAGTGATAAACTCGGCACTCTAAAGCACCCGAGAGCGTTTTTTTCCATGCCAACCTAACCAGAGTGACGGGAGCGGCACAATTCAGAAAAAGTGCTCAGCTCGCCGAGAAAATGCGATTTAAGCAATAAAATTAAAAATGCTTATAAAACATAAACCAAACGTTGGAGGTGGTCATTTCTTCATGCGCAGTGATAAACTCGGCACTCTCAAGCACCCGAGAGCGTTTTTTTCCATGCCAACCTAACCAGAGTGACGGGAGCGGCACAATTCAGAAAAAGTGCTCAGCTCGCCGAGAAAATGCGATTTAAGCAATAAAATTAAAAATGCTTATAAAACATAAACCAAACGTTGGAGGTGGTCATTTCTTCATGCGCAGTGATAAACTCGGCACTCTAAAGCACCCGAGAGCGTTTTTTTCGATGCCAACCTAACCAGAGTGACGGGAGCGGCACAATTCAGAAAAAGCGCTCAGCTCGCCGAGAAAATGCGATTTAAGCAATAAAATTAAAAATGCTTATAAAACATAAACCAAACGTTGGAGGTGGTCATTTCTTCATGCACAGTGATAAACTCGGCACTCTAAAGCACCCGAGAGCGTTTTTTTCGATGCCAACCTAACCAGAGTGACGGGAGCGGCACAATTCAGAAAAAGTGCTCAGCTCGCCGAGAAAATGCGATTTAAGCAATAAAATTAAAAATGCTTATAAAACATAAACCAAACGTTGTAAATGGTCATTTCTTATTACGCAGTAATAAACTCGGCACTCTAAAGCACCCGAGAGCGTTTTTTCGATGCCAACCTAACCAGAGTGACGGGAGCGGCACAATACAGAAAAAGCGCTCAGCTCGCCGAGAAAATGCGATTTAAGCAATAAAATTAAAAATGCTTATAAAACATAAACCAAACGTTGGAGGTGGTCTTTTCTTCATGCGCAGTGATAAACTCGGCACTCTAAAGCACCCGAGAGCGTTTTTTTCCATGCCAACCTAAACAGAGTGACGGGAGCGGCACAATTCAGAAAAAGTGCTCAGCTCGCCGAGAAAATGCGATTTAAGCAATAAAATTAAAAATGCTTATAAAATATAAACCAAACGTTGTAGATGGTCATTTCTTATTACGCAGTAATAAACTCGGCACTCTAAAGCACCCGAGAGCGTTTTTTTCCATGCCAACCTAACCAGAGTGACGGGAGCGGCACAATTCAGAAAAAGTGCTCAGCTCGCCGAGAAAATGCGATTTAAGCAATAAAATTAAAAATGCTTATAAAACATAAACCAAACGTTGGAGGTGGTCATTTCTTCATGCGCAGTGATAAACTCGGCACTCTAAAGCACCCGAGAGCGTTTTTTTCGATGCCAACCTAACCAGAGTGACGGGAGCGGCACAATTCAGAAAAAGCGCTCAGCTCGCCGAGAAAATGCGATTTAAGCAATAAAATTAAAAATGCTTATAAAACATAAACCAAACGTTGGAGGTGGTCATTTCTTCATGCGCAGTGATAAACTCGGCACTCTAAAGCACCCGAGAGCGTTTTTTTCCATGCCAACCTAAACAGAGTGACGGGAGCGGCACAATTCAGAAAAAGTGCTCAGCTCGCCGAGAAAATGCGATTTAAGCAATAAAATTAAAAATGCTTATAAAACATAAACCAAACGTTGTAGATGGTCATTTCTTATTACGCAGTAATAAACTCGGCACTCTAAAGCACCCGAGAGCGATTTTTTCCATGCCAACCTAACCAGAGTGACGGGAGCGGCACAATTCAGAAAAAGTGCTCAGCTCGCCGAGAAAATGCAATTTAAGCAATAAAATTAAAAATGCTTATAAAACATAAACCAAACGTTGGAGGTGGTCATTTCTTCATGCGCAGTGATAAACTCGGCACTCTAAAGCACCCGAGAGCGTTTTTTTCGATGCCAACCTAACCAGAGTGACGGGAGCGGCACAATTCAGAAAAAGTGCTCAGCTCGCCGAGAAAATGCGATTTAAGCAATAAAATTAAAAATGCTTATAAAACATAAACCAAACGTTGGAGGTGGCCATTTCTTCATGCGCAGTGATAAACCCGGCACTCTAAAGCACCCGAGAGCGTTTTTTTCCATGCCAACCTAACCAGAGTGACGGGAGCGGCACAATTCAGAAAAAGTGCTCAGCTCGCCGAGAAAATGCGATTTAAGCAATAAAATTAAAAATGCTTATAAAACATAAACCAAACGTTGGAGGTGGTCATTTCTTCATGCGCAGTGATAAACTCGGCACTCTAAAGCACCCGAGAGCGTTTTTTTCCATGCCAACCTAACCAGAGTGACGGGAGCGGCACAATTCAGAAAAAGTGCTCAGCTCGCCGAGAAAATGCGATTTAAGCAATAAAATTAGAAATGCTTATAAAACATAAACCAAACGTTGGAGGTGGCCATTTCTTCATGCGCAGTGATAAACTCGGCACTCTAAAGCACCCGAGAGCGTTTTTTTCCATGCCAACCTAACCAGAGTGACGGGAGCGGCACAATTCAGAAAAAGTGCTCAGCTCGCCGAGAAAATGCGATTTAAGCAATAAAATTAAAAATGCTTATAAAACATAAACCAAACGTTGGAGGTGGCCATTTCTTCATGCGCAGTGATAAACTCGGCACTCTAAAGCACCCGAGAGCGTTTTTTTCCATGCCTAACCAGAGTGACGGGAGCGGCACAATTCAGAAAAAGTGCTCAGCTCGCCGAGAAAATGCGATTTAAGCAATAAAATTAAAAATGCTTATAAAACATAAACCAAACGTTGGAGGTGGTCATTTCTTCATGCGCAGTGATAAACTCGGCACTCTAAAGCACCCGAGAGCGTTTTTTTCCATGCCAACCTAACCAGAGTGACAGGAGCGGCACAATTCAGAAAAAGTGCTCAGCTCGCCGAGAAAATGCGATTTAAGCAATAAAATTAAAAATGCTTATAAAACATAAACCAAACGTTGGAGGTGGTCTTTTCTTCATGCGCAGTGATAAACTCGGCACTCTAAAGCACCCGAGAGCGTTTTTTTCCATGCCAACCTAAACAGAGTGACGGGAGCGGCACAATTCAGAAAAAGTGCTCAGCTCGCCGAGAAAATGCGATTTAAGCAATAAAATTAAAAATGCTTATAAAACATAAACCAAACGTTGTAGATGGTCATTTCTTATTACGCAGTAATAAACTCGGCACTCTAAAGCACCCGAGAGCGTTTTTTTCCATGCCAACCTAACCAGAGTGACGGGAGCGGCACAATTCAGAAAAAGCGCTCAGCTCGCCGAGAAAATGCGATTTAAGCAATAAAATTAAAAATGCTTATAAAACATAAACCAAACGTTGGAGGTGGTCATTTCTTCATGCACAGTGATAAACTCGGCACTCTAAAGCACCCGAGAGCGTTTTTTTCGATGCCAACCTAACCAGAGTGACGGGAGCGGCACAATTCAGAAAAAGTGCTCAGCTCGCCGAGAAAATGCGATTTAAGCAATAAAATTAAAAATGCTTATAAAACATAAACCAAACGTTGGAGGTGGTCATTTCTTCATGCGCAGTGATAAACTCGGCACTCTAAAGCACCCGAGAGCGTTTTTTTCGATGCCAACCTAACCAGAGTGACGGGAGCGGCACAATTCAGAAAAAGTGCTCAGCTCGCCGAGAAAATGCGATTTAAGCAATAAAATTAAAAATGCTTATAAAACATAAACCAAACGTTGGAGGTGGTCATTTCTTCATGCGCAGTGATAAACTCGGGACTCTAAAGCACCCGAGAGCGTTTTATTCGATGCCAACCTAACCAGAGTGACGGGAGCGGCACAATTCAGAAAAAGTGCTCAGCTCGCCGAGAAAATGCGATTTAAGCAATAAAATTAAAAATGCTTATAAAACATAAACCAAACGTTGGAGGTGGTCATTTCTTCATGCGCAGTGATAAACTCGGCACTCTAAAGCACCCGAGAGCGTTTTTTTCGATGCCAACCTAACCAGAGTGACGGGAGCGGCACAATTCAGAAAAAGCGCTCAGCTCGCCGAGAAAATGCGATTTAAGCAATAAAATTAAAAATGCTTATAAAACATAAACCAAACGTTGGAGGTGGTCATTTCTTCATGCGCAGTGATAAACTCGGCACTCTAAAGCACCCGAGAGCGTTTTTTTCGATGCCAACCTAACCAGAGTGACGGGAGCGGCACAATTCAGAAAAAGCGCTCAGCTCGCCGAGAAAATGCGATTTAAGCAATAAAATTAAAAATGCTTATAAAACATAAACCAAACGTTGGAGGTGGTCTTTTCTTCATGTGCAGTGATAAACTCGGCACTCTAAAGCACCCGAGAGCGTTTTTTTCCATGCCAACCTAAACAGAGTGACGGGAGCGGCACAATTCAGAAAAAGTGCTCAGCTCGCCGAGAAAATGCGATTTAAGCAATAAAATTAAAAATGCTTATAAAACATAAACCAAACGTTGTAGATGGTCATTTCTTATTACGCAGTAATAAACTCGGCACTCTAAAGCACCCGAGAGCGTTTTTTTCCATGCCAACCTAACCAGAGTGACGGGAGCGGCACAATTCAGAAAAAGTGCTCAGCTCGCCGAGAAAATGCGATTTAAGCAATAAAATTAAAAATGCTTATAAAACATAAACCAAACGTTGGAGGTGGTCATTTCTTCATGCGCAGTGATAAACTCGGCACTCTAAAGCACCCGAGAGCGTTTTTTTCGATGCCAACCTAACCAGAGTGACGGGAGCGGCACAATTCAGAAAAAGTGCTCAGCTCGCCGAGAAAATGCGATTTAAGCAATAAAATTAAAAATGCTTATAAAACATAAACCAAACGTTGGAGGTGGTCATTTCTTCATGCGCAGTGATAAACTCGGCACTCTAAAGCACCCGAGAGCGTTTTTTTCGATGCCAACCTAACCAGAGTGACGGGAGCGGCACAATTCAGAAAAAGTGCTCAGCTCGCCGAGAAAATGCGATTTAAGCAATAAAATTAAAAATGCTTATAAAACATAAACCAAACGTTGGAGGTGGTCATTTCTTCATGCGCAGTGATAAACTCGGCACTCTAAAGCACCCGAGAGCGTTTTTTTCGATGCCAACCTAACCAGAGTGACGGGAGCGGCACAATTCAGAAAAAGTGCTCAGCTCGCCGAGAAAATGCGATTTAAGCAATAAAATTAAAAATGCTTATAAAACATAAACCAAACGTTGTAAATGGTCATTTCTTATTACGCAGTAATAAACTCGGCACTCTAAAGCACCCGAGAGCGTTTTTTTCGATGCCAACCTAACCAGAGTGACGGGAGCGGCACAATTCAGAAAAAGTGCTCAGCTCGCCGAGAAAATGCGATTTAAGCAATAAAATTAAAAATGCTTATAAAACATAAACCAAACGTTGGAGGTGGTCATTTCTTCATGCGCAGTGATAAACTCGGCACTCTAAAGCACCCGAGAGCGTTTTTTTCGATGCCAACCTAACCAGAGTGACGGGAGCGGCACAATTCAGAAAAAGTGCTCAGCTCGCCGAGAAAATGCGATTTAAGCAATAAAATTAAAAATGCTTATAAAACATAAACCAAACGTTGGAGGTGGTCATTTCTTCATGCGCAGTGATAAACTCGGGACTCTAAAGCACCCGAGAGCGTTTTATTCGATGCCAACCTAACCAGAGTGACGGGAGCGGCACAATTCAGAAAAAGTGCTCAGCTCGCCGAGAAAATGCGATTTAAGCAATAAAATTAAAAATGCTTATAAAACATAAACCAAACGTTGGAGGTGGTCATTTCTTCATGCGCAGTGATAAACTCGGCACTCTAAAGCACCCGAGAGCGTTTTTTTCCATGCCAACCTAACCAGAGTGACGGGAGCGGCACAATTCAGAAAAAGTGCTCAGCTCGCCGAGAAAATGCGATTTAAGCAATAAAATTAAAAATGCTTATAAAACATAAACCAAACGTTGGAGGTGGTCATTTCTTCATGCGCAGTGATAAACTCGGCACTCTCAAGCACCCGAGAGCGTTTTTTTCCATGCCAACCTAACCAGAGTGACGGGAGCGGCACAATTCAGAAAAAGTGCTCAGCTCGCCGAGAAAATGCGATTTAAGCAATAAAATTAAAAATGCTTATAAAACATAAACCAAACGTTGGAGGTGGTCATTTCTTCATGCGCAGTGATAAACTCGGCACTCTAAAGCACCCGAGAGCGTTTTTTTCGATGCCAACCTAACCAGAGTGACGGGAGCGGCACAATTCAGAAAAAGCGCTCAGCTCGCCGAGAAAATGCGATTTAAGCAATAAAATTAAAAATGCTTATAAAACATAAACCAAACGTTGGAGGTGGTCATTTCTTCATGCACAGTGATAAACTCGGCACTCTAAAGCACCCGAGAGCGTTTTTTTCGATGCCAACCTAACCAGAGTGACGGGAGCGGCACAATTCAGAAAAAGTGCTCAGCTCGCCGAGAAAATGCGATTTAAGCAATAAAATTAAAAATGCTTATAAAACATAAACCAAACGTTGTAAATGGTCATTTCTTATTACGCAGTAATAAACTCGGCACTCTAAAGCACCCGAGAGCGTTTTTTCGATGCCAACCTAACCAGAGTGACGGGAGCGGCACAATACAGAAAAAGCGCTCAGCTCGCCGAGAAAATGCGATTTAAGCAATAAAATTAAAAATGCTTATAAAACATAAACCAAACGTTGGAGGTGGTCTTTTCTTCATGCGCAGTGATAAACTCGGCACTCTAAAGCACCCGAGAGCGTTTTTTTCCATGCCAACCTAAACAGAGTGACGGGAGCGGCACAATTCAGAAAAAGTGCTCAGCTCGCCGAGAAAATGCGATTTAAGCAATAAAATTAAAAATGCTTATAAAATATAAACCAAACGTTGTAGATGGTCATTTCTTATTACGCAGTAATAAACTCGGCACTCTAAAGCACCCGAGAGCGTTTTTTTCCATGCCAACCTAACCAGAGTGACGGGAGCGGCACAATTCAGAAAAAGTGCTCAGCTCGCCGAGAAAATGCGATTTAAGCAATAAAATTAAAAATGCTTATAAAACATAAACCAAACGTTGGAGGTGGTCATTTCTTCATGCGCAGTGATAAACTCGGCACTCTAAAGCACCCGAGAGCGTTTTTTTCGATGCCAACCTAACCAGAGTGACGGGAGCGGCACAATTCAGAAAAAGTGCTCAGCTCGCCGAGAAAATGCGATTTAAGCAATAAAATTAAAAATGCTTATAAAACATAAACCAAACGTTGGAGGTGGTCATTTCTTCATGCACAGTGATAAACTCGGCACTCTAAAGCACCCGAGAGCGTTTTTTTCCATGCCAACCTAACCAGAGTGACGGGAGCGGCACAATTCAGAAAAAGTGCTCAGCTCGCCGAGAAAATGCGATTTAAGCAATAAAATTAAAAATGCTTATAAAACATAAACCAAACGTTGGAGGTGCTCATTTCTTCATGCGCAGTGATAAACTCGGCACTCTAAAGCACCCGAGAGCGTTTTTTTCCATGCCAACCTAACCAGAGTGACGGGAGCGGCACAATTCAGAAAAAGTGCTCAGCTCGCCGAGAAAATGCGATTTAAGCAATAAAATTAAAAATGCTTATAAAACATAAACCAAACGTTGGAGGTGGTCATTTCTTCATGCACAGTGATAAACTCGGCACTCTAAAGCACCCGAGAGCGTTTTTTTCGATGCCAACCTAACCAGAGTGACGGGAGCGGCACAATTCAGAAAAAGTGCTCAGCTCGCCGAGAAAATGCGATTTAAGCAATAAAATTAAAAATGCTTATAAAACCTAAACCAAACGTTGGAGGTGGTCATTTCTTCATGCGCAGTGATAAACTCGGCACTCTAAAGCACCCGAGAGCGTTTTTTTGGATGCCAACCTAACCAGAGTGACGGGAGCGGCACAATTCAGAAAAAGTGCTCAGCTCGCCGAGAAAATGCGATTTAAGCAATAAAATTAAAAATGCTTATAAAACATAAACCAAACGTTGGAGGTGGTCATTTCTTCATGCGCAGTGATAAACTCGGCACTCTAAAGCACCCGAGAGCGTTTTATTCGATGCCAACCTAACCAGAGTGACGGGAGCGGCACAATTCAGAAAAAGTGCTCAGCTCGCCGAGAAAATGCGATTTAAGCAATAAAATTAAAAATGCTTATAAAACATAAACCAAACGTTGGAGGTGGTACTTTCTTCATGCGCAGTGATAAACTCGGCACTCTAAAGCACCCGAGAGCGTTTTTTTCGATGCCAACCTAACCAGAGTGACGGGAGCGGCACAATTCAGAAAAAGTGCTCAGCTCGCCGAGAAAATGCGATTTAAGCAATAAAATTAAAAATGCTTATAAAACATAAACCAAACGTTGGAGTTGGTCATTTCTTCATGCGCAGTGATAAACTCGGCACTCTAAAGCACCCGAGAGCGTTTTTTTCGATGCCAACCTAACCAGAGTGACGGGAGCGGCACAATTCAGAAAAAGTGCTCAGCTCGCCGAGAAAATGCGATTTAAGCAATAAAATTAAAAATGCTTATAAAACATAAACCAAACGTTGGAGGTGGTCATTTCTTCATGCGCAGTGATAAACTCGGCACTCTAAAGCACCCAAGAGCGTTTTTTTCGATGCCAACCTAACCAGAGTGACGGGAGCGGCACAATTCAGAAAAAGCGCTCAGCTCGCCGAGAAAATGCGATTTAAGCAATAAAATTAAAAATGCTTATAAAACATAAACCAAACGTTGGAGGTGGTCATTTCTTCATGCACAGTGATAAACACGGCACTCTAAAGCACCCGAGAGCGTTTTTTTCGATGCCAACCTAACCAGAGTGACGGGAGCGGCACAATTCAGAAAAAGTGCTCAGCTCGCCGAGAAAATGCGATTTAAGCAATAAAATTAAAAATGCTTATAAAACATAAACCAAACGTTGTAGATGGTCATTTCTTATTACGCAGTAATAAACTCGGCACTCTAAAGCACCCGAGAGCGTTTTTTTCGATGCCAACCTAACCAGAGTGACGGGAGCGGCACAATTCAGAAAAAGCGCTCAGCTCGCCGAGAAAATGCGATTTAAGCAATAAAATTAAAAATGCTTATAAAACATAAACCAAACGTTGGAGGTGGTCATTTCTTCATGCACAGTGATAAACTCGGCACTCTAAAGCACCCGAGAGCGTTTTTTTCGATGCCAACCTAACCAGAGTGACGGGAGCGGCACAATTCAGAAAAAGTGCTCAGCTCGCCGAGAAAATGCGATTTAAGCAATAAAATTAAAAATGCTTATAAAACATAAACCAAACGTTGTAAATGGTCATTTCTTATTACGCAGTAATAAACTCGGCACTCTAAAGCACCCGAGAGCGTTTTTTTCGATGCCAACCTAACCAGAGTGACGGGAGCGGCACAATTCAGAAAAAGCGCTCAGCTCGCCGAGAAAATGCGATTTAAGCAATAAAATTAAAAATGCTTATAAAACATAAACCAAACGTTGGAGGTGGTCTTTTCTTCATGTGCAGTGATAAACTCGGCACTCTAAAGCACCCGAGAGCGTTTTTTTCCATGCCAACCTAAACAGAGTGACGGGAGCGGCACAATTCAGAAAAAGTGCTCAGCTCGCCGAGAAAATGCGATTTAAGCAATAAAATTAAAAATGCTTATAAAACATAAACCAAACGTTGTAGATGGTCATTTCTTATTACGCAGTAATAAACTCGACACTCTAAAGCACCCGAGAGCGTTTTTTTCCATGCCAACCTAACCAGAGTGACGGGAGCGGCACAATTCAGAAAAAGTGCTCAGCTCGCCGAGAAAATGCGATTTAAGCAATAAAATTAAAAATGCTTATAAAACATAAACCAAACGTTGGAGGTGGTCATTTCTTCATGCGCAGTGATAAACTCGGCACTCTAAAGCACCCGAGAGCGTTTTTTTCGATGCCAACCTAACCAGAGTGACGGGAGCGGCACAATTCAGAAAAAGTGCTCAGCTCGCCGAGAAAATGCGATTTAAGCAATAAAATTAAAAATGCTTATAAAACATAAACCAAACGTTGGAGGTGGTCATTTCTTCATGCGCAGTGATAAACTCGGCACTCTAAAGCACCCGAGAGCGTTTTTTTCGATGCCAACCTAACCAGAGTGACGGGAGCGGCACAATTCAGAAAAAGTGCTCAGCTCGCCGAGAAAATGCGATTTAAGCAATAAAATTAAAAATGCTTATAAAACATAAACCAAACGTTGGAGGTGGTCATTTCTTCATGCGCAGTGATAAACTCGGCACTCTAAAGCACCCGAGAGCGTTTTTTTCGATGCCAACCTAACCAGAGTGACGGGAGCGGCACAATTCAGAAAAAGTGCTCAGCTCGCCGAGAAAATGCGATTTAAGCAATAAAATTAAAAATGCTTATAAAACATAAACCAAACGTTGTAAATGGTCATTTCTTATTACGCAGTAATAAACTCGGCACTCTAAAGCACCCGAGAGCGTTTTTTTCGATGCCAACCTAACCAGAGTGACGGGAGCGGCACAATTCAGAAAAAGCGCTCAGCTCGCCGAGAAAATGCGATTTAAGCAATAAAATTAAAAATGCTTATAAAACATAAACCAAACGTTGGAGGTGGTCTTTTCTTCATGTGCAGTGATAAACTCGGCACTCTAAAGCACCCGAGAGCGTTTTTTTCCATGCCAACCTAAACAGAGTGACGGGAGCGGCACAATTCAGAAAAAGTGCTCAGCTCGCCGAGAAAATGCGATTTAAGCAATAAAATTAAAAATGCTTATAAAACATAAACCAAACGTTGTAGATGGTCATTTCTTATTACGCAGTAATAAACTCGGCACTCTAAAGCACCCGAGAGCGTTTTTTTCCATGCCAACCTAACCAGAGTGACGGGAGCGGCACAATTCAGAAAAAGTGCTCAGCTCGCCGAGAAAATGCGATTTAAGCAATAAAATTAAAAATGCTTATAAAACATAAACCAAACGTTGGAGGTGGTCATTTCTTCATGCGCAGTGATAAACTCGGCACTCTAAAGCACCCGAGAGCGTTTTTTTCGATGCCAACCTAACCAGAGTGACGGGAGCGGCACAATTCAGAAAAAGTGCTCAGCTCGCCGAGAAAATGCGATTTAAGCAATAAAATTAAAAATGCTTATAAAACATAAACCAAACGTTGTAGATGGTCATTTCTTATTACGCAGTAATAAACTCGGCACTCTAAAGCACCCGAGAGCCTTTTTTTCCATGCCAACCTAACCAGAGTGACGGGAGCGGCACAATTCAGAAAAAGTGCTCAGCTCGCCGAGAAAATGCGATTTAAGCAATAAAATTAAAAATGCTTATAAAACATAAACCAAACGTTGGAGGTGGTCATTTCTTCATGCGCAGTGATAAACTCGGCACTCTAAAGCACCCGAGAGCGTTTTTTTCGATGCCAACCTAACCAGAGTGACGGGAGCGGCACAATTCAGAAAAAGTGCTCAGCTCGCCGAGAAAATGCGATTTAAGCAATAAAATTAAAAATGCTTATAAAACATAAACCAAACGTTGGAGGTGGTCATTTCTTCATGCGCAGTGATAAACTCGGGACTCTAAAGCACCCGAGAGCGTTTTATTCGATGCCAACCTAACCAGAGTGACGGGAGCGGCACAATTCAGAAAAAGTGCTCAGCTCGCCGAGAAAATGCGATTTAAGCAATAAAATTAAAAATGCTTATAAAACATAAACCAAACGTTGGAGGTGGTCATTTCTTCATGCGCAGTGATAAACTCGGCACTCTAAAGCACCCGAGAGCGTTTTTTTCGATGCCAACCTAACCAGAGTGACGGGAGCGGCACAATTCAGAAAAAGCGCTCAGCTCGCCGAGAAAATGCGATTTAAGCAATAAAATTAAAAATGCTTATAAAACATAAACCAAACGTTGGAGGTGGTCATTTCTTCATGCGCAGTGATAAACTCGGCACTCTAAAGCACCCGAGAGCGTTTTTTTCGATGCCAACCTAACCAGAGTGACGGGAGCGGCACAATTCAGAAAAAGCGCTCAGCTCGCCGAGAAAATGCGATTTAAGCAATAAAATTAAAAATGCTTATAAAACATAAACCAAACGTTGGAGGTGGTCATTTCTTCATGCGCAGTGATAAACTCGGCACTCTAAAGCACCCGAGAGCGTTTTTTTCGATGCCAACCTAACCAGAGTGACGGGAGCGGCACAATTCAGAAAAAGTGCTCAGCTCGCCGAGAAAATGCGATTTAAGCAATAAAATTAAAAATGCTTATAAAACATAAACCAAACGTTGGAGGTGGTCATTTCTTCATGCGCAGTGATAAACTCGGCACTCTAAAGCACCCGAGAGCGTTTTTTTCGATGCCAACCTAACCAGAGTGACGGGAGCGGCACAATTCAGAAAAAGCGCTCAGCTCGCCGAGAAAATGCGATTTAAGCAATAAAATTAAAAATGCTTATAAAACATAAACCAAACGTTGGAGGTGGTCATTTCTTCATGCACAGTGATAAACTCGGCACTCTAAAGCACCCGAGAGCGTTTTTTTCGATGCCAACCTAACCAGAGTGACGGGAGCGGCACAATTCAGAAAAAGTGCTCAGCTCGCCGAGAAAATGCGATTTAAGCAATAAAATTAAAAATGCTTATAAAACATAAACCAAACGTTGGAGGTGGTCATTTCTTCATGCGCAGTGATAAACTCGGCACTCTAAAGCACCCGAGAGCGTTTTTTTCGATGCCAACCTAACCAGAGTGACGGGAGCGGCACAATTCAGAAAAAGCGCTCAGCTCGCCGAGAAAATGCGATTTAAGCAATAAAATTAAAAATGCTTATAAAACATAAACCAAACGTTGGAGGTGGTCATTTCTTCATGCGCAGTGATAAACTCGGCACTCTAAAGCACCCGAGAGCGTTTTTTTCCATGCCAACCTAACCAGAGTGACGGGAGCGGCACAATTCAGAAAAAGCGCTCAGCTCGCCGAGAAAATGCGATTTAAGCAATAAAATTAAAAATGCTTATAAAACATAAACCAAACGTTGGAGGTGGTCATTTCTTCACGCACAGTGATAAACTCGGCACTCTAAAGCACCCGAGAGCGTTTTTTTCGATGCCAACCTAACCAGAGTGACGGGAGCGGCACAATTCAGAAAAAGTGCTCAGCTCGCCGAGAAAATGCGATTTAAGCAATAAAATTAAAAATGCTTATAAAACATAAACCAAACGTTGGAGGTGGTCATTTCTTCATGCGCAGTGATAAACTCGGCACTCTAAAGCACCCGAGAGCGTTTTTTTCGATGCCAACCTAACCAGAGTGACGGGAGCGGCACAATTCAGAAAAAGTGCTCAGCTCGCCGAGAAAATGCGATTTAAGCAATAAAATTAAAAATGCTTATAAAACATAAACCAAACGTTGGAGGTGGTCATTTCTTCATGCGCAGTGATAAACTCGGGACTCTAAAGCACCCGAGAGCGTTTTATTCGATGCCAACCTAACCAGAGTGACGGGAGCGGCACAATTCAGAAAAAGTGCTCAGCTCGCCGAGAAAATGCGATTTAAGCAATAAAATTAAAAATGCTTATAAAACATAAACCAAACGTTGGAGGTGGTCATTTCTTCATGCGCAGTGATAAACTCGGCACTCTAAAGCACCCGAGAGCGTTTTTTTCGATGCCAACCTAACCAGAGTGACGGGAGCGGCACAATTCAGAAAAAGCGCTCAGCTCGCCGAGAAAATGCGATTTAAGCAATAAAATTAAAAATGCTTATAAAACATAAACCAAACGTTGGAGGTGGTCATTTCTTCATGCGCAGTGATAAACTCGGCACTCTAAAGCACCCGAGAGCGTTTTTTTCGATGCCAACCTAACCAGAGTGACGGGAGCGGCACAATTCAGAAAAAGCGCTCAGCTCGCCGAGAAAATGCGATTTAAGCAATAAAATTAAAAATGCTTATAAAACATAAACCAAACGTTGGAGGTGGTCATTTCTTCATGCGCAGTGATAAACTCGGCACTCTAAAGCACCCGAGAGCGTTTTTTTCGATGCCAACCTAATCAGAGTGACGGGAGCGGCACAATTCAGAAAAAGTGCTCAGCTCGCCGAGAAAATGCGATTTAAGCAATAAAATTAAAAATGCTTATAAAACATAAACCAAACGTTGGAGGTGGTCATTTCTTCATGCGCAGTGATAAACTCGGCACTCTAAAGCACCCGAGAGCGTTTTTTTCGATGCCAACCTAACCAGAGTGACGGGAGCGGCACAATTCAGAAAAAGCGCTCAGCTCGCCGAGAAAATGCGATTTAAGCAATAAAATTAAAAATGCTTATAAAACATAAACCAAACGTTGGAGGTGGTCATTTCTTCATGCACAGTGATAAACTCGGCACTCTAAAGCACCCGAGAGCGTTTTTTTCGATGCCAACCTAACCAGAGTGACGGGAGCGGCACAATTCAGAAAAAGTGCTCAGCTCGCCGAGAAAATGCGATTTAAGCAATAAAATTAAAAATGCTTATAAAACATAAACCAAACGTTGGAGGTGGTCATTTCTTCATGCGCAGTGATAAACTCGGCACTCTAAAGCACCCGAGAGCGTTTTTTTCGATGCCAACCTAACCAGAGTGACGGGAGCGGCACAATTCAGAAAAAGCGCTCAGCTCGCCGAGAAAATGCGATTTAAGCAATAAAATTAAAAATGCTTATAAAACATAAACCAAACGTTGGAGGTGGTCATTTCTTCATGCGCAGTGATAAACTCGGCACTCTAAAGCACCCGAGAGCGTTTTTTTCCATGCCAACCTAACCAGAGTGACGGGAGCGGCACAATTCAGAAAAAGCGCTCAGCTCGCCGAGAAAATGCGATTTAAGCAATAAAATTAAAAATGCTTATAAAACATAAACCAAACGTTGGAGGTGGTCATTTCTTCACGCACAGTGATAAACTCGGCACTCTAAAGCACCCGAGAGCGTTTTTTTCGATGCCAACCTAACCAGAGTGACGGGAGCGGCACAATTCAGAAAAAGTGCTCAGCTCGCCGAGAAAATGCGATTTAAGCAATAAAATTAAAAATGCTTATAAAACATAAACCAAACGTTGGAGGTGGTCATTTCTTCATGCGCAGTGATAAACTCGGCACTCTAAAGCACCCGAGAGCGTTTTTTTCGATGCCAACCTAACCAGAGTGACGGGAGCGGCACAATTCAGAAAAAGTGCTCAGCTCGCCGAGAAAATGCGATTTAAGCAATAAAATTAAAAATGCTTATAAAACATAAACCAAACGTTGGAGGTGGTCATTTCTTCATGCGCAGTGATAAACTCGGGACTCTAAAGCACCCGAGAGCGTTTTATTCGATGCCAACCTAACCAGAGTGACGGGAGCGGCACAATTCAGAAAAAGTGCTCAGCTCGCCGAGAAAATGCGATTTAAGCAATAAAATTAAAAATGCTTATAAAACATAAACCAAACGTTGGAGGTGGTCATTTCTTCATGCGCAGTGATAAACTCGGCACTCTAAAGCACCCGAGAGCGTTTTTTTCGATGCCAACCTAACCAGAGTGACGGGAGCGGCACAATTCAGAAAAAGCGCTCAGCTCGCCGAGAAAATGCGATTTAAGCAATAAAATTAAAAATGCTTATAAAACATAAACCAAACGTTGGAGGTGGTCATTTCTTCATGCGCAGTGATAAACTCGGCACTCTAAAGCACCCGAGAGCGTTTTTTTCGATGCCAACCTAACCAGAGTGACGGGAGCGGCACAATTCAGAAAAAGCGCTCAGCTCGCCGAGAAAATGCGATTTAAGCAATAAAATTAAAAATGCTTATAAAACATAAACCAAACGTTGGAGGTGGTCATTTCTTCATGCGCGGTGATAAACTCGGCACTCTAAAGCACCCGAGAGCGTTTTTTTCCATGCCAACCTAACCAGAGTGACGGGAGCGGCACAATTCAGAAAAAGTGCTCAGCTCGCCGAGAAAATGCAATTTAAGCAATAAAATTAAAAATGCTTATAAAACATAAACCAAACGTTGGAGGTGGTCATTTCTTCATGCGCAGTGATAAACTCGGCACTCTAAAGCACCCAAGAGCGTTTTTTTCGATGCCAACCTAACCAGAGTGACGGGAGCGGCACAATTCAGAAAAAGTGCTCAGCTCGCCGAGTAAATGCGATTTAAGCAATAAAATTAAAAATGCTTATAAAACATAAACCAAACGTTGGAGGTGGTCATTTCTTCATGCGCAGTGATAAACTCGGCACTCTAAAGCACCCGAGAGCGTTTTTTTCGATGCCAACCTAACCAGAGTGACGGGAGCGGCACAATTCAGAAAAAGCGCTCAGCTCGCCGAGAAAATGCGATTTAAGCAATAAAATTAAAAATGCTTATAAAACATAAACCAAACGTTGGAGGTGGTCATTTCTTCATGCGCAGTGATAAACTCGGCACTCTAAAGCACCCGAGAGCGTTTTTTTCCATGCCAACCTAACCAGAGTGACGGGAGCGGCACAATTCAGAAAAAGCGCTCAGCTCGCCGAGAAAATGCGATTTAAGCAATAAAATTAAAAATGCTTATAAAACATAAACCAAACGTTGGAGGTGGTCATTTCTTCATGCACAGTGATAAACTCGGCACTCTAAAGCACCCGAGAGCGTTTTTTTCGATGCCAACCTAACCAGAGTGACGGGAGCGGCACAATTCAGAAAAAGTGCTCAGCTCGCCGAGAAAATGCGATTTAAGCAATAAAATTAAAAATGCTTATAAAACATAAACCAAACGTTGGAGGTGGTCATTTCTTCATGCGCAGTGATAAACTCGGCACTCTAAAGCACCCGAGAGCGTTTTTTTCGATGCCAACCTAACCAGAGTGACGGGAGCGGCACAATTCAGAAAAAGTGCTCAGCTCGCCGAGAAAATGCGATTTAAGCAATAAAATTAAAAATGCTTATAAAACATAAACCAAACGTTGGAGGTGGTCATTTCTTCATGCGCAGTGATAAACTCGGGACTCTAAAGCACCCGAGAGCGTTTTATTCGATGCCAACCTAACCAGAGTGACGGGAGCGGCACAATTCAGAAAAAGTGCTCAGCTCGCCGAGAAAATGCGATTTAAGCAATAAAATTAAAAATGCTTATAAAACATAAACCAAACGTTGGAGGTGGTCATTTCTTCATGCGCAGTGATAAACTCGGCACTCTAAAGCACCCGAGAGCGTTTTTTTCGATGCCAACCTAACCAGAGTGACGGGAGCGGCACAATTCAGAAAAAGCGCTCAGCTCGCCGAGAAAATGCGATTTAAGCAATAAAATTAAAAATGCTTATAAAACATAAACCAAACGTTGGAGGTGGTCATTTCTTCATGCGCAGTGATAAACTCGGCACTCTAAAGCACCCGAGAGCGTTTTTTTCGATGCCAACCTAACCAGAGTGACGGGAGCGGCACAATTCAGAAAAAGCGCTCAGCTCGCCGAGAAAATGCGATTTAAGCAATAAAATTAAAAATGCTTATAAAACATAAACCAAACGTTGGAGGTGGTCATTTCTTCATGCGCAGTGATAAACTCGGCACTCTAAAGCACCCGAGAGCGTTTTTTTCGATGCCAACCTAACCAGAGTGACGGGAGCGGCACAATTCAGAAAAAGTGCTCAGCTCGCCGAGAAAATGCGATTTAAGCAATAAAATTAAAAATGCTTATAAAACATAAACCAAACGTTGGAGGTGGTCATTTCTTCATGCGCAGTGATAAACTCGGCACTCTAAAGCACCCGAGAGCGTTTTTTTCGATGCCAACCTAACCAGAGTGACGGGAGCGGCACAATTCAGAAAAAGCGCTCAGCTCGCCGAGAAAATGCGATTTAAGCAATAAAATTAAAAATGCTTATAAAACATAAACCAAACGTTGGAGGTGGTCATTTCTTCATGCACAGTGATAAACTCGGCACTCTAAAGCACCCGAGAGCGTTTTTTTCGATGCCAACCTAACCAGAGTGACGGGAGCGGCACAATTCAGAAAAAGTGCTCAGCTCGCCGAGAAAATGCGATTTAAGCAATAAAATTAAAAATGCTTATAAAACATAAACCAAACGTTGGAGGTGGTCATTTCTTCATGCGCAGTGATAAACTCGGCACTCTAAAGCACCCGAGAGCGTTTTTTTCGATGACAACCTAACCAGAGTGACGGGAGCGGCACAATTCAGAAAAAGTGCTCAGCTCGCCGAGAAAATGCGATTTAAGCAATAAAATTTAAAATGCTTATAAAACATAAACCAAACGTTGTAGATGGTCATTTCTTATTACCCAGTAATAAACTCGGCACTCTAAAGCACCCGAGAGCGTTTTTTTCCATGCCAACCTAACCAGAGTGACGGGAGCGGCACAATTCAGAAAAAGTGCTCAGCTCGCCGAGAAAATGCGATTTAAGCAATAAAATTAAAAATGCTTATAAAACATAAACCAAACGTTGGAGGTGGTCATTTCTTCATGCGCAGTGATAAACTCGGCACTCTAAAGCACCCAAGAGCGTTTTTTTTCGATGCCAACCTAACCAGAGTGACGGGAGCGGCACAATTCAGAAAAAGCGCTCAGCTCGCCGAGAAAATGCGATTTAAGCAATAAAATTAAAAATGCTTATAAAACATAAACCAAACGTTGGAGGTGGTCATTTCTTCATGCGCGGTGATAAACTCGGCACTCTAAAGCACCCGAGAGCGTTTTTTTCGATGCCAACCTAACCAGAGTGACGGGAGCGGCACAATTCAGAAAAAGTGCTCAGCTCGCCGAGAAAATGCGATTTAAGCAATAAAATTAAAAATGCTTATAAAACATAAACCAAACGTTGGAGGTGGTCATTTCTTCATGCGCAGTGATAAACTCGGCACTCTAAAGCACCCGAGAGCGTTTTTTTCGATGCCAACCTAACCAGAGTGACGGGAGCGGCACAATTCAGAAAAAGTGCTCAGCTCGCCGAGAAAATGCGATTTAAGCAATAAAATTAAAAATGCTTATGAAACATAAACCAAACGTTGGAGGTGGTCATTTCTTCATGCGCAGTGATAAACTCGGCACTCTAAAGCACCCGAGAGCGTTTTTTTCGATGCCAACCTAACCAGAGTGACGGGAGCGGCACAATTCAGAAAAAGCGCTCAGCTCGCCGAGAAAATGCGATTTAAGCAATAAAATTAAAAATGCTTATAAAACATAAACCAAACGTTGGAGGTGGTCATTTCTTCATGCGCAGTGATAAACTCGGCACTCTAAAGCACCCGAGAGCGTTTTTTTCCATGCCAACCTAAACAGAGTGACGGGAGCGGCACAATTCAGAAAAAGTGCTCAGCTCGCCGAGAAAATGCGATTTAAGCAATAAAATTAAAAATGCTTATAAAACATAAACCAAACGTTGTAGATGGTCATTTCTTATTACGCAGTAATAAACTCGGCACTCTAAAGCACCCGAGAGCGATTTTTTCCATGCCAACCTAACCAGAGTGACGGGAGCGGCACAATTCAGAAAAAGTGCTCAGCTCGCCGAGAAAATGCAATTTAAGCAATAAAATTAAAAATGCTTATAAAACATAAACCAAACGTTGGAGGTGGTCATTTCTTCATGCGCAGTGATAAACTCGGCACTCTAAAGCACCCGAGAGCGTTTTTTTCGATGCCAACCTAACCAGAGTGACGGGAGCGGCACAATTCAGAAAAAGTGCTCAGCTCGCCGAGAAAATGCGATTTAAGCAATAAAATTAAAAATGCTTATAAAACATAAACCAAACGTTGGAGGTGGCCATTTCTTCATGCGCAGTGATAAACCCGGCACTCTAAAGCACCCGAGAGCGTTTTTTTCCATGCCAACCTAACCAGAGTGACGGGAGCGGCACAATTCAGAAAAAGTGCTCAGCTCGCCGAGAAAATGCGATTTAAGCAATAAAATTAAAAATGCTTATAAAACATAAACCAAACGTTGGAGGTGGTCATTTCTTCATGCGCAGTGATAAACTCGGCACTCTAAAGCACCCGAGAGCGTTTTTTTCCATGCCAACCTAACCAGAGTGACGGGAGCGGCACAATTCAGAAAAAGTGCTCAGCTCGCCGAGAAAATGCGATTTAAGCAATAAAATTAGAAATGCTTATAAAACATAAACCAAACGTTGGAGGTGGCCATTTCTTCATGCGCAGTGATAAACTCGGCACTCTAAAGCACCCGAGAGCGTTTTTTTCCATGCCAACCTAACCAGAGTGACGGGAGCGGCACAATTCAGAAAAAGTGCTCAGCTCGCCGAGAAAATGCGATTTAAGCAATAAAATTAAAAATGCTTATAAAACATAAACCAAACGTTGGAGGTGGCCATTTCTTCATGCGCAGTGATAAACTCGGCACTCTAAAGCACCCGAGAGCGTTTTTTTCCATGCCTAACCAGAGTGACGGGAGCGGCACAATTCAGAAAAAGTGCTCAGCTCGCCGAGAAAATGCGATTTAAGCAATAAAATTAAAAATGCTTATAAAACATAAACCAAACGTTGGAGGTGGTCATTTCTTCATGCGCAGTGATAAACTCGGCACTCTAAAGCACCCGAGAGCGTTTTTTTCCATGCCAACCTAACCAGAGTGACAGGAGCGGCACAATTCAGAAAAAGTGCTCAGCTCGCCGAGAAAATGCGATTTAAGCAATAAAATTAAAAATGCTTATAAAACATAAACCAAACGTTGGAGGTGGTCTTTTCTTCATGCGCAGTGATAAACTCGGCACTCTAAAGCACCCGAGAGCGTTTTTTTCCATGCCAACCTAAACAGAGTGACGGGAGCGGCACAATTCAGAAAAAGTGCTCAGCTCGCCGAGAAAATGCGATTTAAGCAATAAAATTAAAAATGCTTATAAAACATAAACCAAACGTTGTAGATGGTCATTTCTTATTACGCAGTAATAAACTCGGCACTCTAAAGCACCCGAGAGCGTTTTTTTCCATGCCAACCTAACCAGAGTGACGGGAGCGGCACAATTCAGAAAAAGCGCTCAGCTCGCCGAGAAAATGCGATTTAAGCAATAAAATTAAAAATGCTTATAAAACATAAACCAAACGTTGGAGGTGGTCATTTCTTCATGCACAGTGATAAACTCGGCACTCTAAAGCACCCGAGAGCGTTTTTTTCGATGCCAACCTAACCAGAGTGACGGGAGCGGCACAATTCAGAAAAAGTGCTCAGCTCGCCGAGAAAATGCGATTTAAGCAATAAAATTAAAAATGCTTATAAAACATAAACCAAACGTTGGAGGTGGTCATTTCTTCATGCGCAGTGATAAACTCGGCACTCTAAAGCACCCGAGAGCGTTTTTTTCGATGCCAACCTAACCAGAGTGACGGGAGCGGCACAATTCAGAAAAAGTGCTCAGCTCGCCGAGAAAATGCGATTTAAGCAATAAAATTAAAAATGCTTATAAAACATAAACCAAACGTTGGAGGTGGTCATTTCTTCATGCGCAGTGATAAACTCGGGACTCTAAAGCACCCGAGAGCGTTTTATTCGATGCCAACCTAACCAGAGTGACGGGAGCGGCACAATTCAGAAAAAGTGCTCAGCTCGCCGAGAAAATGCGATTTAAGCAATAAAATTAAAAATGCTTATAAAACATAAACCAAACGTTGGAGGTGGTCATTTCTTCATGCGCAGTGATAAACTCGGCACTCTAAAGCACCCGAGAGCGTTTTTTTCGATGCCAACCTAACCAGAGTGACGGGAGCGGCACAATTCAGAAAAAGCGCTCAGCTCGCCGAGAAAATGCGATTTAAGCAATAAAATTAAAAATGCTTATAAAACATAAACCAAACGTTGGAGGTGGTCATTTCTTCATGCGCAGTGATAAACTCGGCACTCTAAAGCACCCGAGAGCGTTTTTTTCGATGCCAACCTAACCAGAGTGACGGGAGCGGCACAATTCAGAAAAAGCGCTCAGCTCGCCGAGAAAATGCGATTTAAGCAATAAAATTAAAAATGCTTATAAAACATAAACCAAACGTTGGAGGTGGTCATTTCTTCATGCGCAGTGATAAACTCGGCACTCTAAAGCACCCGAGAGCGTTTTTTTCGATGCCAACCTAACCAGAGTGACGGGAGCGGCACAATTCAGAAAAAGTGCTCAGCTCGCCGAGAAAATGCGATTTAAGCAATAAAATTAAAAATGCTTATAAAACATAAACCAAACGTTGGAGGTGGTCATTTCTTCATGCGCAGTGATAAACTCGGCACTCTAAAGCACCCGAGAGCGTTTTTTTCCATGCCAACCTAACCAGAGTGACGGGAGCGGCACAATTCAGAAAAAGTGCTCAGCTCGCCGAGAAAATGCAATTTAAGCAATAAAATTTAAAATGCTTATAAAACATAAACCAAACGTTGTAGATGGTCATTTCTTATTACGCAGTAATAAACTCGGCACTCTAAAGCACCCGAGAGCGTTTTTTTCCATGCCAACCTAACCAGAGTGACGGGAGCGGCACAATTCAGAAAAAGTGCTCAGCTCGCCGAGAAAATGCGATTTAAGCAATAAAATTAAAAATGCTTATAAAACATAAACCAAACGTTGGAGGTGGTCATTTCTTCATGCGCAGTGATAAACTCGGCACTCTAAAGCACCCGAGAGCGTTTTTTTCCATGCCAACCTAACCAGAGTGACGGGAGCGGCACAATTCAGAAAAAGTGCTCAGCTCGCCGAGAAAATGCGATTTAAGCAATAAAATTAAAAATGCTTATAAAACATAAACCAAACGTTGGAGGTGGTCATTTCTTCATGCGCAGTGATAAACTCGGCACTCTAAAGCACCCAAGAGCGTTTTATTCGATGCCAACCTAACCAGAGTGACGGGAGCGGCACAATTCAGAAAAAGTGCTCAGCTCGCCGAGAAAATGCGATTTAAGCAATAAAATTAAAAATGCTTATAAAACATAAACCAAACGTTGGAGGTGGTCTTTTCTTCATGCGCAGTGATAAACTCGGCACTCTAAAGCACCCGAGAGCGTTTTTTTCGATGCCAACCTAACCAGAGTGACGGGAGCGGCACAATTCAGAAAAAGTGCTCAGCTCGCCGAGAAAATGCGATTTAAGCAATAAAATTAAAAATGCTTATAAAACATAAACCAAACGTTGGAGTTGGTCATTTCTTCATGCGCAGTGATAAACTCGGCACTCTAAAGCACCCGAGAGCGTTTTTTTCGATG
The DNA here is from genome assembly GCF_033458585.1 of Syngnathus typhle. NCBI lineage: Eukaryota > Metazoa > Chordata > Actinopteri > Syngnathiformes > Syngnathidae > Syngnathus > Syngnathus typhle. The sequence continues at coordinate 91,012 of NW_026871951.1, read as the reverse complement.
CCAACCTAACCAGAGTGACGGGAGCGGCACAATTCAGAAAAAGTGCTCAGCTCGCCGAGAAAATGCGATTTAAGCAATAAAATTAAAAATGCTTATAAAACATAAACCAAACGTTGGAGGTGGTCATTTCTTCATGCGCAGTGATAAACTCGGCACTCTAAAGCACCCAAGAGCGTTTTTTTCGATGCCAACCTAACCAGAGTGACGGGAGCGGCACAATTCAGAAAAAGCGCTCAGCTCGCCGAGAAAATGCGATTTAAGCAATAAAATTAAAAATGCTTATAAAACATAAACCAAACGTTGGAGGTGGTCATTTCTTCATGCACAGTGATAAACTCGGCACTCTAAAGCACCCGAGAGCGTTTTTTTCGATGCCAACCTAACCAGAGTGACGGGAGCGGCACAATTCAGAAAAAGTGCTCAGCTCGCCGAGAAAATGCGATTTAAGCAATAAAATTAAAAATGCTTATAAAACATAAACCAAACGTTGTAGATGGTCATTTCTTATTACGCAGTAATAAACTCGGCACTCTAAAGCACCCGAGAGCGTTTTTTTCGATGCCAACCTAACCAGAGTGACGGGAGCGGCACAATTCAGAAAAAGCGCTCAGCTCGCCGAGAAAATGCGATTTAAGCAATAAAATTAAAAATGCTTATAAAACATAAACCAAACGTTGGAGGTGGTCATTTCTTCATGCACAGTGATAAACTCGGCACTCTAAAGCACCCGAGAGCGTTTTTTTCGATGCCAACCTAACCAGAGTGACGGGAGCGGCACAATTCAGAAAAAGTGCTCAGCTCGCCGAGAAAATGCGATTTAAGCAATAAAATTAAAAATGCTTATAAAACATAAACCAAACGTTGTAAATGGTCATTTCTTATTACGCAGTAATAAACTCGGCACTCTAAAGCACCCGAGAGCGTTTTTTTCGATGCCAACCTAACCAGAGTGACGGGAGCGGCACAATTCAGAAAAAGCGCTCAGCTCGCCGAGAAAATGCGATTTAAGCAATAAAATTAAAAATGCTTATAAAACATAAACCAAACGTTGGAGGTGGTCTTTTCTTCATGTGCAGTGATAAACTCGGCACTCTAAAGCACCTGAGAGCGTTTTTTTCCATGCCAACCTAAACAGAGTGACGGGAGCGGCACAATTCAGAAAAAGTGCTCAGCTCGCCGAGAAAATGCGATTTAAGCAATAAAATTAAAAATGCTTATAAAACATAAACCAAACGTTGTAGATGGTCATTTCTTATTACGCAGTAATAAACTCGGCACTCTAAAGCACCCGAGAGCGTTTTTTTCCATGCCAACCTAACCAGAGTGACGGGAGCGGCACAATTCAGAAAAAGTGCTCAGCTCGCCGAGAAAATGCGATTTAAGCAATAAAATTAAAAATGCTTATAAAACATAAACCAAACGTTGGAGGTGGTCATTTCTTCATGCGCAGTGATAAACTCGGCACTCTAAAGCACCCGAGAGCGTTTTTTTCGATGCCAACCTAACCAGAGTGACGGGAGCGGCACAATTCAGAAAAAGTGCTCAGCTCGCCGAGAAAATGCGATTTAAGCAATAAAATTAAAAATGCTTATAAAACATAAACCAAACGTTGGAGGTGGTCATTTCTTCATGCGCAGTGATAAACTCGGCACTCTAAAGCACCCGAGAGCGTTTTTTTCGATGCCAACCTAACCAGAGTGACGGGAGCGGCACAATTCAGAAAAAGTGCTCAGCTCGCCGAGAAAATGCGATTTAAGCAATAAAATTAAAAATGCTTATAAAACATAAACCAAACGTTGGAGGTGGTCATTTCTTCATGCGCAGTGATAAACTCGGCACTCTAAAGCACCCGAGAGCGTTTTTTTCGATGCCAACCTAACCAGAGTGACGGGAGCGGCACAATTCAGAAAAAGTGCTCAGCTCGCCGAGAAAATGCGATTTAAGCAATAAAATTAAAAATGCTTATAAAACATAAACCAAACGTTGTAAATGGTCATTTCTTATTACGCAGTAATAAACTCGGCACTCTAAAGCACCCGAGAGCGTTTTTTTCGATGCCAACCTAACCAGAGTGACGGGAGCGGCACAATTCAGAAAAAGCGCTCAGCTCGCCGAGAAAATGCGATTTAAGCAATAAAATTAAAAATGCTTATAAAACATAAACCAAACGTTGGAGGTGGTCTTTTCTTCATGTGCAGTGATAAACTCGGCACTCTAAAGCACCCGAGAGCGTTTTTTTCCATGCCAACCTAAACAGAGTGACGGGAGCGGCACAATTCAGAAAAAGTGCTCAGCTCGCCGAGAAAATGCGATTTAAGCAATAAAATTAAAAATGCTTATAAAACATAAACCAAACGTTGTAGATGGTCATTTCTTATTACGCAGTAATAAACTCGGCACTCTAAAGCACCCGAGAGCGTTTTTTTCCATGCCAACCTAACCAGAGTGACGGGAGCGGCACAATTCAGAAAAAGTGCTCAGCTCGCCGAGAAAATGCGATTTAAGCAATAAAATTAAAAATGCTTATAAAACATAAACCAAACGTTGGAGGTGGTCATTTCTTCATGCGCAGTGATAAACTCGGCACTCTAAAGCACCCGAGAGCGTTTTTTTCGATGCCAACCTAACCAGAGTGACGGGAGCGGCACAATTCAGAAAAAGTGCTCAGCTCGCCGAGAAAATGCGATTTAAGCAATAAAATTAAAAATGCTTATAAAACATAAACCAAACGTTGTAGATGGTCATTTCTTATTACGCAGTAATAAACTCGGCACTCTAAAGCACCCGAGAGCGTTTTTTTCCATGCCAACCTAACCAGAGTGACGGGAGCGGCACAATTCAGAAAAAGTGCTCAGCTCGCCGAGAAAATGCGATTTAAGCAATAAAATTAAAAATGCTTATAAAACATAAACAAAACGTTGGAGGTGGTCATTTCTTCATGCGCAGTGATAAACTCGGCACTCTAAAGCACCCGAGAGCGTTTTTTTCCATGCCAACCTAACCAGAGTGACGGGAGCGGCACAATTCAGAAAAAGTGCTCAGCTCGCCGAGAAAATGCGATTTAAGCAATAAAATTAAAAATGCTTATAAAACATAAACCAAACGTTGGAGGTGGTCATTTCTTCATGCGCAGTGATAAACTCGGCACTCTAAAGCACCCGAGAGCGTTTTTTTCCATGCCAACCTAACCAGAGTGACGGGAGCGGCACAATTCAGAAAAAGTGCTCAGCTCGCCGAGAAAATGCGATTTAAGCAATAAAATTAAAAATGCTTATAAAACATAAACCAAACGTTGTAGATGGTCATTTCTTATTACGCAGTAATAAACTCGGCACTCTAAAGCACCCGAGAGCGTTTTTTTCCATGCCAACCTAACCAGAGTGACGGGAGCGGCACAATTCAGAAAAAGTGCTCATCGCCGAGAAAATGCGATTTAAGCAATAAAATTAAAAATGCTTATAAAACATAAACCAAACGTTGGAGGTGGTCATTTCTTCATGCGCAGTGATAAACTCGGCACTCTAAAGCACCCGAGAGCGTTTTATTCGATGCCAACCTAACCAGAGTGACGGGAGCGGCACAATTCAGAAAAAGCGCTCAGCTCGCCGAGAAAATGCGATTTAAGCAATAAAATTAAAAATGCTTATAAAACATAAACCAAACGTTGGAGGTGGTCATTTCTTCATGCACAGTGATAAACTCGGCACTCTAAAGCACCCGAGAGCGTTTTTTTCCATGCCAACCTAACCAGAGTGACGGGAGCGGCACAATTCAGAAAAAGTGCTCAGCTCGCCGAGAAAATGCGATTTAAGCAATAAAATTAAAAATGCTTATAAAACATAAACCAAACGTTGGAGGTGGTCATTTCTTCATGCGCAGTGATAAACTCGGCACTCTAAAGCACCCGAGAGCGTTTTTTTCCATGCCAACCTAACCAGAGTGACGGGAGCGGCACAATTCAGAAAAAGTGCTCAGCTCGCCGAGAAAATGCGATTTAAGCAATAAAATTAAAAATGCTTATAAAACATAAACCAAACGTTGGAGGTGGTCATTTCTTCATGCACAGTGATAAACTCGGCACTCTAAAGCACCCGAGAGCGTTTTTTTCGATGCCAACCTAACCAGAGTGACGGGAGCGGCACAATTCAGAAAAAGTGCTCAGCTCGCCGAGAAAATGCGATTTAAGCAATAAAATTAAAAATGCTTATAAAACCTAAACCAAACGTTGGAGGTGGTCATTTCTTCATGCGCAGTGATAAACTCGGCACTCTAAAGCACCCGAGAGCGTTTTTTTGGATGCCAACCTAACCAGAGTGACGGGAGCGGCACAATTCAGAAAAAGTGCTCAGCTCGCCGAGAAAATGCGATTTAAGCAATAAAATTAAAAATGCTTATAAAACATAAACCAAACGTTGGAGGTGGTCATTTCTTCATGCGCAGTGATAAACTCGGCACTCTAAAGCACCCGAGAGCGTTTTATTCGATGCCAACCTAACCAGAGTGACGGGAGCGGCACAATTCAGAAAAAGCGCTCAGCTCGCCGAGAAAATGCGATTTAAGCAATAAAATTAAAAATGCTTATAAAACATAAACCAAACGTTGGAGGTGGTCATTTCTTCATGCACAGTGATAAACTCGGCACTCTAAAGCACCCGAGAGCGTTTTTTTCCATGCCAACCTAACCAGAGTGACGGGAGCGGCACAATTCAGAAAAAGTGCTCAGCTCGCCGAGAAAATGCGATTTAAGCAATAAAATTAAAAATGCTTATAAAACATAAACCAAACGTTGGAGGTGGTCATTTCTTCATGCGCAGTGATAAACTCGGCACTCTAAAGCACCCGAGAGCGTTTTTTTCGATGCCAACCTAACCAGAGTGACGGGAGCGGCACAATTCAGAAAAAGTGCTCAGCTCGCCGAGAAAATGCGATTTAAGCAATAAAATTAAAAATGCTTATAAAACATAAACCAAACGTTGGAGGTGGTCATTTCTTCATGCACAGTGATAAACTCGGCACTCTAAAGCACCCGAGAGCGTTTTTTTCGATGCCAACCTAACCAGAGTGACGGGAGCGGCACAATTCAGAAAAAGTGCTCAGCTCGCCGAGAAAATGCGATTTAAGCAATAAAATTAAAAATGCTTATAAAACCTAAACCAAACGTTGGAGGTGGTCATTTCTTCATGCGCAGTGATAAACTCGGCACTCTAAAGCACCCGAGAGCGTTTTTTTGGATGCCAACCTAACCAGAGTGACGGGAGCGGCACAATTCAGAAAAAGTGCTCAGCTCGCCGAGAAAATGCGATTTAAGCAATAAAATTAAAAATGCTTATAAAATATAAACCAAACGTTGTAGATGGTCATTTCTTATTACGCAGTAATAAACTCGGCACTCTAAAGCACCCGAGAGCGTTTTTTTCCATGCCAACCTAACCAGAGTGACGGGAGCGGCACAATTCAGAAAAAGTGCTCAGCTCGCCGAGAAAATGCGATTTAAGCAATAAAATTAAAAATGCTTATAAAACATAAACCAAACGTTGGAGGTGGTCATTTCTTCATGCGCAGTGATAAACTCGGCACTCTAAAGCACCCGAGAGCGTTTTTTTCGATGCCAACCTAACCAGAGTGACGGGAGCGGCACAATTCAGAAAAAGTGCTCAGCTCGCCGAGAAAATGCGATTTAAGCAATAAAATTAAAAATGCTTATAAAACATAAACCAAACGTTGGAGGTGGTCATTTCTTCATGCACAGTGATAAACTCGGCACTCTAAAGCACCCGAGAGCGTTTTTTTCCATGCCAACCTAACCAGAGTGACGGGAGCGGCACAATTCAGAAAAAGTGCTCAGCTCGCCGAGAAAATGCGATTTAAGCAATAAAATTAAAAATGCTTATAAAACATAAACCAAACGTTGGAGGTGGTCATTTCTTCATGCGCAGTGATAAACTCGGCACTCTAAAGCACCCGAGAGCGTTTTTTTCCATGCCAACCTAACCAGAGTGACGGGAGCGGCACAATTCAGAAAAAGTGCTCAGCTCGCCGAGAAAATGCGATTTAAGCAATAAAATTAAAAATGCTTATAAAACATAAACCAAACGTTGGAGGTGGTCATTTCTTCATGCACAGTGATAAACTCGGCACTCTAAAGCACCCGAGAGCGTTTTTTTCGATGCCAACCTAACCAGAGTGACGGGAGCGGCACAATTCAGAAAAAGTGCTCAGCTCGCCGAGAAAATGCGATTTAAGCAATAAAATTAAAAATGCTTATAAAACCTAAACCAAACGTTGGAGGTGGTCATTTCTTCATGCGCAGTGATAAACTCGGCACTCTAAAGCACCCGAGAGCGTTTTTTTCCATGCCAACCTAACCAGAGTGACGGGAGCGGCACAATTCAGAAAAAGTGCTCAGCTCGCCGAGAAAATGCGATTTAAGCAATAAAATTAAAAATGCTTATAAAACATAAACCAAACGTTGGAGGTGGTCATTTCTTCATGCGCAGTGATAAACTCGGCACTCTAAAGCACCCGAGAGCGTTTTATTCGATGCCAACCTAACCAGAGTGACGGGAGCGGCACAATTCAGAAAAAGTGCTCAGCTCGCCGAGAAAATGCGATTTAAGCAATAAAATTAAAAATGCTTATAAAACATAAACCAAACGTTGGAGGTGGTCATTTCTTCATGCGCAGTGATAAACTCGGCACTCTAAAGCACCCGAGAGCGTTTTTTTCTATGCCAACCTAACCAGAGTGACGGGAGCGGCACAATTCAGAAAAAGTGCTCAGCTCGCCGAGAAAATGCGATTTAAGCAATAAAATTAAAAATGCTTATAAAACATAAACCAAACGTTGGAGTTGGTCATTTCTTCATGCGCAGTGATAAACTCGGCACTCTAAAGCACCCGAGAGCGTTTTTTTCGATGCCAACCTAACCAGAGTGACGGGAGCGGCACAATTCAGAAAAAGTGCTCAGCTCGCCGAGAAAATGCGATTTAAGCAATAAAATTAAAAATGCTTATAAAACATAAACCAAACGTTGGAGGTGGTCATTTCTTCATGCGCAGTGATAAACTCGGCACTCTAAAGCACCCAAGAGCGTTTTTTTCGATGCCAACCTAACCAGAGTGACGGGAGCGGCACAATTCAGAAAAAGCGCTCAGCTCGCCGAGAAAATGCGATTTAAGCAATAAAATTAAAAATGCTTATAAAACATAAACCAAACGTTGGAGGTGGTCATTTCTTCATGCACAGTGATAAACTCGGCACTCTAAAGCACCCGAGAGCGTTTTTTTCGATGCCAACCTAACCAGAGTGACGGGAGCGGCACAATTCAGAAAAAGTGCTCAGCTCGCCGAGAAAATGCGATTTAAGCAATAAAATTAAAAATGCTTATAAAACATAAACCAAACGTTGTAGATGGTCATTTCTTATTACGCAGTAATAAACTCGGCACTCTAAAGCACCCGAGAGCGTTTTTTTCGATGCCAACCTAACCAGAGTGACGGGAGCGGCACAATTCAGAAAAAGCGCTCAGCTCGCCGAGAAAATGCGATTTAAGCAATAAAATTAAAAATGCTTATAAAACATAAACCAAACGTTGGAGGTGGTCATTTCTTCATGCACAGTGATAAACTCGGCACTCTAAAGCACCCGAGAGCGTTTTTTTCGATGCCAACCTAACCAGAGTGACGGGAGCGGCACAATTCAGAAAAAGTGCTCAGCTCGCCGAGAAAATGCGATTTAAGCAATAAAATTAAAAATGCTTATAAAACATAAACCAAACGTTGTAAATGGTCATTTCTTATTACGCAGTAATAAACTCGGCACTCTAAAGCACCCGAGAGCGTTTTTTTCGATGCCAACCTAACCAGAGTGACGGGAGCGGCACAATTCAGAAAAAGCGCTCAGCTCGCCGAGAAAATGCGATTTAAGCAATAAAATTAAAAATGCTTATAAAACATAAACCAAACGTTGGAGGTGGTCTTTTCTTCATGTGCAGTGATAAACTCGGCACTCTAAAGCACCCGAGAGCGTTTTTTTCCATGCCAACCTAAACAGAGTGACGGGAGCGGCACAATTCAGAAAAAGTGCTCAGCTCGCCGAGAAAATGCGATTTAAGCAATAAAATTAAAAATGCTTATAAAACATAAACCAAACGTTGTAGATGGTCATTTCTTATTACGCAGTAATAAACTCGGCACTCTAAAGCACCCGAGAGCGTTTTTTTCCATGCCAACCTAACCAGAGTGACGGGAGCGGCACAATTCAGAAAAAGTGCTCAGCTCGCCGAGAAAATGCGATTTAAGCAATAAAATTAAAAATGCTTATAAAACATAAACCAAACGTTGGAGGTGGTCATTTCTTCATGCGCAGTGATAAAGTCGGCACTCTAAAGCACCCGAGAGCGTTTTTTTCGATGCCAACCTAACCAGAGTGACGGGAGCGGCACAATTCAGAAAAAGTGCTCAGCTCGCCGAGAAAATGCGATTTAAGCAATAAAATTAAAAATGCTTATAAAACATAAACCAAACGTTGGAGGTGGTCATTTCTTCATGCGCAGTGATAAACTCGGCACTCTAAAGCACCCGAGAGCGTTTCTTTCGATGCCAACCTAACCAGAGTGACGGGAGCGGCACAATTCAGAAAAAGTGCTCAGCTCGCCGAGAAAATGCGATTTAAGCAATAAAATTAAAAATGCTTATAAAACATAAACCAAACGTTGGAGGTGGTCATTTCTTCATGCGCAGTGATAAACTCGGCACTCTAAAGCACCCGAGAGCGTTTTTTTCGATGCCAACCTAACCAGAGTGACGGGAGCGGCACAATTCAGAAAAAGTGCTCAGCTCGCCGAGAAAATGCGATTTAAGCAATAAAATTAAAAATGCTTATAAAACATAAACCAAACGTTGTAAATGGTCATTTCTTATTACGCAGTAATAAACTCGGCACTCTAAAGCACCCGAGAGCGTTTTTTTCGATGCCAACCTAACCAGAGTGACGGGAGCGGCACAATTCAGAAAAAGCGCTCAGCTCGCCGAGAAAATGCGATTTAAGCAATAAAATTAAAAATGCTTATAAAACATAAACCAAACGTTGGAGGTGGTCTTTTCTTCATGTGCAGTGATAAACTCGGCACTCTAAAGCACCCGAGAGCGTTTTTTTCCATGCCAACCTAAACAGAGTGACGGGAGCGGCACAATTCAGAAAAAGTGCTCAGCTCGCCGAGAAAATGCGATTTAAGCAATAAAATTAAAAATGCTTATAAAACATAAACCAAACGTTGTAGATGGTCATTTCTTATTACGCAGTAATAAACTCGGCACTCTAAAGCACCCGAGAGCGTTTTTTTCCATGCCAACCTAACCAGAGTGACGGGAGCGGCACAATTCAGAAAAAGTGCTCAGCTCGCCGAGAAAATGCGATTTAAGCAATAAAATTAAAAATGCTTATAAAACATAAACCAAACGTTGGAGGTGGTCATTTCTTCATGCGCAGTGATAAACTCGGCACTCTAAAGCACCCGAGAGCGTTTTTTTCGATGCCAACCTAACCAGAGTGACGGGAGCGGCACAATTCAGAAAAAGTGCTCAGCTCGCCGAGAAAATGCGATTTAAGCAATAAAATTAAAAATGCTTATAAAACATAAACCAAACGTTGTAGATGGTCATTTCTTATTACGCAGTAATAAACTCGGCACTCTAAAGCACCCGAGAGCCTTTTTTTCCATGCCAACCTAACCAGAGTGACGGGAGCGGCACAATTCAGAAAAAGTGCTCAGCTCGCCGAGAAAATGCGATTTAAGCAATAAAATTAAAAATGCTTATAAAACATAAACCAAACGTTGGAGGTGGTCATTTCTTCATGCGCAGTGATAAACTCGGCACTCTAAAGCACCCGAGAGCGTTTTTTTCCATGCCAACCTAACCAGAGTGACGGGAGCGGCACAATTCAGAAAAAGTGCTCAGCTCGCCGAGAAAATGCGATTTAAGCAATAAAATTAAAAATGCTTATAAAACATAAACCAAACGTTGGAGGTGGTCATTTCTTCATGCGCAGTGATAAACTCGGCACTCTAAAGCACCCGAGAGCGTTTTTTTCCATGCCAACCTAACCAGAGTGACGGGAGCGGCACAATTCAGAAAAAGTGCTCAGCTCGCCGAGAAAATGCGATTTAAGCAATAAAATTAAAAATGCTTATAAAACATAAACCAAACGTTGTAGATGGTCATTTCTTATTACGCAGTAATAAACTCGGCACTCTAAAGCACCCAAGAGCGTTTTTTTCCATGCCAACCTAACCAGAGTGACGGGAGCGGCACAATTCAGAAAAAGTGCTCAGCTCGCCGAGAAAATGCGATTTAAGCAATAAAATTAAAAATGCTTATAAAACATAAACCAAACGTTGGAGGTGGTCATTTCTTCATGCGCAGTGATAAACTCGGCACTCTAAAGCACCCGAGAGCGTTTTATTCGATGCCAACCTAACCAGAGTGACGGGAGCGGCACAATTCAGAAAAAGCGCTCAGCTCGCCGAGAAAATGCGATTTAAGCAATAAAATTAAAAATGCTTATAAAACATAAACCAAACGTTGGAGGTGGTCATTTCTTCATGCGCGGTGATAAACTCGGCACTCTAAAGCACCCGAGAGCGTTTTTTTCCATGCCAACCTAACCAGAGTGACGGGAGCGGCACAATTCAGAAAAAGTGCTCAGCTCGCCGAGAAAATGCGATTTAAGCAATAAAATTAAAAATGCTTATAAAACATAAACCAAACGTTGGAGGTGGTCATTTCTTCATGCGCAGTGATAAACTCGGCACTCTAAAGCACCCGAGAGCGTTTTTTTCGATGCCAACCTAACCAGAGTGACGGGAGCGGCACAATTCAGAAAAAGTGCTCAGCTCGCCGAGTAAATGCGATTTAAGCAATAAAATTAAAAATGCTTATAAAACATAAACCAAACGTTGGAGGTGGTCATTTCTTCATGCGCAGTGATAAACTCGGCACTCTAAAGCACCCGAGAGCGTTTTTTTCCATGCCAACCTAACCAGAGTGACGGGAGCGGCACAATTCAGAAAAAGCGCTCAGCTCGCCGAGAAAATGCGATTTAAGCAATAAAATTAAAAATGCTTATAAAACATAAACCAAACGTTGGAGGTGGTCATTTCTTCATGCACAGTGATAAACTCGGCACTCTAAAGCACCCGAGAGCGTTTTTTTCGATGCCAACCTAACCAGAGTGACGGGAGCGGCACAATTCAGAAAAAGTGCTCAGCTCGCCGAGAAAATGCGATTTAAGCAATAAAATTAAAAATGCTTATAAAACATAAACCAAACGTTGGAGGTGGTCATTTCTTCATGCGCAGTGATAAACTCGGCACTCTAAAGCACCCGAGAGCGTTTTTTTCGATGCCAACCTAACCAGAGTGACGGGAGCGGCACAATTCAGAAAAAGTGCTCAGCTCGCCGAGAAAATGCGATTTAAGCAATAAAATTAAAAATGCTTATAAAACATAAACCAAACGTTGGAGGTGGTCATTTCTTCATGCGCAGTGATAAACTCGGGACTCTAAAGCACCCGAGAGCGTTTTATTCGATGCCAACCTAACCAGAGTGACGGGAGCGGCACAATTCAGAAAAAGTGCTCAGCTCGCCGAGAAAATGCGATTTAAGCAATAAAATTAAAAATGCTTATAAAACATAAACCAAACGTTGGAGGTGGTCATTTCTTCATGCGCAGTGATAAACTCGGCACTCTAAAGCACCCGAGAGCGTTTTTTTCGATGCCAACCTAACCAGAGTGACGGGAGCGGCACAATTCAGAAAAAGCGCTCAGCTCGCCGAGAAAATGCGATTTAAGCAATAAAATTAAAAATGCTTATAAAACATAAACCAAACGTTGGAGGTGGTCATTTCTTCATGCGCAGTGATAAACTCGGCACTCTAAAGCACCCGAGAGCGTTTTTTTCGATGCCAACCTAACCAGAGTGACGGGAGCGGCACAATTCAGAAAAAGCGCTCAGCTCGCCGAGAAAATGCGATTTAAGCAATAAAATTAAAAATGCTTATAAAACATAAACCAAACGTTGGAGGTGGTCATTTCTTCATGCGCAGTGATAAACTCGGCACTCTAAAGCACCCGAGAGCGTTTTTTTCGATGCCAACCTAACCAGAGTGACGGGAGCGGCACAATTCAGAAAAAGTGCTCAGCTCGCCGAGAAAATGCGATTTAAGCAATAAAATTAAAAATGCTTATAAAACGTAAACCAAACGTTGGAGGTGGTCATTTCTTCATGCGCAGTGATAAACTCGGCACTCTAAAGCACCCGAGAGCGTTTTTTTCGATGCCAACCTAACCAGAGTGACGGGAGCGGCACAATTCAGAAAAAGTGCTCAGCTCGCCGAGAAAATGCAATTTAAGCAATAAAATTTAAAATGCTTATAAAACATAAACCAAACGTTGTAGATGGTCATTTCTTATTACGCAGTAATAAACTCGGCACTCTAAAGCACCCGAGAGCGTTTTTTTCCATGCCAACCTAACCAGAGTGACGGGAGCGGCACAATTCAGAAAAAGTGCTCAGCTCGCCGAGAAAATGCGATTTAAGCAATAAAATTAAAAATGCTTATAAAACATAAACCAAACGTTGGAGGTGGTCATTTCTTCATGCGCAGTGATAAACTCGGCACTCTAAAGCACCCGAGAGCGTTTTTTTCCATGCCAACCTAACCAGAGTGACGGGAGCGGCACAATTCAGAAAAAGTGCTCAGCTCGCCGAGAAAATGCGATTTAAGCAATAAAATTAAAAATGCTTATAAAACATAAACCAAACGTTGGAGGTGGTCATTTCTTCATGCGCAGTGATAAACTCGGCACTCTAAAGCACCCGAGAGCGTTTTATTCGATGCCAACCTAACCAGAGTGACGGGAGCGGCACAATTCAGAAAAAGTGCTCAGCTCGCCGAGAAAATGCGATTTAAGCAATAAAATTAAAAATGCTTATAAAACATAAACCAAACGTTGGAGGTGGTCATTTCTTCATGCGCAGTGATAAACTCGGCACTCTAAAGCACCCGAGAGCGTTTTTTTCGATGCCAACCTAACCAGAGTGACGGGAGCGGCACAATTCAGAAAAAGTGCTCAGCTCGCCGAGAAAATGCGATTTAAGCAATAAAATTAAAAATGCTTATAAAACATAAACCAAACGTTGGAGTTGGTCATTTCTTCATGCGCAGTGATAAACTCGGCACTCTAAAGCACCCGAGAGCGTTTTTTTCGATGCCAACCTAACCAGAGTGACGGGAGCGGCACAATTCAGAAAAAGTGCTCAGCTCGCCGAGAAAATGCGATTTAAGCAATAAAATTAAAAATGCTTATAAAACATAAACCAAACGTTGGAGGTGGTCATTTCTTCATGCGCAGTGATAAACTCGGCACTCTAAAGCACCCAAGAGCGTTTTTTTCGATGCCAACCTAACCAGAGTGACGGGAGCGGCACAATTCAGAAAAAGCGCTCAGCTCGCCGAGAAAATGCGATTTAAGCAATAAAATTAAAAATGCTTATAAAACATAAACCAAACGTTGGAGGTGGTCATTTCTTCATGCACAGTGATAAACTCGGCACTCTAAAGCACCCGAGAGCGTTTTTTTCGATGCCAACCTAACCAGAGTGACGGGAGCGGCACAATTCAGAAAAAGTGCTCAGCTCGCCGAGAAAATGCGATTTAAGCAATAAAATTAAAAATGCTTATAAAACATAAACCAAACGTTGTAGATGGTCATTTCTTATTACGCAGTAATAAACTCGGCACTCTAAAGCACCCGAGAGCGTTTTTTTCGATGCCAACCTAACCAGAGTGACGGGAGCGGCACAATTCAGAAAAAGCGCTCAGCTCGCCGAGAAAATGCGATTTAAGCAATAGAATTAAAAATGCTTATAAAACATAAACCAAACGTTGGAGGTGGTCATTTCTTCATGCACAGTGATAAACTCGGCACTCTAAAGCACCCGAGAGCGTTTTTTTCGATGCCAACCTAACCAGAGTGACGGGAGCGGCACAATTCAGAAAAAGTGCTCAGCTCGCCGAGAAAATGCGATTTAAGCAATAAAATTAAAAATGCTTATAAAACATAAACCAAACGTTGTAAATGGTCATTTCTTATTACGCAGTAATAAACTCGGCACTCTAAAGCACCCGAGAGCGTTTTTTTCGATGCCAACCTAACCAGAGTGACGGGAGCGGCACAATTCAGAAAAAGCGCTCAGCTCGCCGAGAAAATGCGATTTAAGCAATAAAATTAAAAATGCTTATAAAACATAAACCAAACGTTGGAGGTGGTCTTTTCTTCATGTGCAGTGATAAACTCGGCACTCTAAAGCACCTGAGAGCGTTTTTTTCCATGCCAACCTAAACAGAGTGACGGGAGCGGCACAATTCAGAAAAAGTGCTCAGCTCGCCGAGAAAATGCGATTTAAGCAATAAAATTAAAAATGCTTATAAAACATAAACCAAACGTTGTAGATGGTCATTTCTTATTACGCAGTAATAAACTCGGCACTCTAAAGCACCCGAGAGCGTTTTTTTCCATGCCAACCTAACCAGAGTGACGGGAGCGGCACAATTCAGAAAAAGTGCTCAGCTCGCCGAGAAAATGCGATTTAAGCAATAAAATTAAAAATGCTTATAAAACATAAACCAAACGTTGGAGGTGGTCATTTCTTCATGCGCAGTGATAAACTCGGCACTCTAAAGCACCCGAGAGCGTTTTTTTCGATGCCAACCTAACCAGAGTGACGGGAGCGGCACAATTCAGAAAAAGTGCTCAGCTCGCCGAGAAAATGCGATTTAAGCAATAAAATTAAAAATGCTTATAAAACATAAACCAAACGTTGGAGGTGGTCATTTCTTCATGCGCAGTGATAAACTCGGCACTCTAAAGCACCCGAGAGCGTTTTTTTCGATGCCAACCTAACCAGAGTGACGGGAGCGGCACAATTCAGAAAAAGTGCTCAGCTCGCCGAGAAAATGCGATTTAAGCAATAAAATTAAAAATGCTTATAAAACATAAACCAAACGTTGGAGGTGGTCATTTCTTCATGCGCAGTGATAAACTCGGCACTCTAAAGCACCCGAGAGCGTTTTTTTCGATGCCAACCTAACCAGAGTGACGGGAGCGGCACAATTCAGAAAAAGTGCTCAGCTCGCCGAGAAAATGCGATTTAAGCAATAAAATTAAAAATGCTTATAAAACATAAACCAAACGTTGTAAATGGTCATTTCTTATTACGCAGTAATAAACTCGGCACTCTAAAGCACCCGAGAGCGTTTTTTTCGATGCCAACCTAACCAGAGTGACGGGAGCGGCACAATTCAGAAAAAGCGCTCAGCTCGCCGAGAAAATGCGATTTAAGCAATAAAATTAAAAATGCTTATAAAACATAAACCAAACGTTGGAGGTGGTCTTTTCTTCATGTGCAGTGATAAACTCGGCACTCTAAAGCACCCGAGAGCGTTTTTTTCCATGCCAACCTAAACAGAGTGACGGGAGCGGCACAATTCAGAAAAAGTGCTCAGCTCGCCGAGAAAATGCGATTTAAGCAATAAAATTAAAAATGCTTATAAAACATAAACCAAACGTTGTAGATGGTCATTTCTTATTACGCAGTAATAAACTCGGCACTCTAAAGCACCCGAGAGCGTTTTTTTCCATGCCAACCTAACCAGAGTGACGGGAGCGGCACAATTCAGAAAAAGTGCTCAGCTCGCCGAGAAAATGCGATTTAAGCAATAAAATTAAAAATGCTTATAAAACATAAACCAAACGTTGGAGGTGGTCATTTCTTCATGCGCAGTGATAAACTCGGCACTCTAAAGCACCCGAGAGCGTTTTATTCGATGCCAACCTAACCAGAGTGACGGGAGCGGCACAATTCAGAAAAAGCGCTCAGCTCGCCGAGAAAATGCGATTTAAGCAATAAAATTAAAAATGCTTATAAAACATAAACCAAACGTTGGAGGTGGTCATTTCTTCATGCGCGGTGATAAACTCGGCACTCTAAAGCACCCGAGAGCGTTTTTTTCCATGCCAACCTAACCAGAGTGACGGGAGCGGCACAATTCAGAAAAAGTGCTCAGCTCGCCGAGAAAATGCGATTTAAGCAATAAAATTAAAAATGCTTATAAAACATAAACCAAACGTTGGAGGTGGTCATTTCTTCATGCGCAGTGATAAACTCGGCACTCTAAAGCACCCGAGAGCGTTTTTTTCGATGCCAACCTAACCAGAGTGACGGGAGCGGCACAATTCAGAAAAAGTGCTCAGCTCGCCGAGTAAATGCGATTTAAGCAATAAAATTAAAAATGCTTATAAAACATAAACCAAACGTTGGAGGTGGTCATTTCTTCATGCGCAGTGATAAACTCGGCACTCTAAAGCACCCGAGAGCGTTTTTTTCCATGCCAACCTAACCAGAGTGACGGGAGCGGCACAATTCAGAAAAAGCGCTCAGCTCGCCGAGAAAATGCGATTTAAGCAATAAAATTAAAAATGCTTATAAAACATAAACCAAACGTTGGAGGTGGTCATTTCTTCATGCACAGTGATAAACTCGGCACTCTAAAGCACCCGAGAGCGTTTTTTTCGATGCCAACCTAACCAGAGTGACGGGAGCGGCACAATTCAGAAAAAGTGCTCAGCTCGCCGAGAAAATGCGATTTAAGCAATAAAATTAAAAATGCTTATAAAACATAAACCAAACGTTGGAGGTGGTCATTTCTTCATGCGCAGTGATAAACTCGGCACTCTAAAGCACCCGAGAGCGTTTTTTTCGATGCCAACCTAACCAGAGTGACGGGAGCGGCACAATTCAGAAAAAGTGCTCAGCTCGCCGAGAAAATGCGATTTAAGCAATAAAATTAAAAATGCTTATAAAACATAAACCAAACGTTGGAGGTGGTCATTTCTTCATGCGCAGTGATAAACTCGGGACTCTAAAGCACCCGAGAGCGTTTTATTCGATGCCAACCTAACCAGAGTGACGGGAGCGGCACAATTCAGAAAAAGTGCTCAGCTCGCCGAGAAAATGCGATTTAAGCAATAAAATTAAAAATGCTTATAAAACATAAACCAAACGTTGGAGGTGGTCATTTCTTCATGCGCAGTGATAAACTCGGCACTCTAAAGCACCCGAGAGCGTTTTTTTCGATGCCAACCTAACCAGAGTGACGGGAGCGGCACAATTCAGAAAAAGCGCTCAGCTCGCCGAGAAAATGCGATTTAAGCAATAAAATTAAAAATGCTTATAAAACATAAACCAAACGTTGGAGGTGGTCATTTCTTCATGCGCAGTGATAAACTCGGCACTCTAAAGCACCCGAGAGCGTTTTTTTCGATGCCAACCTAACCAGAGTGACGGGAGCGGCACAATTCAGAAAAAGCGCTCAGCTCGCCGAGAAAATGCGATTTAAGCAATAAAATTAAAAATGCTTATAAAACATAAACCAAACGTTGGAGGTGGTCATTTCTTCATGCGCAGTGATAAACTCGGCACTCTAAAGCACCCGAGAGCGTTTTTTTCGATGCCAACCTAACCAGAGTGACGGGAGCGGCACAATTCAGAAAAAGTGCTCAGCTCGCCGAGAAAATGCGATTTAAGCAATAAAATTAAAAATGCTTATAAAACATAAACCAAACGTTGGAGGTGGTCATTTCTTCATGCGCAGTGATAAACTCGGCACTCTAAAGCACCCGAGAGCGTTTTTTTCGATGCCAACCTAACCAGAGTGACGGGAGCGGCACAATTCAGAAAAAGTGTTCAGCTCGCCGAGAAAATGCAATTTAAGCAATAAAATTTAAAATGCTTATAAAACATAAACCAAACGTTGTAGATGGTCATTTCTTATTACGCAGTAATAAACTCGGCACTCTAAAGCACCCGAGAGCGTTTTTTTCCATGCCAACCTAACCAGAGTGACGGGAGCGGCACAATTCAGAAAAAGTGCTCAGCTCGCCGAGAAAATGCGATTTAAGCAATAAAATTAAAAATGCTTATAAAACATAAACCAAACGTTGGAGGTGGTCATTTCTTCATGCGCAGTGATAAACTCGGCACTCTAAAGCACCCGAGAGCGTTTTTTTCGATGCCAACCTAACCAGAGTGACGGGAGCGGCACAATTCAGAAAAAGTGCTCAGCTCGCCGAGAAAATGCGATTTAAGCAATAAAATTAAAAATGCTTATAAAACATAAACCAAACGTTGGAGTTGGTCATTTCTTCATGCGCAGTGATAAACTCGGCACTCTAAAGCACCCGAGAGCGTTTTTTTCGATGCCAACCTAACCAGAGTGACGGGAGCGGCACAATTCAGAAAAAGTGCTCAGCTCGCCGAGAAAATGCGATTTAAGCAATAAAATTAAAAATGCTTATAAAACATAAACCAAACGTTGGAGGTGGTCATTTCTTCATGCGCAGTGATAAACTCGGCACTCTAAAGCACCCAAGAGCGTTTTTTTCGATGCCAACCTAACCAGAGTGACGGGAGCGGCACAATTCAGAAAAAGCGCTCAGCTCGCCGAGAAAATGCGATTTAAGCAATAAAATTAAAAATGCTTATAAAACATAAACCAAACGTTGGAGGTGGTCATTTCTCCATGCACAGTGATAAACTCGGCACTCTAAAGCACCCGAGAGCGTTTTTTTCGATGCCAACCTAACCAGAGTGACGGGAGCGGCACAATTCAGAAAAAGTGCTCAGCTCGCCGAGAAAATGCGATTTAAGCAATAAAATTAAAAATGCTTATAAAACATAAACCAAACGTTGTAGATGGTCATTTCTTATTACGCAGTAATAAACTCGGCACTCTAAAGCACCCGAGAGCGTTTTTTTCGATGCCAACCTAACCAGAGTGACGGGAGCGGCACAATTCAGAAAAAGCGCTCAGCTCGCCGAGAAAATGCGATTTAAGCAATAAAATTAAAAATGCTTATAAAACATAAACCAAACGTTGGAGGTGGTCATTTCTTCATGCACAGTGATAAACTCGGCACTCTAAAGCACCCGAGAGCGTTTTTTTCGATGCCAACCTAACCAGAGTGACGGGAGCGGCACAATTCAGAAAAAGTGCTCAGCTCGCCGAGAAAATGCGATTTAAGCAATAAAATTAAAAATGCTTATAAAACATAAACCAAACGTTGTAAATGGTCATTTCTTATTACGCAGTAATAAACTCGGCACTCTAAAGCACCCGAGAGCGTTTTTTTCGATGCCAACCTAACCAGAGTGACGGGAGCGGCACAATTCAGAAAAAGCGCTCAGCTCGCCGAGAAAATGCGATTTAAGCAATAAAATTAAAAATGCTTATAAAACATAAACCAAACGTTGGAGGTGGTCTTTTCTTCATGTGCAGTGATAAACTCGGCACTCTAAAGCACCCGAGAGCGTTTTTTTCCATGCCAACCTAAACAGAGTGACGGGAGCGGCACAATTCAGAAAAAGTGCTCAGCTCGCCGAGAAAATGCGATTTAAGCAATAAAATTAAAAATGCTTATAAAACATAAACCAAACGTTGTAGATGGTCATTTCTTATTACGCAGTAATAAACTCGGCACTCTAAAGCACCCGAGAGCGTTTTTTTCCATGCCAACCTAACCAGAGTGACGGGAGCGGCACAATTCAGAAAAAGTGCTCAGCTCGCCGAGAAAATGCGATTTAAGCAATAAAATTAAAAATGCTTATAAAACATAAACCAAACGTTGGAGGTGGTCATTTCTTCATGCGCAGTGATAAACTCGGCACTCTAAAGCACCCGAGAGCGTTTTTTTCGATGCCAACCTAACCAGAGTGACGGGAGCGGCACAATTCAGAAAAAGTGCTCAGCTCGCCGAGAAAATGCGATTTAAGCAATAAAATTAAAAATGCTTATAAAACATAAACCAAACGTTGGAGGTGGTCATTTCTTCATGCGCAGTGATAAACTCGGCACTCTAAAGCACCCGAGAGCGTTTTTTTCGATGCCAACCTAACCAGAGTGACGGGAGCGGCACAATTCAGAAAAAGTGCTCAGCTCGCCGAGAAAATGCGATTTAAGCAATAAAATTAAAAATGCTTATAAAACATAAACCAAACGTTGGAGGTGGTCATTTCTTCATGCGCAGTGATAAACTCGGCACTCTAAAGCACCCGAGAGCGTTTTTTTCGATGCCAACCTAACCAGAGTGACGGGAGCGGCACAATTCAGAAAAAGTGCTCAGCTCGCCGAGAAAATGCGATTTAAGCAATAAAATTAAAAATGCTTATAAAACATAAACCAAACGTTGTAAATGGTCATTTCTTATTACGCAGTAATAAACTCGGCACTCTAAAGCACCCGAGAGCGTTTTTTTCGATGCCAACCTAACCAGAGTGACGGGAGCGGCACAATTCAGAAAAAGCGCTCAGCTCGCCGAGAAAATGCGATTTAAGCAATAAAATTAAAAATGCTTATAAAACATAAACCAAACGTTGGAGGTGGTCTTTTCTTCATGTGCAGTGATAAACTCGGCACTCTAAAGCACCCGAGAGCGTTTTTTTCCATGCCAACCTAAACAGAGTGACGGGAGCGGCACAATTCAGAAAAAGTGCTCAGCTCGCCGAGAAAATGCGATTTAAGCAATAAAATTAAAAATGCTTATAAAACATAAACCAAACGTTGTAGATGGTCATTTCTTATTACGCAGTAATAAACTCGGCACTCTAAAGCACCCGAGAGCGTTTTTTTCCATGCCAACCTAACCAGAGTGACGGGAGCGGCACAATTCAGAAAAAGCGCTCAGCTCGCCGAGAAAATGCGATTTAAGCAATAAAATTAAAAATGCTTATAAAACATAAACCAAACGTTGGAGGTGGTCATTTCTTCATGCACAGTGATAAACTCGGCACTCTAAAGCACCCGAGAGCGTTTTTTTCGATGCCAACCTAACCAGAGTGACGGGAGCGGCACAATTCAGAAAAAGTGCTCAGCTCGCCGAGAAAATGCGATTTAAGCAATAAAATTAAAAATGCTTATAAAACATAAACCAAACGTTGTAAATGGTCATTTCTTATTACGCAGTAATAAACTCGGCACTCTAAAGCACCCGAGAGCGTTTTTTCGATGCCAACCTAACCAGAGTGACGGGAGCGGCACAATACAGAAAAAGCGCTCAGCTCGCCGAGAAAATGCGATTTAAGCAATAAAATTAAAAATGCTTATAAAACATAAACCAAACGTTGGAGGTGGTCTTTTCTTCATGCGCAGTGATAAACTCGGCACTCTAAAGCACCCGAGAGCGTTTTTTTCCATGCCAACCTAAACAGAGTGACGGGAGCGGCACAATTCAGAAAAAGTGCTCAGCTCGCCGAGAAAATGCGATTTAAGCAATAAAATTAAAAATGCTTATAAAATATAAACCAAACGTTGTAGATGGTCATTTCTTATTACGCAGTAATAAACTCGGCACTCTAAAGCACCCGAGAGCGTTTTTTTCCATGCCAACCTAACCAGAGTGACGGGAGCGGCACAATTCAGAAAAAGTGCTCAGCTCGCCGAGAAAATGCGATTTAAGCAATAAAATTAAAAATGCTTATAAAACATAAACCAAACGTTGGAGGTGGTCATTTCTTCATGCGCAGTGATAAACTCGGCACTCTAAAGCACCCGAGAGCGTTTTTTTCGATGCCAACCTAACCAGAGTGACGGGAGCGGCACAATTCAGAAAAAGTGCTCAGCTCGCCGAGAAAATGCGATTTAAGCAATAAAATTAAAAATGCTTATAAAACATAAACCAAACGTTGGAGGTGGTCATTTCTTCATGCACAGTGATAAACTCGGCACTCTAAAGCACCCGAGAGCGTTTTTTTCCATGCCAACCTAACCAGAGTGACGGGAGCGGCACAATTCAGAAAAAGTGCTCAGCTCGCCGAGAAAATGCGATTTAAGCAATAAAATTAAAAATGCTTATAAAACATAAACCAAACGTTGGAGGTGGTCATTTCTTCATGCGCAGTGATAAACTCGGCACTCTAAAGCACCCGAGAGCGTTTTTTTCCATGCCAACCTAACCAGAGTGACGGGAGCGGCACAATTCAGAAAAAGTGCTCAGCTCGCCGAGAAAATGCGATTTAAGCAATAAAATTAAAAATGCTTATAAAACATAAACCAAACGTTGGAGGTGGTCATTTCTTCATGCACAGTGATAAACTCGGCACTCTAAAGCACCCGAGAGCGTTTTTTTCGATGCCAACCTAACCAGAGTGACGGGAGCGGCACAATTCAGAAAAAGTGCTCAGCTCGCCGAGAAAATGCGATTTAAGCAATAAAATTAAAAATGCTTATAAAACCTAAACCAAACGTTGGAGGTGGTCATTTCTTCATGCGCAGTGATAAACTCGGCACTCTAAAGCACCCGAGAGCGTTTTTTTGGATGCCAACCTAACCAGAGTGACGGGAGCGGCACAATTCAGAAAAAGTGCTCAGCTCGCCGAGAAAATGCGATTTAAGCAATAAAATTAAAAATGCTTATAAAACATAAACCAAACGTTGGAGGTGGTCATTTCTTCATGCGCAGTGATAAACTCGGCACTCTAAAGCACCCGAGAGCGTTTTATTCGATGCCAACCTAACCAGAGTGACGGGAGCGGCACAATTCAGAAAAAGTGCTCAGCTCGCCGAGAAAATGCGATTTAAGCAATAAAATTAAAAATGCTTATAAAACATAAACCAAACGTTGGAGGTGGTACTTTCTTCATGCGCAGTGATAAACTCGGCACTCTAAAGCACCCGAGAGCGTTTTTTTCGATGCCAACCTAACCAGAGTGACGGGAGCGGCACAATTCAGAAAAAGTGCTCAGCTCGCCGAGAAAATGCGATTTAAGCAATAAAATTAAAAATGCTTATAAAACATAAACCAAACGTTGGAGTTGGTCATTTCTTCATGCGCAGTGATAAACTCGGCACTCTAAAGCACCCGAGAGCGTTTTTTTCGATGCCAACCTAACCAGAGTGACGGGAGCGGCACAATTCAGAAAAAGTGCTCAGCTCGCCGAGAAAATGCGATTTAAGCAATAAAATTAAAAATGCTTATAAAACATAAACCAAACGTTGGAGGTGGTCATTTCTTCATGCGCAGTGATAAACTCGGCACTCTAAAGCACCCAAGAGCGTTTTTTTCGATGCCAACCTAACCAGAGTGACGGGAGCGGCACAATTCAGAAAAAGCGCTCAGCTCGCCGAGAAAATGCGATTTAAGCAATAAAATTAAAAATGCTTATAAAACATAAACCAAACGTTGGAGGTGGTCATTTCTTCATGCACAGTGATAAACCCGGCACTCTAAAGCACCCGAGAGCGTTTTTTTCGATGCCAACCTAACCAGAGTGACGGGAGCGGCACAATTCAGAAAAAGTGCTCAGCTCGCCGAGAAAATGCGATTTAAGCAATAAAATTAAAAATGCTTATAAAACATAAACCAAACGTTGTAGATGGTCATTTCTTATTACGCAGTAATAAACTCGGCACTCTAAAGCACCCGAGAGCGTTTTTTTCGATGCCAACCTAACCAGAGTGACGGGAGCGGCACAATTCAGAAAAAGCGCTCAGCTCGCCGAGAAAATGCGATTTAAGCAATAAAATTAAAAATGCTTATAAAACATAAACCAAACGTTGGAGGTGGTCATTTCTTCATGCACAGTGATAAACTCGGCACTCTAAAGCACCCGAGAGCGTTTTTTTCGATGCCAACCTAACCAGAGTGACGGGAGCGGCACAATTCAGAAAAAGTGCTCAGCTCGCCGAGAAAATGCGATTTAAGCAATAAAATTAAAAATGCTTATAAAACATAAACCAAACGTTGTAAATGGTCATTTCTTATTACGCAGTAATAAACTCGGCACTCTAAAGCACCCGAGAGCGTTTTTTTCGATGCCAACCTAACCAGAGTGACGGGAGCGGCACAATTCAGAAAAAGCGCTCAGCTCGCCGAGAAAATGCGATTTAAGCAATAAAATTAAAAATGCTTATAAAACATAAACCAAACGTTGGAGGTGGTCTTTTCTTCATGTGCAGTGATAAACTCGGCACTCTAAAGCACCCGAGAGCGTTTTTTTCCATGCCAACCTAAACAGAGTGACGGGAGCGGCACAATTCAGAAAAAGTGCTCAGCTCGCCGAGAAAATGCGATTTAAGCAATAAAATTAAAAATGCTTATAAAACATAAACCAAACGTTGTAGATGGTCATTTCTTATTACGCAGTAATAAACTCGGCACTCTAAAGCACCCGAGAGCGTTTTTTTCCATGCCAACCTAACCAGAGTGACGGGAGCGGCACAATTCAGAAAAAGTGCTCAGCTCGCCGAGAAAATGCGATTTAAGCAATAAAATTAAAAATGCTTATAAAACATAAACCAAACGTTGGAGGTGGTCATTTCTTCATGCGCAGTGATAAACTCGGCACTCTAAAGCACCCGAGAGCGTTTTTTTCGATGCCAACCTAACCAGAGTGACGGGAGCGGCACAATTCAGAAAAAGTGCTCAGCTCGCCGAGAAAATGCGATTTAAGCAATAAAATTAAAAATGCTTATAAAACATAAACCAAACGTTGGAGGTGGTCATTTCTTCATGCGCAGTGATAAACTCGGCACTCTAAAGCACCCGAGAGCGTTTTTTTCGATGCCAACCTAACCAGAGTGACGGGAGCGGCACAATTCAGAAAAAGTGCTCAGCTCGCCGAGAAAATGCGATTTAAGCAATAAAATTAAAAATGCTTATAAAACATAAACCAAACGTTGGAGGTGGTCTTTTCTTCATGCGCAGTGATAAACTCGGCACTCTAAAGCACCCGAGAGCGTTTTTTTCGATGCCAACCTAACCAGAGTGACGGGAGCGGCACAATTCAGAAAAAGTGCTCAGCTCGCCGAGAAAATGCGATTTAAGCAATAAAATTAAAAATGCTTATAAAACATAAACCAAACGTTGTAAATGGTCATTTCTTATTACGCAGTAATAAACTCGGCACTCTAAAGCACCCGAGAGCGTTTTTTTCGATGCCAACCTAACCAGAGTGACGGGAGCGGCACAATTCAGAAAAAGCGCTCAGCTCGCCGAGAAAATGCGATTTAAGCAATAAAATTAAAAATGCTTATAAAACATAAACCAAACGTTGGAGGTGGTCTTTTCTTCATGTGCAGTGATAAACTCGGCACTCTAAAGCACCCGAGAGCGTTTTTTTCCATGCCAACCTAAACAGAGTGACGGGAGCGGCACAATTCAGAAAAAGTGCTCAGCTCGCCGAGAAAATGCGATTTAAGCAATAAAATTAAAAATGCTTATAAAACATAAACCAAACGTTGTAGATGGTCATTTCTTATTACGCAGTAATAAACTCGGCACTCTAAAGCACCCGAGAGCGTTTTTTTCCATGCCAACCTAACCAGAGTGACGGGAGCGGCACAATTCAGAAAAAGTGCTCAGCTCGCCGAGAAAATGCGATTTAAGCAATAAAATTAAAAATGCTTATAAAACATAAACCAAACGTTGGAGGTGGTCATTTCTTCATGCGCAGTGATAAACTCGGCACTCTAAAGCACCCGAGAGCGTTTTTTTCGATGCCAACCTAACCAGAGTGACGGGAGCGGCACAATTCAGAAAAAGTGCTCAGCTCGCCGAGAAAATGCGATTTAAGCAATAAAATTAAAAATGCTTATAAAACATAAACCAAACGTTGTAGATGGTCATTTCTTATTACGCAGTAATAAACTCGGCACTCTAAAGCACCCGAGAGCCTTTTTTTCCATGCCAACCTAACCAGAGTGACGGGAGCGGCACAATTCAGAAAAAGTGCTCAGCTCGCCGAGAAAATGCGATTTAAGCAATAAAATTAAAAATGCTTATAAAACATAAACCAAACGTTGGAGGTGGTCATTTCTTCATGCGCAGTGATAAACTCGGCACTCTAAAGCACCCGAGAGCGTTTTTTTCGATGCCAACCTAACCAGAGTGACGGGAGCGGCACAATTCAGAAAAAGTGCTCAGCTCGCCGAGAAAATGCGATTTAAGCAATAAAATTAAAAATGCTTATAAAACATAAACCAAACGTTGGAGGTGGTCATTTCTTCATGCGCAGTGATAAACTCGGGACTCTAAAGCACCCGAGAGCGTTTTATTCGATGCCAACCTAACCAGAGTGACGGGAGCGGCACAATTCAGAAAAAGTGCTCAGCTCGCCGAGAAAATGCGATTTAAGCAATAAAATTAAAAATGCTTATAAAACATAAACCAAACGTTGGAGGTGGTCATTTCTTCATGCGCAGTGATAAACTCGGCACTCTAAAGCACCCGAGAGCGTTTTTTTCGATGCCAACCTAACCAGAGTGACGGGAGCGGCACAATTCAGAAAAAGCGCTCAGCTCGCCGAGAAAATGCGATTTAAGCAATAAAATTAAAAATGCTTATAAAACATAAACCAAACGTTGGAGGTGGTCATTTCTTCATGCGCAGTGATAAACTCGGCACTCTAAAGCACCCGAGAGCGTTTTTTTCGATGCCAACCTAACCAGAGTGACGGGAGCGGCACAATTCAGAAAAAGCGCTCAGCTCGCCGAGAAAATGCGATTTAAGCAATAAAATTAAAAATGCTTATAAAACATAAACCAAACGTTGGAGGTGGTCATTTCTTCATGCGCAGTGATAAACTCGGCACTCTAAAGCACCCGAGAGCGTTTTTTTCGATGCCAACCTAACCAGAGTGACGGGAGCGGCACAATTCAGAAAAAGTGCTCAGCTCGCCGAGAAAATGCGATTTAAGCAATAAAATTAAAAATGCTTATAAAACATAAACCAAACGTTGGAGGTGGTCATTTCTTCATGCGCAGTGATAAACTCGGCACTCTAAAGCACCCGAGAGCGTTTTTTTCGATGCCAACCTAACCAGAGTGACGGGAGCGGCACAATTCAGAAAAAGCGCTCAGCTCGCCGAGAAAATGCGATTTAAGCAATAAAATTAAAAATGCTTATAAAACATAAACCAAACGTTGGAGGTGGTCATTTCTTCATGCACAGTGATAAACTCGGCACTCTAAAGCACCCGAGAGCGTTTTTTTCGATGCCAACCTAACCAGAGTGACGGGAGCGGCACAATTCAGAAAAAGTGCTCAGCTCGCCGAGAAAATGCGATTTAAGCAATAAAATTAAAAATGCTTATAAAACATAAACCAAACGTTGGAGGTGGTCATTTCTTCATGCGCAGTGATAAACTCGGCACTCTAAAGCACCCGAGAGCGTTTTTTTCGATGCCAACCTAACCAGAGTGACGGGAGCGGCACAATTCAGAAAAAGCGCTCAGCTCGCCGAGAAAATGCGATTTAAGCAATAAAATTAAAAATGCTTATAAAACATAAACCAAACGTTGGAGGTGGTCATTTCTTCATGCGCAGTGATAAACTCGGCACTCTAAAGCACCCGAGAGCGTTTTTTTCCATGCCAACCTAACCAGAGTGACGGGAGCGGCACAATTCAGAAAAAGCGCTCAGCTCGCCGAGAAAATGCGATTTAAGCAATAAAATTAAAAATGCTTATAAAACATAAACCAAACGTTGGAGGTGGTCATTTCTTCATGCACAGTGATAAACTCGGCACTCTAAAGCACCCGAGAGCGTTTTTTTCGATGCCAACCTAACCAGAGTGACGGGAGCGGCACAATTCAGAAAAAGTGC
Source organism: Syngnathus typhle (assembly GCF_033458585.1). NCBI lineage: Eukaryota > Metazoa > Chordata > Actinopteri > Syngnathiformes > Syngnathidae > Syngnathus > Syngnathus typhle. Next base: position 63,293 of record NW_026871951.1, on the reverse strand, counting down.
TCAGCTCGCCGAGAAAATGCGATTTAAGCAATAAAATTAAAAATGCTTATAAAACATAAACCAAACGTTGGAGGTGGTCATTTCTTCATGCGCAGTGATAAACTCGGCACTCTAAAGCACCCGAGAGCGTTTTTTTCGATGCCAACCTAACCAGAGTGACGGGAGCGGCACAATTCAGAAAAAGTGCTCAGCTCGCCGAGAAAATGCGATTTAAGCAATAAAATTAAAAATGCTTATAAAACATAAACCAAACGTTGGAGGTGGTCATTTCTTCATGCGCAGTGATAAACTCGGGACTCTAAAGCACCCGAGAGCGTTTTATTCGATGCCAACCTAACCAGAGTGACGGGAGCGGCACAATTCAGAAAAAGTGCTCAGCTCGCCGAAAAAATGCGATTTAAGCAATAAAATTAAAAATGCTTATAAAACATAAACCAAACGTTGGAGGTGGTCATTTCTTCATGCGCAGTGATAAACTCGGCACTCTAAAGCACCCGAGAGCGTTTTTTTCGATGCCAACCTAACCAGAGTGACGGGAGCGGCACAATTCAGAAAAAGCGCTCAGCTCGCCGAGAAAATGCGATTTAAGCAATAAAATTAAAAATGCTTATAAAACATAAACCAAACGTTGGAGGTGGTCATTTCTTCATGCGCAGTGATAAACTCGGCACTCTAAAGCACCCGAGAGCGTTTTTTTCGATGCCAACCTAACCAGAGTGACGGGAGCGGCACAATTCAGAAAAAGCGCTCAGCTCGCCGAGAAAATGCGATTTAAGCAATAAAATTAAAAATGCTTATAAAACATAAACCAAACGTTGGAGGTGGTCATTTCTTCATGCGCGGTGATAAACTCGGCACTCTAAAGCACCCGAGAGCGTTTTTTTCCATGCCAACCTAACCAGAGTGACGGGAGCGGCACAATTCAGAAAAAGTGCTCAGCTCGCCGAGAAAATGCGATTTAAGCAATAAAATTAAAAATGCTTATAAAACATAAACCAAACGTTGGAGGTGGTCATTTCTTCATGCGCAGTGATAAACTCGGCACTCTAAAGCACCCAAGAGCGTTTTTTTCGATGCCAACCTAACCAGAGTGACGGGAGCGGCACAATTCAGAAAAAGTGCTCAGCTCGCCGAGTAAATGCGATTTAAGCAATAAAATTAAAAATGCTTATAAAACATAAACCAAACGTTGGAGGTGGTCATTTCTTCATGCGCAGTGATAAACTCGGCACTCTAAAGCACCCGAGAGCGTTTTTTTCGATGCCAACCTAACCAGAGTGACGGGAGCGGCACAATTCAGAAAAAGCGCTCAGCTCGCCGAGAAAATGCGATTTAAGCAATAAAATTAAAAATGCTTATAAAACATAAACCAAACGTTGGAGGTGGTCATTTCTTCATGCGCAGTGATAAACTCGGCACTCTAAAGCACCCGAGAGCGTTTTTTTCCATGCCAACCTAACCAGAGTGACGGGAGCGGCACAATTCAGAAAAAGCGCTCAGCTCGCCGAGAAAATGCGATTTAAGCAATAAAATTAAAAATGCTTATAAAACATAAACCAAACGTTGGAGGTGGTCATTTCTTCATGCACAGTGATAAACTCGGCACTCTAAAGCACCCGAGAGCGTTTTTTTCGATGCCAACCTAACCAGAGTGACGGGAGCGGCACAATTCAGAAAAAGTGCTCAGCTCGCCGAGAAAATGCGATTTAAGCAATAAAATTAAAAATGCTTATAAAACATAAACCAAACGTTGGAGGTGGTCATTTCTTCATGCGCAGTGATAAACTCGGCACTCTAAAGCACCCGAGAGCGTTTTTTTCGATGCCAACCTAACCAGAGTGACGGGAGCGGCACAATTCAGAAAAAGTGCTCAGCTCGCCGAGAAAATGCGATTTAAGCAATAAAATTAAAAATGCTTATAAAACATAAACCAAACGTTGGAGGTGGTCATTTCTTCATGCGCAGTGATAAACTCGGGACTCTAAAGCACCCGAGAGCGTTTTATTCGATGCCAACCTAACCAGAGTGACGGGAGCGGCACAATTCAGAAAAAGTGCTCAGCTCGCCGAGAAAATGCGATTTAAGCAATAAAATTAAAAATGCTTATAAAACATAAACCAAACGTTGGAGGTGGTCATTTCTTCATGCGCAGTGATAAACTCGGCACTCTAAAGCACCCGAGAGCGTTTTTTTCGATGCCAACCTAACCAGAGTGACGGGAGCGGCACAATTCAGAAAAAGCGCTCAGCTCGCCGAGAAAATGCGATTTAAGCAATAAAATTAAAAATGCTTATAAAACATAAACCAAACGTTGGAGGTGGTCATTTCTTCATGCGCAGTGATAAACTCGGCACTCTAAAGCACCCGAGAGCGTTTTTTTCGATGCCAACCTAACCAGAGTGACGGGAGCGGCACAATTCAGAAAAAGCGCTCAGCTCGCCGAGAAAATGCGATTTAAGCAATAAAATTAAAAATGCTTATAAAACATAAACCAAACGTTGGAGGTGGTCATTTCTTCATGCGCAGTGATAAACTCGGCACTCTAAAGCACCCGAGAGCGTTTTTTTCGATGCCAACCTAACCAGAGTGACGGGAGCGGCACAATTCAGAAAAAGTGCTCAGCTCGCCGAGAAAATGCGATTTAAGCAATAAAATTAAAAATGCTTATAAAACATAAACCAAACGTTGGAGGTGGTCATTTCTTCATGCGCAGTGATAAACTCGGCACTCTAAAGCACCCGAGAGCGTTTTTTTCGATGCCAACCTAACCAGAGTGACGGGAGCGGCACAATTCAGAAAAAGCGCTCAGCTCGCCGAGAAAATGCGATTTAAGCAATAAAATTAAAAATGCTTATAAAACATAAACCAAACGTTGGAGGTGGTCATTTCTTCATGCACAGTGATAAACTCGGCAATCTAAAGCACCCGAGAGCGTTTTTTTCGATGCCAACCTAACCAGAGTGACGGGAGCGGCACAATTCAGAAAAAGTGCTCAGCTCGCCGAGAAAATGCGATTTAAGCAATAAAATTAAAAATGCTTATAAAACATAAACCAAACGTTGGAGGTGGTCATTTCTTCATGCGCAGTGATAAACTCGGCACTCTAAAGCACCCGAGAGCGTTTTTTTCGATGACAACCTAACCAGAGTGACGGGAGCGGCACAATTCAGAAAAAGTGCTCAGCTCGCCGAGAAAATGCGATTTAAGCAATAAAATTTAAAATGCTTATAAAACATAAACCAAACGTTGTAGATGGTCATTTCTTATTACCCAGTAATAAACTCGGCACTCTAAAGCACCCCGAGAGCGTTTTTTTCCATGCCAACCTAACCAGAGTGACGGGAGCGCACAATTCAGAAAAAGTGCTCAGCTCGCCGAGAAAATGCGATTTAAGCAATAAAATTAAAAATGCTTATAAAACATAAACCAAACGTTGGAGGTGGTCATTTCTTCATGCGCAGTGATAAACTCGGCACTCTAAAGCACCCAAGAGCGTTTTTTTTCGATGCCAACCTAACCAGAGTGACGGGAGCGGCACAATTCAGAAAAGCGCTCAGCTCGCCGAGAAAATGCGATTTAAGCAATAAAATTAAAAATGCTTATAAAACATAAACCAAACGTTGGAGGTGGTCATTTCTTCATGCGCGGTGATAAACTCGGCACTCTAAAGCACCCGAGAGCGTTTTTTTCGATGCCAACCTAACCAGAGTGACGGGAGCGGCACAATTCAGAAAAAGTGCTCAGCTCGCCGAGAAAATGCGATTTAAGCAATAAAATTAAAAATGCTTATAAAACATAAACCAAACGTTGGAGGTGGTCATTTTCTTCATGCGCAGTGATAAACTCGGCACTCTAAAGCACCCGAGAGCGTTTTTTTCGATGCCAACCTAACCAGAGTGACGGGAGCGGCACAATTCAGAAAAAGTGCTCAGCTCGACGAGAAAATGCGATTTAAGCAATAAAATTAAAAAGCTTATGAAACATAAACCAAACGTTGGAGGTGGTCATTTCTTCATGCGCAGTGATAAACTCGGCACTCTAAAGCACCCGAGAGCGTTTTTTTTCGATGCCAACCTAACCAGAGTGACGGAGCGGCACAATTCAGAAAAAGCGCTCAGCTCGCCGAGAAAATGCGATTTAAGCAATAAAATTAAAAATGCTTATAAAACATAAACCAAACGTTGGAGGTGGTCATTTCTTCATGCGCAGTGATAAACTCGGCACTCTAAAGCACCCGAGAGCGTTTTTTTCCATGCCAACCTAAACAGAGTGACGGGAGCGCACAATTCAGAAAAAGTGCTCAGCTCGCCGAGAAAATGGCGATTTAAGCAATAAATTAAAAATGCTTATAAAACATAAACCAAACGTTGTAGATGTCATTTCTTATTACGCAGTAATAAACTCGGCACTCTAAAGCACCCGAGAGCGATTTTTTCCATGCCAACCTAACCAGAGTGACGGGAGCGGCACAATTCAGAAAAAGTGCTCAGCTCGCCGAGAAAATGCAATTTAAGCAATAAAATTAAAAATGCTTATAAAACATAAACCAAACGTTGGAGGGGTGGTCATTTCTTCATGCGCAGTGATAAACTCGGCACTCTAAAGCACCCGAGAGCGTTTTTTTCGATGCCAACCTAACCAGAGTGACGGGAGCGGCACAATTCAGAAAAAGTGCTCAGCTCGCCGAGAAAATGCGATTTAAGCAATAAAATTAAAAATGCTTATAAAACATAAACCAAACGTTGGAGGTGGGCCATTTCTTCATGCGCAGTGATAAACTCGGCACTCTAAAGCACCCGAGAGCGTTTTTTCCATGCCAACCTAACCAGAGTGACGGGGAGGCGGCACAATTCAGAAAAAGTGCTCAGCTCGCCGAGAAAATGCGATTTAAGCAATAAAATTAAAAATGCTTATAAAACATAAACCAAACGTTGGAGGTGGTCATTTCTTCATGCGCAGTGATAAACTCGGCACTCTATAGCACCCGAGAGCGTTTTTTTCCATGCCAACCTAACCAGAGTGACGGGAGCGGCACAATTCAGAAAAAGTGCTCAAGCTCGCCGAGAAAATGCGATTTAAGCAATAAAATTAGAAATGCTTATAAAACATACCAAACGTTGGAGGTGGCCATTTCTTCATGCGCAGTGATAAACTCGGCACTCTAAAGCACCCGAGAGCGTTTTTTTCCATGCCAACCTAACCAGAGTGACGGGAGCGGCACAATTCAGAAAAAGTGCTCAGCTCGCCGAGAAAATGCGATTTAAGCAATAAAATTAAAAATGCTTATAAAACATAAACCAAACGTTGGAGGTGGCCATTTCTTCATGCGCAGTGATAAACTCGGCACTCTAAAGCACCCGAGAGCGTTTTTTTCCATGCCTAACCAGAGTGACGGGAGCGGCACAATTCAGAAAAAGTGCTCAGCTCGCCGAGAAAATGCGATTTAAGCAATAAAATTAAAAATGCTTATAAAACATAAACCAAACGTTGGAGGTGGTCATTTCTTCATGCGCAGTGATAAACTCGGCACTCTAAAGCACCCGAGAGCGTTTTTTTCCATGCCAACCTAACCAGAGTGACAGGAGCGGCACAATTCAGAAAAAGTGCTCAGCTCGCCGAGAAAATGCGATTTAAGCAATAAAATTAAAAATGCTTATAAAACATAAACCAAACGTTGGAGGTGGTCTTTTCTTCATGCGCAGTGATAAACTCGGCACTCTAAAGCACCCGAGAGCGTTTTTTTCCATGCCAACCTAAACAGAGTGACGGGAGCGGCACAATTCAGAAAAAGTGCTCAGCTCGCCGAGAAAATGCGATTTAAGCAATAAAATTAAAAATGCTTATAAAACATAAACCAAACGTTGTAGATGGTCATTTCTTATTACGCAGTAATAAACTCGGCACTCTAAAGCACCCGAGAGCGTTTTTTTCCATGCCAACCTAACCAGAGTGACGGGAGCGGCACAATTCAGAAAAAGCGCTCAGCTCGCCGAGAAAATGCGATTTAAGCAATAAAATTAAAAATGCTTATAAAACATAAACCAAACGTTGGAGGTGGTCATTTCTTCATGCACAGTGATAAACTCGGCACTCTAAAGCACCCGAGAGCGTTTTTTTCGATGCCAACCTAACCAGAGTGACGGGAGCGGCACAATTCAGAAAAAGTGCTCAGCTCGCCGAGAAAATGCGATTTAAGCAATAAAATTAAAAATGCTTATAAAACATAAACCAAACGTTGGAGGTGGTCATTTCTTCATGCGCAGTGATAAACTCGGCACTCTAAAGCACCCGAGAGCGTTTTTTTCGATGCCAACCTAACCAGAGTGACGGGAGCGGCACAATTCAGAAAAAGTGCTCAGCTCGCCGAGAAAATGCGATTTAAGCAATAAAATTAAAAATGCTTATAAAACATAAACCAAACGTTGGAGGTGGTCATTTCTTCATGCGCAGTGATAAACTCGGGACTCTAAAGCACCCGAGAGCGTTTTATTCGATGCCAACCTAACCAGAGTGACGGGAGCGGCACAATTCAGAAAAAGTGCTCAGCTCGCCGAGAAAATGCGATTTAAGCAATAAAATTAAAAATGCTTATAAAACATAAACCAAACGTTGGAGGTGGTCATTTCTTCATGCGCAGTGATAAACTCGGCACTCTAAAGCACCCGAGAGCGTTTTTTTCGATGCCAACCTAACCAGAGTGACGGGAGCGGCACAATTCAGAAAAAGCGCTCAGCTCGCCGAGAAAATGCGATTTAAGCAATAAAATTAAAAATGCTTATAAAACATAAACCAAACGTTGGAGGTGGTCATTTCTTCATGCGCAGTGATAAACTCGGCACTCTAAAGCACCCGAGAGCGTTTTTTTCGATGCCAACCTAACCAGAGTGACGGGAGCGGCACAATTCAGAAAAAGCGCTCAGCTCGCCGAGAAAATGCGATTTAAGCAATAAAATTAAAAATGCTTATAAAACATAAACCAAACGTTGGAGGTGGTCATTTCTTCATGCGCAGTGATAAACTCGGCACTCTAAAGCACCCGAGAGCGTTTTTTTCGATGCCAACCTAACCAGAGTGACGGGAGCGGCACAATTCAGAAAAAGTGCTCAGCTCGCCGAGAAAATGCGATTTAAGCAATAAAATTAAAAATGCTTATAAAACATAAACCAAACGTTGGAGGTGGTCATTTCTTCATGCGCAGTGATAAACTCGGCACTCTAAAGCACCCGAGAGCGTTTTTTTCGATGCCAACCTAACCAGAGTGACGGGAGCGGCACAATTCAGAAAAAGTGCTCAGCTCGCCGAGAAAATGCAATTTAAGCAATAAAATTTAAAATGCTTATAAAACATAAACCAAACGTTGTAGATGGTCATTTCTTATTACGCAGTAATAAACTCGGCACTCTAAAGCACCCGAGAGCGTTTTTTTCCATGCCAACCTAACCAGAGTGACGGGAGCGGCACAATTCAGAAAAAGTGCTCAGCTCGCCGAGAAAATGCGATTTAAGCAATAAAATTAAAAATGCTTATAAAACATAAACCAAACGTTGGAGGTGGTCATTTCTTCATGCGCAGTGATAAACTCGGCACTCTAAAGCACCCGAGAGCGTTTTTTTCCATGCCAACCTAACCAGAGTGACGGGAGCGGCACAATTCAGAAAAAGTGCTCAGCTCGCCGAGAAAATGCGATTTAAGCAATAAAATTAAAAATGCTTATAAAACATAAACCAAACGTTGGAGGTGGTCATTTCTTCATGCGCAGTGATAAACTCGGCACTCTAAAGCACCCAAGAGCGTTTTATTCGATGCCAACCTAACCAGAGTGACGGGAGCGGCACAATTCAGAAAAAGTGCTCAGCTCGCCGAGAAAATGCGATTTAAGCAATAAAATTAAAAATGCTTATAAAACATAAACCAAACGTTGGAGGTGGTCTTTTCTTCATGCGCAGTGATAAACTCGGCACTCTAAAGCACCCGAGAGCGTTTTTTTCCATGCCAACCTAACCAGAGTGACGGGAGCGGCACAATTCAGAAAAAGTGCTCAGCTCGCCGAGAAAATGCGATTTAAGCAATAAAATTAAAAATGCTTATAAAACATAAACCAAACGTTGGAGTTGGTCATTTCTTCATGCGCAGTGATAAACTCGGCACTCTAAAGCACCCGAGAGCGTTTTTTTCGATGCCAACCTAACCAGAGTGACGGGAGCGGCACAATTCAGAAAAAGTGCTCAGCTCGCCGAGAAAATGCGATTTAAGCAATAAAATTAAAAATGCTTATAAAACATAAACCAAACGTTGGAGGTGGTCATTTCTTCATGCGCAGTGATAAACTCGGCACTCTAAAGCACCCAAGAGCGTTTTTTTCGATGCCAACCTAACCAGAGTGACGGGAGCGGCACAATTCAGAAAAAGCGCTCAGCTCGCCGAGAAAATGCGATTTAAGCAATAAAATTAAAAATGCTTATAAAACATAAACCAAACGTTGGAGGTGGTCATTTCTTCATGCACAGTGATAAACTCGGCACTCTAAAGCACCCGAGAGCGTTTTTTTCGATGCCAACCTAACCAGAGTGACGGGAGCGGCACAATTCAGAAAAAGTGCTCAGCTCGCCGAGAAAATGCGATTTAAGCAATAAAATTAAAAATGCTTATAAAACATAAACCAAACGTTGTAGATGGTCATTTCTTATTACGCAGTAATAAACTCGGCACTCTAAAGCACCCGAGAGCGTTTTTTTCGATGCCAACCTAACCAGAGTGACGGGAGCGGCACAATTCAGAAAAAGCGCTCAGCTCGCCGAGAAAATGCGATTTAAGCAATAAAATTAAAAATGCTTATAAAACATAAACCAAACGTTGGAGGTGGTCATTTCTTCATGCACAGTGATAAACTCGGCACTCTAAAGCACCCGAGAGCGTTTTTTTCGATGCCAACCTAACCAGAGTGACGGGAGCGGCACAATTCAGAAAAAGTGCTCAGCTCGCCGAGAAAATGCGATTTAAGCAATAAAATTAAAAATGCTTATAAAACATAAACCAAACGTTGTAAATGGTCATTTCTTATTACGCAGTAATAAACTCGGCACTCTAAAGCACCCGAGAGCGTTTTTTTCGATGCCAACCTAACCAGAGTGACGGGAGCGGCACAATTCAGAAAAAGCGCTCAGCTCGCCGAGAAAATGCGATTTAAGCAATAAAATTAAAAATGCTTATAAAACATAAACCAAACGTTGGAGGTGGTCTTTTCTTCATGTGCAGTGATAAACTCGGCACTCTAAAGCACCTGAGAGCGTTTTTTTCCATGCCAACCTAAACAGAGTGACGGGAGCGGCACAATTCAGAAAAAGTGCTCAGCTCGCCGAGAAAATGCGATTTAAGCAATAAAATTAAAAATGCTTATAAAACATAAACCAAACGTTGTAGATGGTCATTTCTTATTACGCAGTAATAAACTCGGCACTCTAAAGCACCCGAGAGCGTTTTTTTCCATGCCAACCTAACCAGAGTGACGGGAGCGGCACAATTCAGAAAAAGTGCTCAGCTCGCCGAGAAAATGCGATTTAAGCAATAAAATTAAAAATGCTTATAAAACATAAACCAAACGTTGGAGGTGGTCATTTCTTCATGCGCAGTGATAAACTCGGCACTCTAAAGCACCCGAGAGCGTTTTTTTCGATGCCAACCTAACCAGAGTGACGGGAGCGGCACAATTCAGAAAAAGTGCTCAGCTCGCCGAGAAAATGCGATTTAAGCAATAAAATTAAAAATGCTTATAAAACATAAACCAAACGTTGGAGGTGGTCATTTCTTCATGCGCAGTGATAAACTCGGCACTCTAAAGCACCCGAGAGCGTTTTTTTCGATGCCAACCTAACCAGAGTGACGGGAGCGGCACAATTCAGAAAAAGTGCTCAGCTCGCCGAGAAAATGCGATTTAAGCAATAAAATTAAAAATGCTTATAAAACATAAACCAAACGTTGGAGGTGGTCATTTCTTCATGCGCAGTGATAAACTCGGCACTCTAAAGCACCCGAGAGCGTTTTTTTCGATGCCAACCTAACCAGAGTGACGGGAGCGGCACAATTCAGAAAAAGTGCTCAGCTCGCCGAGAAAATGCGATTTAAGCAATAAAATTAAAAATGCTTATAAAACATAAACCAAACGTTGGAGGTGGTCATTTCTTCATGCGCAGTGATAAACTCGGCACTCTAAAGCACCCGAGAGCGTTTTTTTCCATGCCAACCTAACCAGAGTGACGGGAGCGGCACAATTCAGAAAAAGTGCTCAGCTCGCCGAGAAAATGCGATTTAAGCAATAAAATTAAAAATGCTTATAAAACATAAACCAAACGTTGTAGATGGTCATTTCTTATTACGCAGTAATAAACTCGGCACTCTAAAGCACCCGAGAGCGTTTTTTTTCATGCCAACCTAACCAGAGTGACGGGAGCGGCACAATTCAGAAAAAGTGCTCAGCTCGCCGAGAAAATGCGATTTAAGCAATAAAATTAAAAATGCTTATAAAACATAAACCAAACGTTGGAGGTGGTCATTTCTTCATGCGCAGTGATAAACTCGGCACTCTAAAGCACCCGAGAGCGTTTTATTCGATGCCAACCTAACCAGAGTGACGGGAGCGGCACAATTCAGAAAAAGTGCTCAGCTCGCCGAGAAAATGCGATTTAAGCAATAAAATTAAAAATGCTTATAAAACATAAACCAAACGTTGGAGGTGGTCATTTCTTCATGCGCAGTGATAAACTCGGCACTCTAAAGCACCCGAGAGCGTTTTTTTCCATGCCAACCTAACCAGAGTGACGGGAGCGGCACAATTCAGAAAAAGTGCTCAGCTCGCCGAGAAAATGCGATTTAAGCAATAAAATTAAAAATGCTTATAAAACATAAACCAAACGTTGTAGATGGTCATTTCTTATTACGCAGTAATAAACTCGGCACTCTAAAGCACCCGAGAGCGTTTTTTTCCATGCCAACCTAACCAGAGTGACGGGAGCGGCACAATTCAGAAAAAGTGCTCAGCTCACCGAGAAAATGCGATTTAAGCAATAAAATTAAAAATGCTTATAAAACATAAACCAAACGTTGGAGGTGGTCATTTCTTCATGCGCAGTGATAAACTCGGCACTCTAAAGCACCCGAGAGCGTTTTATTCGATGCCAACCTAACCAGAGTGACGGGAGCGGCACAATTCAGAAAAAGCGCTCAGCTCGCCGAGAAAATGCGATTTAAGCAATAAAATTAAAAATGCTTATAAAACATAAACCAAACGTTGGAGGTGGTCATTTCTTCATGCGCGGTGATAAACTCGGCACTCTAAAGAACCCGAGAGCGTTTTTTTCCATGCCAACCTAACCAGAGTGACGGGAGCGGCACAATTCAGAAAAAGTGCTCAGCTCGCCGAGAAAATGCGATTTAAGCAATAAAATTAAAAATGCTTATAAAACATAAACCAAACGTTGGAGGTGGTCATTTCTTAATGCGCAGTAATAAACTCGGCACTCTAAAGCACCCGAGAGCGTTTTTTTCGATACCAACCTAACCAGAGTGACGGGAGCGGCACAATTCAGAAAAAGTGCTCAGCTCGCCGAGAAAATGCGATTTAAGCAATAAAATTAAAAATGCTTATAAAACATAAACCAAACGTTGGAGGTGGTCATTTCTTCATGCGCAGTGATAAACTCGGCACTCTAAAGCACCCGAGAGCGTTTTTTTCGATGCCAACCTAACCAGAGTGACGGGAGCGGCACAATTCAGAAAAAGTGCTCAGCTCGCCGAGAAAATGCAATTTAAGCAATAAAATTTAAAATGCTTATAAAACATAAACCAAACGTTGTAGATGGTCATTTCTTATTACGCAGTAATAAACTCGGCACTCTAAAGCACCCGAGAGCGTTTTTTTCCATGCCAACCTAACCAGAGTGACGGGAGCGGCACAATTCAGAAAAAGTGCTCAGCTCGCCGAGAAAATGCGATTTAAGCAATAAAATTAAAAATGCTTATAAAACATAAACCAAACGTTGGAGGTGGTCATTTCTTCATGCGCAGTGATAAACTCGGCACTCTAAAGCACCCGAGAGCGTTTTTTTCCATGCCAACCTAACCAGAGTGACGGGAGCGGCACAATTCAGAAAAGGTGCTCAGCTCGCCGAGAAAATGCGATTTAAGCAATAAAATTAAAAATGCTTATAAAACATAAACCAAACGTTGGAGGTGGTCATTTCTTCATGCGCAGTGATAAACTCGGCACTCTAAAGCACCCGAGAGCGTTTTATTTGATGCCAACCTAACCAGAGTGACGGGAGCGGCACAATTCAGAAAAAGTGCTCAGCTCGCCGAGAAAATGCGATTTAAGCAATAAAATTAAAAATGCTTATAAAACATAAACCAAACGTTGGAGGTGGTCATTTCTTCATGCGCAGTGATAAACTCGGCACTCTAAAGCACCCGAGAGCGTTTTATTCGATGCCAACCTAACCAGAGTGACGGGAGCGGCACAATTCAGAAAAAGCGCTCAGCTCGCCGAGAAAATGCGATTTAAGCAATAAAATTAAAAATGCTTATAAAACATAAACCAAACGTTGGAGGTGGTCATTTCTTCATGCGCGGTGATAAACTCGGCACTCTAAAGCACCCGAGAGCGTTTTTTTCCATGCCAACCTAACCAGAGTGACGGGAGCGGCACAATTCAGAAAAAGTGCTCAGCTCGCCGAGAAAATGCGATTTAAGCAATAAAATTAAAAATGCTTATAAAACATAAACCAAACGTTGGAGGTGGTCATTTCTTCATGCGCAGTGATAAACTCGGCACTCTAAAGCACCCGAGAGCGTTTTTTTCGATGCCAACCTAACCAGAGTGACGGGAGCGGCACAATTCAGAAAAAGTGCTCAGCTCGCCGAGTAAATGCGATTTAAGCAATAAAATTAAAAATGCTTATAAAACATAAACCAAACGTTGGAGGTGGTCATTTCTTCATGCGCAGTGATAAACTCGGCACTCTAAAGCACCCGAGAGCGTTTTTTTCGATGCCAACCTAACCAGAGTGACGGGAGCGGCACAATTCAGAAAAAGCGCTCAGCTCGCCGAGAAAATGCGATTTAAGCAATACAATTAAAAATGCTTATAAAACATAAACCAAACGTTGGAGGTGGTCATTTCTTCATGCGCAGTGATAAACTCGGCACTCTAAAGCACCCGAGAGCGTTTTTTTCGATGCCAACCTAACCAGAGTGACGGGAGCGGCACAATTCAGAAAAAGTGCTCAGCTCGCCGAGAAAATGCGATTTAAGCAATAAAATTAAAAATGCTTATAAAACATAAACCAAACGTTGGAGGTGGTCATTTCTTCATGCGCAGTGATAAACTCGGGACTCTAAAGCACCCGAGAGCGTTTTATTCGATGCCAACCTAACCAGAGTGACGGGAGCGGCACAATTCAGAAAAAGTGCTCAGCTCGCCGAGAAAATGCGATTTAAGCAATAAAATTAAAAATGCTTATAAAACATAAACCAAACGTTGGAGGTGGTCATTTCTTCATGCGCAGTGATAAACTCGGCACTCTAAAGCACCCGAGAGCGTTTTTTTCGATGCCAACCTAACCAGAGTGACGGGAGCGGCACAATTCAGAAAAAGCGCTCAGCTCGCCGAGAAAATGCGATTTAAGCAATAAAATTAAAAATGCTTATAAAACATAAACCAAACGTTGGAGGTGGTCATTTCTTCATGCGCTGTGATAAACTCGGCACTCTAAAGCACCCGAGAGCGTTTTTTTCCATGCCAACCTAACCAGAGTGACGGGAGCGGCACAATTCAGAAAAAGCGCTCAGCTCGCCGAGAAAATGCGATTTAAGCAATAAAATTAAAAATGCTTATAAAACATAAACCAAACGTTGGAGGTGGTCATTTCTTCATGCACAGTGATAAACTCGGCACTCTAAAGCACCCGAGAGCGTTTTTTTCGATGCCAACCTAACCAGAGTGACGGGAGCGGCACAATTCAGAAAAAGTGCTCAGCTCGCCGAGAAAATGCGATTTAAGCAATAAAATTAAAAATGCTTATAAAACATAAACCAAACGTTGTAAATGGTCATTTCTTATTACGCAGTAATAAACTCGGCACTCTAAAGCACCCGAGAGCGTTTTTTTCGATGCCAACCTAACCAGAGTGACGGGAGCGGCACAATTCAGAAAAAGCGCTCAGCTCGCCGAGAAAATGCGATTTAAGCAATAAAATTAAAAATGCTTATAAAACATAAACCAAACGTTGGAGGTGGTCTTTTCTTCATGTGCAGTGATAAACTCGGCACTCTAAAGCACCCGAGAGCGTTTTTTTCCATGCCAACCTAAACAGAGTGACGGGAGCGGCACAATTCAGAAAAAGTGCTCAGCTCGCCGAGAAAATGCGATTTAAGCAATAAAATTAAAAATGCTTATAAAACATAAACCAAACGTTGTAGATGGTCATTTCTTATTACGCAGTAATAAACTCGGCACTCTAAAGCACCCGAGAGCGTTTTTTTCCATGCCAACCTAACCAGAGTGACGGGAGCGGCACAATTCAGAAAAAGTGCTCAGCTCGCCGAGAAAATGCGATTTAAGCAATAAAATTAAAAATGCTTATAAAACATAAACCAAACGTTGGATGTGTTCATTTCTTCATGCGCAGTGATAAACTCGGCACTCTAAAGCACCCGAGAGCGTTTTTTTCGATGCCAACCTAACCAGAGTGACGGGAGCGGCACAATTCAGAAAAAGTGCTCAGCTCGCCGAGAAAATGCGATTTAAGCAATAAAATTAAAAATGCTTATAAAACATAAACCAAACGTTGGAGGTGGTCATTTCTTCATGCGCAGTGATAAACTCGGCACTCTAAAGCACCCGAGAGCGTTTTTTTCGATGCCAACCTAACCAGAGTGACGGGAGCGGCACAATTCAGAAAAAGCGCTCAGCTCGCCGAGAAAATGCGATTTAAGCAATAAAATTAAAAATGCTTATAAAACATAAACCAAACGTTGGAGGTGGTCATTTCTTCATGCACAGTGATAAACTCGGCACTCTAAAGCACCCGAGAGCGTTTTTTTCGATGCCAACCTAACCAGAGTGACGGGAGCGGCACAATTCAGAAAAAGTGCTCAGCTCGCCGAGAAAATGCGATTTAAGCAATAAAATTAAAAATGCTTATAAAACATAAACCAAACGTTGTAGATGGTCATTTCTTATTACGCAGTAATAAACTCGGCACTCTAAAGCACCCGAGAGCGTTTTTTTCGATGCCAACCTAACCAGAGTGACGGGAGCGGCACAATTCAGAAAAAGCGCTCAGCTCGCCGAGAAAATGCGATTTAAGCAATAAAATTAAAAATGCTTATAAAACATAAACCAAACGTTGGAGGTGGTCATTTCTTCATGCACAGTGATAAACTCGGCACTCTAAAGCACCCGAGAGCGTTTTTTTCGATGCCAACCTAACCAGAGTGACGGGAGCGGCACAATTCAGAAAAAGTGCTCAGCTCGCCGAGAAAATGCGATTTAAGCAATAAAATTAAAAATGCTTATAAAACATAAACCAAACGTTGGAGGTGGTCATTTCTTCATGCGCAGTGATAAACTCGGCA
The DNA here is from genome assembly GCF_033458585.1 of Syngnathus typhle. Classification (NCBI taxonomy): domain Eukaryota; kingdom Metazoa; phylum Chordata; class Actinopteri; order Syngnathiformes; family Syngnathidae; genus Syngnathus; species Syngnathus typhle. Next base: position 47,666 of record NW_026871951.1, on the reverse strand, counting down.
CTCTAAAGCACCCGAGAGCGTTTTTTTCGATGCCAACCTAACCAGAGTGACGGGAGCGGCACAATTCAGAAAAAGCGCTCAGCTCGCCGAGAAAATGCGATTTAAGCAATAAAATTAAAAATGCTTATAAAACATAAACCAAACGTTGGAGGTGGTCATTTCTTCATGCGCAGTGATAAACTCGGCACTCTAAAGCACCCGAGAGCGTTTTTTTCCATGCCAACCTAACCAGAGTGACGGGAGCGGCACAATTCAGAAAAAGCGCTCAGCTCGCCGAGAAAATGCGATTTAAGCAATAAAATTAAAAATGCTTATAAAACATAAACCAAACGTTGGAGGTGGTCATTTCTTCATGCACAGTGATAAACTCGGCACTCTAAAGCACCCGAGAGCGTTTTTTTCGATGCCAACCTAACCAGAGTGACGGGAGCGGCACAATTCAGAAAAAGTGCTCAGCTCGCCGAGAAAATGCGATTTAAGCAATAAAATTAAAAATGCTTATAAAACATAAACCAAACGTTGTAAATGGTCATTTCTTATTACGCAGTAATAAACTCGGCACTCTAAAGCACCCGAGAGCGTTTTTTTCGATGCCAACCTAACCAGAGTGACGGGAGCGGCACAATTCAGAAAAAGCGCTCAGCTCGCCGAGAAAATGCGATTTAAGCAATAAAATTAAAAATGCTTATAAAACATAAACCAAACGTTGGAGGTGGTCTTTTCTTCATGTGCAGTGATAAACTCGGCACTCTAAAGCACCCGAGAGCGTTTTTTTCCATGCCAACCTAAACAGAGTGACGGGAGCGGCACAATTCAGAAAAAGTGCTCAGCTCGCCGAGAAAATGCGATTTAAGCAATAAAATTAAAAATGCTTATAAAACATAAACCAAACGTTGTAGATGGTCATTTCTTATTACGCAGTAATAAACTCGGCACTCTAAAGCACCCGAGAGCGTTTTTTTCCATGCCAACCTAACCAGAGTGACGGGAGCGGCACAATTCAGAAAAAGTGCTCAGCTCGCCGAGAAAATGCGATTTAAGCAATAAAATTAAAAATGCTTATAAAACATAAACCAAACGTTGGAGGTGGTCATTTCTTCATGCGCAGTGATAAACTCGGCACTCTAAAGCACCCGAGAGCGTTTTTTTCGATGCCAACCTAACCAGAGTGACGGGAGCGGCACAATTCAGAAAAAGTGCTCAGCTCGCCGAGAAAATGCGATTTAAGCAATAAAATTAAAAATGCTTATAAAACATAAACCAAACGTTGGAGGTGGTCATTTCTTCATGCGCAGTGATAAACTCGGCACTCTAAAGCACCCGAGAGCGTTTTTTTCGATGCCAACCTAACCAGAGTGACGGGAGCGGCACAATTCAGAAAAAGCGCTCAGCTCGCCGAGAAAATGCGATTTAAGCAATAAAATTAAAAATGCTTATAAAACATAAACCAAACGTTGGAGGTGGTCATTTCTTCATGCACAGTGATAAACTCGGCACTCTAAAGCACCCGAGAGCGTTTTTTTCGATGCCAACCTAACCAGAGTGACGGGAGCGGCACAATTCAGAAAAAGTGCTCAGCTCGCCGAGAAAATGCGATTTAAGCAATAAAATTAAAAATGCTTATAAAACATAAACCAAACGTTGTAGATGGTCATTTCTTATTACGCAGTAATAAACTCGGCACTCTAAAGCACCCGAGAGCGTTTTTTTCGATGCCAACCTAACCAGAGTGACGGGAGCGGCACAATTCAGAAAAAGCGCTCAGCTCGCCGAGAAAATGCGATTTAAGCAATAAAATTAAAAATGCTTATAAAACATAAACCAAACGTTGGAGGTGGTCATTTCTTCATGCACAGTGATAAACTCGGCACTCTAAAGCACCCGAGAGCGTTTTTTTCGATGCCAACCTAACCAGAGTGACGGGAGCGGCACAATTCAGAAAAAGTGCTCAGCTCGCCGAGAAAATGCGATTTAAGCAATAAAATTAAAAATGCTTATAAAACATAAACCAAACGTTGTAAATTGTCATTTCTTATTACGCAGTAATAAACTCGGCACTCTAAAGCACCCGAGAGCGTTTTTTTTCGATGCCAACCTAACCAGAGTGACGGGAGCGGCACAATTCAGAAAAAGCGCTCAGCTCGCCGAGAAAATGCGATTTAAGCAATAAAATTAAAAATGCTTATAAAACATAAACCAAACGTTGGAGGTGGTCATTTCTTCATGCACAGTGATAAACTCGGCACTCTAAAGCACCCGAGAGCGTTTTTTTTCATGCCAACCTAACCAGAGTGACGGGAGCGGCACAATTCAGAAAAAGTGCTCAGCTCGCCGAGAAAATGCGATTTAAGCAATAAAATTAAAAATGCTTATAAAACATAAACCAAATATTGGAGGTGGTCATTTCTTCATGCGCAGTGATAAACTCGGCACTTTAAAGCACCCGAGAGCGTTTTTTTCGATGCCAACCTAACCAGAGTGACGGGAGCGGCACAATTCAGAAAAAGTGCTCAGCTCGCCGAGAAAATGCGATTTAAGCAATAAAATTAAAAATGCTTATAAAACATAAACCAAACGTTGGAGGTGGCCATTTCTTCATGCGCAGTGATAAACTCGGCACTCTAAAGCACCCGAGAGCGTTTTTTTCCATGCCAACCTAACCAGAGTGACGGGAGCGGCACAATTCAGAAAAAGTGCTCAGCTCGCCGAGAAAATGCGATTCAAGCAATAAAATTAAAAATGCTTATAAAACATAAACCAAACGTTGGAGGTGGCCATTTCTTCATGCGCAGTGATAAACTCGGCACTCTAAAGCACCCGAGAGCGTTTTTTTCCATGCCAACCTAACCAGAGTGACGGGAGCGGCACAATTCAGAAAAAGTGCTCAGCTCGCCGAGAAAATGCGATTTAAGCAATAAAATTAAAAATGCTTATAAAACATAAACCAAACGTTGGAGGTGGTCATTTCTTCATGCGCAGTGATAAACTCGGCACTCTAAAGCACCCGAGAGCGTTTTTTTCGATGCCAACCTAACCAGAGTGACGGGAGCGGCACAATTCAGAAAAAGCGCTCAGCTCGCCGAGAAAATGCGATTTAAGCAATAAAATTAAAAATGCTTATAAAACATAAACCAAACGTTGGAGGTGGTCATTTCTTCATGCACAGTGATAAACTCGGCACTCTAAAGCACCCGAGAGCGTTTTTTTCGATGCCAACCTAACCAGAGTGACGGGAGCGGCACAATTCAGAAAAAGTGCTCAGCTCGCCGAGAAAATGCGATTTAAGCAATAAAATTAAAAATGCTTATAAAACATAAACCAAACGTTGGAGGTGGTAATTTCTTCATGCGCAGTGATAAACTCGGCACTCTAAAGCACCCGAGAGCGTTTTTTTCGATGCCAACCTAACCAGAGTGACGCGAGCGGCACAATTCAGAAAAAGCGCTCAGCTCGCCGAGAAAATGCGATTTAAGCAATAAAATTAAAAATGCTTATAAAACATAAACCAAACGTTGGAGGTGGTAATTTCTTCATGCGCAGTGATAAACTCGGCACTCTAAAGCACCCGAGAGCGTTTTTTTCGATGCCAACCTAACCAGAGTGACGGGAGCGGCACAATTCAGAAAAAGTGCTCAGCTCGCCGAGAAAATGCGATTTAAGCAATAAAATTAAAAATGCTTATAAAACATAAACCAAACGTTGGAGTTGGTCATTTCTTCATGCGCAGTGATAAACTCGGCACTCTAAAGCACCCGAGAGCGTTTTTTTCGATGCCAACCTAACCAGAGTGAAGGGAGCGGCACAATTCAGAAAAAGTGCTCAGCTCGCCGAGAAAATGCGATTTAAGCAATAAAATTAAAAATGCTTATAAAACATAAACCAAACGTTGGAGGTGGTCATTTCTTATTACGCAGTAATAAACTCGGCACTCTAAAGCACCCGAGAGCGTTTTTTTCGATGCCAACCTAACCAGAGTGACGGGAGCGGCACAATTCAGAAAAAGTGCTCAGCTCGCCGAGAAAATGCGATTTAAGCAATAAAATTAAAAATGCTTATAAAACATAAACCAAACGTTGGAGGTGGTCATTTCTTCATGCGCAGTGATAAACTCGGCACTCTAAAGCACCCGAGAGCGTTTTTTTCGATGCCAACCTAACCAGAGTGACGGGAGCGGCACAATTCAGAAAAAGTGCTCAGCTCGCCGAGAAAATGCGATTTAAGCAATAAAATTAAAAATGCTTATAAAACATAAACCAAACGTTGGAGGTGGTCATTTCTTCATGCGCAGTGATAAACTCGGCACTCTAAAGCACCCGAGAGCGTTTTTTTCGATGCCAACCTAACCAGAGTGACGGGAGCGGCACAATTCAGAAAAAGTGCTCAGCTCGCCGAGAAAATGCGATTTAAGCAATAAAATTAAAAATGCTTATAAAACATAAACCAAACGTTGTAAATGGTCATTTCTTATTACGCAGTAATAAACTCGGCACTCTAAAGCACCCGAGAGCGTTTTTTTCGATGCCAACCTAACCAGAGTGACGGGAGCGGCACAATTCAGAAAAAGCGCTCAGCTCGCCGAGAAAATGCGATTTAAGCAATAAAATTAAAAATGCTTATAAAACATAAACCAAACGTTGGAGGTGGTCATTTCTTCATGCGCAGTGATAAACTCGGCACTCTAAAGCACCCGAGAGCGTTTTTTTCCATGCCAACCTAACCAGAGTGACGGGAGCGGCACAATTCAGAAAAAGCGCTCAGCTCGCCGAGAAAATGCGATTTAAGCAATAAAATTAAAAATGCTTATAAAACATAAACCAAACGTTGGAGGTGGTCATTTCTTCATGCACAGTGATAAACTCGGCACTCTAAAGCACCCGAGAGCGTTTTTTTCGATGCCAACCTAACCAGAGTGACGGGAGCGGCACAATTCAGAAAAAGTGCTCAGCTCGCCGAGAAAATGCGATTTAAGCAATAAAATTAAAAATGCTTATAAAACATAAACCAAACGTTGGAGGTGGTCATTTCTTCATGCGCAGTGATAAACTCGGCACTCTAAAGCACCCGAGAGCGTTTTTTTCGATGCCAACCTAACCAGAGTGACGGGAGCGGCACAATTCAGAAAAAGTGCTCAGCTCGCCGAGAAAATGCGATTTAAGCAATAAAATTAAAAATGCTTATAAAACATAAACCAAACGTTGGAGGTGGTCATTTCTTCATGCGCAGTGATAAACTCGGGACTCTAAAGCACCCGAGAGCGTTTTATTCGATGCCAACCTAACCAGAGTGACGGGAGCGGCACAATTCAGAAAAAGTGCTCAGCTCGCCGAGAAAATGCGATTTAAGCAATAAAATTAAAAATGCTTATAAAACATAAACCAAACGTTGGAGGTGGTCATTTCTTCATGCGCAGTGATAAACTCGGCACTCTAAAGCACCCGAGAGCGTTTTTTTCCATGCCAACCTAACCAGAGTGACGGGAGCGGCACAATTCAGAAAAAGTGCTCAGCTCGCCGAGAAAATGCGATTTAAGCAATAAAATTAAAAATGCTTATAAAACATAAACCAAACGTTGGAGGTGGTCATTTCTTCATGCGCAGTGATAAACTCGGCACTCTAAAGCACCCGAGAGCGTTTTTTTCCATGCCAACCTAACCAGAGTGACGGGAGCGGCACAATTCAGAAAAAGTGCTCAGCTCGCCGAGAAAATGCGATTTAAGCAATAAAATTAAAAATGCTTATAAAACATAAACCAAACGTTGGAGGTGGTCATTTCTTCATGCGCAGTGATAAACTCGGCACTCTAAAGCACCCGAGAGCGTTTTATTTGATGCCAACCTAACCAGAGTGACGGGAGCGGCACAATTCAGAAAAAGTGCTCAGCTCGCCGAGAAAATGCGATTTAAGCAATAAAATTAAAAATGCTTATAAAACATAAACCAAACGTTGGAGGTGGTCATTTCTTCATGCGCAGTGATAAACTCGGCACTCTAAAGCACCCGAGAGCGTTTTTTTCGATGCCAACCTAACCAGAGTGACGGGAGCGGCACAATTCAGAAAAAGCGCTCAGCTCGCCGAGAAAATGCGATTTAAGCAATAAAATTAAAAATGCTTATAAAACATAAACCAAACGTTGGAGGTGGTCATTTCTTCATGCACAGTGATAAACTCGGCACTCTAAAGCACCCGAGAGCGTTTTTTTCGATGCCAACCTAACCAGAGTGACGGGAGCGGCACAATTCAGAAAAAGTGCTCAGCTCGCCGAGAAAATGCGATTTAAGCAATAAAATTAAAAATGCTTATAAAACATAAACCAAACGTTGTAAATGGTCATTTCTTATTACGCAGTAATAAACTCGGCACTCTAAAGCACCCGAGAGCGTTTTTTCGATGCCAACCTAACCAGAGTGACGGGAGCGGCACAATACAGAAAAAGCGCTCAGCTCGCCGAGAAAATGCGATTTAAGCAATAAAATTAAAAATGCTTATAAAACATAAACCAAACGTTGGAGGTGGTCTTTTCTTCATGCGCAGTGATAAACTCGGCACTCTAAAGCACCCGAGAGCGTTTTTTTCCATGCCAACCTAAACAGAGTGACGGGAGCGGCACAATTCAGAAAAAGTGCTCAGCTCGCCGAGAAAATGCGATTTAAGCAATAAAATTAAAAATGCTTATAAAATATAAACCAAACGTTGTAGATGGTCATTTCTTATTACGCAGTAATAAACTCGGCACTCTAAAGCACCCGAGAGCGTTTTTTTCCATGCCAACCTAACCAGAGTGACGGGAGCGGCACAATTCAGAAAAAGTGCTCAGCTCGCCGAGAAAATGCGATTTAAGCAATAAAATTAAAAATGCTTATAAAACATAAACCAAACGTTGGAGGTGGTCATTTCTTCATGCGCAGTGATAAACTCGGCACTCTAAAGCACCCGAGAGCGTTTTTTTCGATGCCAACCTAACCAGAGTGACGGGAGCGGCACAATTCAGAAAAAGTGCTCAGCTCGCCGAGAAAATGCGATTTAAGCAATAAAATTAAAAATGCTTATAAAACATAAACCAAACGTTGGAGGTGGTCATTTCTTCATGCACAGTGATAAACTCGGCACTCTAAAGCACCCGAGAGCGTTTTTTTCCATGCCAACCTAACCAGAGTGACGGGAGCGGCACAATTCAGAAAAAGTGCTCAGCTCGCCGAGAAAATGCGATTTAAGCAATAAAATTAAAAATGCTTATAAAACATAAACCAAACGTTGGAGGTGGTCATTTCTTCATGCGCAGTGATAAACTCGGCACTCTAAAGCACCCGAGAGCGTTTTTTTCCATGCCAACCTAACCAGAGTGACGGGAGCGGCACAATTCAGAAAAAGTGCTCAGCTCGCCGAGAAAATGCGATTTAAGCAATAAAATTAAAAATGCTTATAAAACATAAACCAAACGTTGGAGGTGGTCATTTCTTCATGCACAGTGATAAACTCGGCACTCTAAAGCACCCGAGAGCGTTTTTTTCGATGCCAACCTAACCAGAGTGACGGGAGCGGCACAATTCAGAAAAAGTGCTCAGCTCGCCGAGAAAATGCGATTTAAGCAATAAAATTAAAAATGCTTATAAAACATAAACCAAACGTTGGAGGTGGTACTTTCTTCATGCGCAGTGATAAACTCGGCACTCTAAAGCACCCGAGAGCGTTTTTTTCGATGCCAACCTAACCAGAGTGACGGGAGCGGCACAATTCAGAAAAAGTGCTCAGCTCGCCGAGAAAATGCGATTTAAGCAATAAAATTAAAAATGCTTATAAAACATAAACCAAACGTTGGAGTTGGTCATTTCTTCATGCGCAGTGATAAACTCGGCACTCTAAAGCACCCGAGAGCGTTTTTTTCGATGCCAACCTAACCAGAGTGACGGGAGCGGCACAATTCAGAAAAAGTGCTCAGCTCGCCGAGAAAATGCGATTTAAGCAATAAAATTAAAAATGCTTATAAAACATAAACCAAACGTTGGAGGTGGTCATTTCTTCATGCGCAGTGATAAACTCGGCACTCTAAAGCACCCAAGAGCGTTTTTTTCGATGCCAACCTAACCAGAGTGACGGGAGCGGCACAATTCAGAAAAAGCGCTCAGCTCGCCGAGAAAATGCGATTTAAGCAATAAAATTAAAAATGCTTATAAAACATAAACCAAACGTTGGAGGTGGTCATTTCTTCATGCACAGTGATAAACTCGGCACTCTAAAGCACCCGAGAGCGTTTTTTTCGATGCCAACCTAACCAGAGTGACGGGAGCGGCACAATTCAGAAAAAGTGCTCAGCTCGCCGAGAAAATGCGATTTAAGCAATAAAATTAAAAATGCTTATAAAACATAAACCAAACGTTGTAGATGGTCATTTCTTATTACGCAGTAATAAACTCGGCACTCTAAAGCACCCGAGAGCGTTTTTTTCGATGCCAACCTAACCAGAGTGACGGGAGCGGCACAATTCAGAAAAAGCGCTCAGCTCGCCGAGAAAATGCGATTTAAGCAATAAAATTAAAAATGCTTATAAAACATAAACCAAACGTTGGAGGTGGTCATTTCTTCATGCACAGTGATAAACTCGGCACTCTAAAGCACCCGAGAGCGTTTTTTTCGATGCCAACCTAACCAGAGTGACGGGAGCGGCACAATTCAGAAAAAGTGCTCAGCTCGCCGAGAAAATGCGATTTAAGCAATAAAATTAAAAATGCTTATAAAACATAAACCAAACGTTGTAAATGGTCATTTCTTATTACGCAGTAATAAACTCGGCACTCTAAAGCACCCGAGAGCGTTTTTTTCGATGCCAACCTAACCAGAGTGACGGGAGCGGCACAATTCAGAAAAAGCGCTCAGCTCGCCGAGAAAATGCGATTTAAGCAATAAAATTAAAAATGCTTATAAAACATAAACCAAACGTTGGAGGTGGTCTTTTCTTCATGTGCAGTGATAAACTCGGCACTCTAAAGCACCCGAGAGCGTTTTTTTCCATGCCAACCTAAACAGAGTGACGGGAGCGGCACAATTCAGAAAAAGTGCTCAGCTCGCCGAGAAAATGCGATTTAAGCAATAAAATTAAAAATGCTTATAAAACATAAACCAAACGTTGTAGATGGTCATTTCTTATTACGCAGTAATAAACTCGGCACTCTAAAGCACCCGAGAGCGTTTTTTTCCATGCCAACCTAACCAGAGTGACGGGAGCGGCACAATTCAGAAAAAGTGCTCAGCTCGCCGAGAAAATGCGATTTAAGCAATAAAATTAAAAATGCTTATAAAACATAAACCAAACGTTGGAGGTGGTCATTTCTTCATGCGCAGTGATAAACTCGGCACTCTAAAGCACCCGAGAGCGTTTTTTTCGATGCCAACCTAACCAGAGTGACGGGAGCGGCACAATTCAGAAAAAGTGCTCAGCTCGCCGAGAAAATGCGATTTAAGCAATAAAATTAAAAATGCTTATAAAACATAAACCAAACGTTGGAGGTGGTCATTTCTTCATGCGCAGTGATAAACTCGGCACTCTAAAGCACCCGAGAGCGTTTTTTTCGATGCCAACCTAACCAGAGTGACGGGAGCGGCACAATTCAGAAAAAGTGCTCAGCTCGCCGAGAAAATGCGATTTAAGCAATAAAATTAAAAATGCTTATAAAACATAAACCAAACGTTGGAGGTGGTCATTTCTTCATGCGCAGTGATAAACTCGGCACTCTAAAGCACCCGAGAGCGTTTTTTTCGATGCCAACCTAACCAGAGTGACGGGAGCGGCACAATTCAGAAAAAGTGCTCAGCTCGCCGAGAAAATGCGATTTAAGCAATAAAATTAAAAATGCTTATAAAACATAAACCAAACGTTGTAAATGGTCATTTCTTATTACGCAGTAATAAACTCGGCACTCTAAAGCACCCGAGAGCGTTTTTTTCGATGCCAACCTAACCAGAGTGACGGGAGCGGCACAATTCAGAAAAAGCGCTCAGCTCGCCGAGAAAATGCGATTTAAGCAATAAAATTAAAAATGCTTATAAAACATAAACCAAACGTTGGAGGTGGTCTTTTCTTCATGTGCAGTGATAAACTCGGCACTCTAAAGCACCCGAGAGCGTTTTTTTCCATGCCAACCTAAACAGAGTGACGGGAGCGGCACAATTCAGAAAAAGTGCTCAGCTCGCCGAGAAAATGCGATTTAAGCAATAAAATTAAAAATGCTTATAAAACATAAACCAAACGGTCATTTCTTATTACGCAGTAATAAACTCGGCACTCTAAAGCACCCGAGAGCGTTTTTTTCCATGCCAACCTAACCAGAGTGACGGGAGCGGCACAATTCAGAAAAAGTGCTCAGCTCGCCGAGAAAATGCGATTTAAGCAATAAAATTAAAAATGCTTATAAAACATAAACCAAACGTTGGAGGTGGTCATTTCTTCATGCGCAGTGATAAACTCGGCACTCTAAAGCACCCGAGAGCGTTTTTTTCGATGCCAACCTAACCAGAGTGACGGGAGCGGCACAATTCAGAAAAAGTGCTCAGCTCGCCGAGAAAATGCGATTTAAGCAATAAAATTAAAAATGCTTATAAAACATAAACCAAACGTTGTAGATGGTCATTTCTTATTACGCAGTAATAAACTCGGCACTCTAAAGCACCCGAGAGCCTTTTTTTCCATGCCAACCTAACCAGAGTGACGGGAGCGGCACAATTCAGAAAAAGTGCTCAGCTCGCCGAGAAAATGCGATTTAAGCAATAAAATTAAAAATGCTTATAAAACATAAACCAAACGTTGGAGGTGGTCATTTCTTCATGCGCAGTGATAAACTCGGCACTCTAAAGCACCCGAGAGCGTTTTTTTCGATGCCAACCTAACCAGAGTGACGGGAGCGGCACAATTCAGAAAAAGTGCTCAGCTCGCCGAGAAAATGCGATTTAAGCAATAAAATTAAAAATGCTTATAAAACATAAACCAAACGTTGTAAATGGTCATTTCTTATTACGCAGTAATAAACTCGGCACTCTAAAGCACCCGAGAGCGTTTTTTTCGATGCCAACCTAACCAGAGTGACGGGAGCGGCACAATTCAGAAAAAGCGCTCAGCTCGCCGAGAAAATGCGATTTAAGCAATAAAATTAAAAATGCTTATAAAACATAAACCAAACGTTGGAGGTGGTCTTTTCTTCATGTGCAGTGATAAACTCGGCACTCTAAAGCACCCGAGAGCGTTTTTTTCCATGCCAACCTAAACAGAGTGACGGGAGCGGCACAATTCAGAAAAAGTGCTCAGCTCGCCGAGAAAATGCGATTTAAGCAATAAAATTAAAAATGCTTATAAAACATAAACCAAACGTTGTAGATGGTCATTTCTTATTACGCAGTAATAAACTCGGCACTCTAAAGCACCCGAGAGCGTTTTTTTCCATGCCAACCTAACCAGAGTGACGGGAGCGGCACAATTCAGAAAAAGTGCTCAGCTCGCCGAGAAAATGCGATTTAAGCAATAAAATTAAAAATGCTTATAAAACATAAACCAAACGTTGGAGGTGGTCATTTCTTCATGCGCAGTGATAAACTCGGCACTCTAAAGCACCCGAGAGCGTTTTTTTCGATGCCAACCTAACCAGAGTGACGGGAGCGGCACAATTCAGAAAAAGTGCTCAGCTCGCCGAGAAAATGCGATTTAAGCAATAAAATTAAAAATGCTTATAAAACATAAACCAAACGTTGTAAATGGTCATTTCTTATTACGCAGTAATAAACTCGGCACTCTAAAGCACCCGAGAGCGTTTTTTTCGATGCCAACCTAACCAGAGTGACGGGAGCGGCACAATTCAGAAAAAGCGCTCAGCTCGCCGAGAAAATGCGATTTAAGCAATAAAATTAAAAATGCTTATAAAACATAAACCAAACGTTGGAGGTGGTCTTTTCTTCATGTGCAGTGATAAACTCGGCACTCTAAAGCACCCGAGAGCGTTTTTTTCCATGCCAACCTAAACAGAGTGACGGGAGCGGCACAATTCAGAAAAAGTGCTCAGCTCGCCGAGAAAATGCGATTTAAGCAATAAAATTAAAAATGCTTATAAAACATAAACCAAACGGTCATTTCTTATTACGCAGTAATAAACTCGGCACTCTAAAGCACCCGAGAGCGTTTTTTTCCATGCCAACCTAACCAGAGTGACGGGAGCGGCACAATTCAGAAAAAGTGCTCAGCTCGCCGAGAAAATGCGATTTAAGCAATAAAATTAAAAATGCTTATAAAACATAAACCAAACGTTGGAGGTGGTCATTTCTTCATGCGCAGTGATAAACTCGGCACTCTAAAGCACCCGAGAGCGTTTTTTTCGATGCCAACCTAACCAGAGTGACGGGAGCGGCACAATTCAGAAAAAGTGCTCAGCTCGCCGAGAAAATGCGATTTAAGCAATAAAATTAAAAATGCTTATAAAACATAAACCAAACGTTGTAGATGGTCATTTCTTATTACGCAGTAATAAACTCGGCACTCTAAAGCACCCGAGAGCCTTTTTTTCCATGCCAACCTAACCAGAGTGACGGGAGCGGCACAATTCAGAAAAAGTGCTCAGCTCGCCGAGAAAATGCGATTTAAGCAATAAAATTAAAAATGCTTATAAAACATAAACCAAACGTTGGAGGTGGTCATTTCTTCATGCGCAGTGATAAACTCGGCACTCTAAAGCACCCGAGAGCGTTTTTTTCGATGCCAACCTAACCAGAGTGACGGGAGCGGCACAATTCAGAAAAAGTGCTCAGCTCGCCGAGAAAATGCGATTTAAGCAATAAAATTAAAAATGCTTATAAAACATAAACCAAACGTTGGAGGTGGTCATTTCTTCATGCGCAGTGATAAACTCGGGACTCTAAAGCACCCGAGAGCGTTTTATTCGATGCCAACCTAACCAGAGTGACGGGAGCGGCACAATTCAGAAAAAGTGCTCAGCTCGCCGAGAAAATGCGATTTAAGCAATAAAATTAAAAATGCTTATAAAACATAAACCAAACGTTGGAGGTGGTCATTTCTTCATGCGCAGTGATAAACTCGGCACTCTAAAGCACCCGAGAGCGTTTTTTTCGATGCCAACCTAACCAGAGTGACGGGAGCGGCACAATTCAGAAAAAGCGCTCAGCTCGCCGAGAAAATGCGATTTAAGCAATAAAATTAAAAATGCTTATAAAACATAAACCAAACGTTGGAGGTGGTCATTTCTTCATGCGCAGTGATAAACTCGGCACTCTAAAGCACCCGAGAGCGTTTTTTTCGATGCCAACCTAACCAGAGTGACGGGAGCGGCACAATTCAGAAAAAGCGCTCAGCTCGCCGAGAAAATGCGATTTAAGCAATAAAATTAAAAATGCTTATAAAACATAAACCAAACGTTGGAGGTGGTCATTTCTTCATGCGCAGTGATAAACTCGGCACTCTAAAGCACCCGAGAGCGTTTTTTTCGATGCCAACCTAACCAGAGTGACGGGAGCGGCACAATTCAGAAAAAGTGCTCAGCTCGCCGAGAAAATGCGATTTAAGCAATAAAATTAAAAATGCTTATAAAACATAAACCAAACGTTGGAGGTGGTCATTTCTTCATGCGCAGTGATAAACTCGGCACTCTAAAGCACCCGAGAGCGTTTTTTTCGATGCCAACCTAACCAGAGTGACGGGAGCGGCACAATTCAGAAAAAGCGCTCAGCTCGCCGAGAAAATGCGATTTAAGCAATAAAATTAAAAATGCTTATAAAACATAAACCAAACGTTGGAGGTGGTCATTTCTTCATGCACAGTGATAAACTCGGCACTCTAAAGCACCCGAGAGCGTTTTTTTCGATGCCAACCTAACCAGAGTGACGGGAGCGGCACAATTCAGAAAAAGTGCTCAGCTCGCCGAGAAAATGCGATTTAAGCAATAAAATTAAAAATGCTTATAAAACATAAACCAAACGTTGGAGGTGGTCATTTCTTCATGCGCAGTGATAAACTCGGCACTCTAAAGCACCCGAGAGCGTTTTTTTCGATGCCAACCTAACCAGAGTGACGGGAGCGGCACAATTCAGAAAAAGCGCTCAGCTCGCCGAGAAAATGCGATTTAAGCAATAAAATTAAAAATGCTTATAAAACATAAACCAAACGTTGGAGGTGGTCATTTCTTCATGCGCAGTGATAAACTCGGCACTCTAAAGCACCCGAGAGCGTTTTTTTCCATGCCAACCTAACCAGAGTGACGGGAGCGGCACAATTCAGAAAAAGCGCTCAGCTCGCCGAGAAAATGCGATTTAAGCAATAAAATTAAAAATGCTTATAAAACATAAACCAAACGTTGGAGGTGGTCATTTCTTCATGCACAGTGATAAACTCGGCACTCTAAAGCACCCGAGAGCGTTTTTTTCGATGCCAACCTAACCAGAGTGACGGGAGCGGCACAATTCAGAAAAAGTGCTCAGCTCGCCGAGAAAATGCGATTTAAGCAATAAAATTAAAAATGCTTATAAAACATAAACCAAACGTTGGAGGTGGTCATTTCTTCATGCGCAGTGATAAACTCGGCACTCTAAAGCACCCGAGAGCGTTTTTTTCGATGCCAACCTAACCAGAGTGACGGGAGCGGCACAATTCAGAAAAAGTGCTCAGCTCGCCGAGAAAATGCGATTTAAGCAATAAAATTAAAAATGCTTATAAAACATAAACCAAACGTTGGAGGTGGTCATTTCTTCATGCGCAGTGATAAACTCGGGACTCTAAAGCACCCGAGAGCGTTTTATTCGATGCCAACCTAACCAGAGTGACGGGAGCGGCACAATTCAGAAAAAGTGCTCAGCTCGCCGAGAAAATGCGATTTAAGCAATAAAATTAAAAATGCTTATAAAACATAAACCAAACGTTGGAGGTGGTCATTTCTTCATGCGCAGTGATAAACTCGGCACTCTAAAGCACCCGAGAGCGTTTTTTTCGATGCCAACCTAACCAGAGTGACGGGAGCGGCACAATTCAGAAAAAGCGCTCAGCTCGCCGAGAAAATGCGATTTAAGCAATAAAATTAAAAATGCTTATAAAACATAAACCAAACGTTGGAGGTGGTCATTTCTTCATGCGCAGTGATAAACTCGGCACTCTAAAGCACCCGAGAGCGTTTTTTTCGATGCCAACCTAACCAGAGTGACGGGAGCGGCACAATTCAGAAAAAGCGCTCAGCTCGCCGAGAAAATGCGATTTAAGCAATAAAATTAAAAATGCTTATAAAACATAAACCAAACGTTGGAGGTGGTCATTTCTTCATGCGCAGTGATAAACTCGGCACTCTAAAGCACCCGAGAGCGTTTTTTTCGATGCCAACCTAACCAGAGTGACGGGAGCGGCACAATTCAGAAAAAGTGCTCAGCTCGCCGAGAAAATGCGATTTAAGCAATAAAATTAAAAATGCTTATAAAACATAAACCAAACGTTGGAGGTGGTCATTTCTTCATGCGCAGTGATAAACTCGGCACTCTAAAGCACCCGAGAGCGTTTTTTTCGATGCCAACCTAACCAGAGTGACGGGAGCGGCACAATTCAGAAAAAGTGCTCAGCTCGCCGAGAAAATGCGATTTAAGCAATAAAATTAAAAATGCTTATAAAACATAAACCAAACGTTGGAGGTGGTCATTTCTTCATGCGCAGTGATAAACTCGGGACTCTAAAGCACCCGAGAGCGTTTTATTCGATGCCAACCTAACCAGAGTGACGGGAGCGGCACAATTCAGAAAAAGTGCTCAGCTCGCCGAGAAAATGCGATTTAAGCAATAAAATTAAAAATGCTTATAAAACATAAACCAAACGTTGGAGGTGGTCATTTCTTCATGCGCAGTGATAAACTCGGCACTCTAAAGCACCCGAGAGCGTTTTTTTCGATGCCAACCTAACCAGAGTGACGGGAGCGGCACAATTCAGAAAAAGCGCTCAGCTCGCCGAGAAAATGCGATTTAAGCAATAAAATTAAAAATGCTTATAAAACATAAACCAAACGTTGGAGGTGGTCATTTCTTCATGCGCAGTGATAAACTCGGCACTCTAAAGCACCCGAGAGCGTTTTTTTCGATGCCAACCTAACCAGAGTGACGGGAGCGGCACAATTCAGAAAAAGCGCTCAGCTCGCCGAGAAAATGCGATTTAAGCAATAAAATTAAAAATGCTTATAAAACATAAACCAAACGTTGGAGGTGGTCATTTCTTCATGCGCGGTGATAAACTCGGCACTCTAAAGCACCCGAGAGCGTTTTTTTCCATGCCAACCTAACCAGAGTGACGGGAGCGGCACAATTCAGAAAAAGTGCTCAGCTCGCCGAGAAAATGCGATTTAAGCAATAAAATTAAAAATGCTTATAAAACATAAACCAAACGTTGGAGGTGGTCATTTCTTCATGCGCAGTGATAAACTCGGCACTCTAAAGCACCCAAGAGCGTTTTTTTCGATGCCAACCTAACCAGAGTGACGGGAGCGGCACAATTCAGAAAAAGTGCTCAGCTCGCCGAGTAAATGCGATTTAAGCAATAAAATTAAAAATGCTTATAAAACATAAACCAAACGTTGGAGGTGGTCATTTCTTCATGCGCAGTGATAAACTCGGCACTCTAAAGCACCCGAGAGCGTTTTTTTCGATGCCAACCTAACCAGAGTGACGGGAGCGGCACAATTCAGAAAAAGCGCTCAGCTCGCCGAGAAAATGCGATTTAAGCAATAAAATTAAAAATGCTTATAAAACATAAACCAAACGTTGGAGGTGGTCATTTCTTCATGCGCAGTGATAAACTCGGCACTCTAAAGCACCCGAGAGCGTTTTTTTCCATGCCAACCTAACCAGAGTGACGGGAGCGGCACAATTCAGAAAAAGCGCTCAGCTCGCCGAGAAAATGCGATTTAAGCAATAAAATTAAAAATGCTTATAAAACATAAACCAAACGTTGGAGGTGGTCATTTCTTCATGCACAGTGATAAACTCGGCACTCTAAAGCACCCGAGAGCGTTTTTTTCGATGCCAACCTAACCAGAGTGACGGGAGCGGCACAATTCAGAAAAAGTGCTCAGCTCGCCGAGAAAATGCGATTTAAGCAATAAAATTAAAAATGCTTATAAAACATAAACCAAACGTTGGAGGTGGTCATTTCTTCATGCGCAGTGATAAACTCGGCACTCTAAAGCACCCGAGAGCGTTTTTTTCGATGCCAACCTAACCAGAGTGACGGGAGCGGCACAATTCAGAAAAAGTGCTCAGCTCGCCGAGAAAATGCGATTTAAGCAATAAAATTAAAAATGCTTATAAAACATAAACCAAACGTTGGAGGTGGTCATTTCTTCATGCGCAGTGATAAACTCGGGACTCTAAAGCACCCGAGAGCGTTTTATTCGATGCCAACCTAACCAGAGTGACGGGAGCGGCACAATTCAGAAAAAGTGCTCAGCTCGCCGAGAAAATGCGATTTAAGCAATAAAATTAAAAATGCTTATAAAACATAAACCAAACGTTGGAGGTGGTCATTTCTTCATGCGCAGTGATAAACTCGGCACTCTAAAGCACCCGAGAGCGTTTTTTTCGATGCCAACCTAACCAGAGTGACGGGAGCGGCACAATTCAGAAAAAGCGCTCAGCTCGCCGAGAAAATGCGATTTAAGCAATAAAATTAAAAATGCTTATAAAACATAAACCAAACGTTGGAGGTGGTCATTTCTTCATGCGCAGTGATAAACTCGGCACTCTAAAGCACCCGAGAGCGTTTTTTTCGATGCCAACCTAACCAGAGTGACGGGAGCGGCACAATTCAGAAAAAGCGCTCAGCTCGCCGAGAAAATGCGATTTAAGCAATAAAATTAAAAATGCTTATAAAACATAAACCAAACGTTGGAGGTGGTCATTTCTTCATGCGCAGTGATAAACTCGGCACTCTAAAGCACCCGAGAGCGTTTTTTTCGATGCCAACCTAACCAGAGTGACGGGAGCGGCACAATTCAGAAAAAGTGCTCAGCTCGCCGAGAAAATGCGATTTAAGCAATAAAATTAAAAATGCTTATAAAACATAAACCAAACGTTGGAGGTGGTCATTTCTTCATGCGCAGTGATAAACTCGGCACTCTAAAGCACCCGAGAGCGTTTTTTTCGATGCCAACCTAACCAGAGTGACGGGAGCGGCACAATTCAGAAAAAGCGCTCAGCTCGCCGAGAAAATGCGATTTAAGCAATAAAATTAAAAATGCTTATAAAACATAAACCAAACGTTGGAGGTGGTCATTTCTTCATGCACAGTGATAAACTCGGCAATCTAAAGCACCCGAGAGCGTTTTTTTCGATGCCAACCTAACCAGAGTGACGGGAGCGGCACAATTCAGAAAAAGTGCTCAGCTCGCCGAGAAAATGCGATTTAAGCAATAAAATTAAAAATGCTTATAAAACATAAACCAAACGTTGGAGGTGGTCATTTCTTCATGCGCAGTGATAAACTCGGCACTCTAAAGCACCCGAGAGCGTTTTTTTCGATGACAACCTAACCAGAGTGACGGGAGCGGCACAATTCAGAAAAAGTGCTCAGCTCGCCGAGAAAATGCGATTTAAGCAATAAAATTTAAAATGCTTATAAAACATAAACCAAACGTTGTAGATGGTCATTTCTTATTACCCAGTAATAAACTCGGCACTCTAAAGCACCCGAGAGCGTTTTTTTCCATGCCAACCTAACCAGAGTGACGGGAGCGGCACAATTCAGAAAAAGTGCTCAGCTCGCCGAGAAAATGCGATTTAAGCAATAAAATTAAAAATGCTTATAAAACATAAACCAAACGTTGGAGGTGGTCATTTCTTCATGCGCAGTGATAAACTCGGCACTCTAAAGCACCCAAGAGCGTTTTTTTTCGATGCCAACCTAACCAGAGTGACGGGAGCGGCACAATTCAGAAAAAGCGCTCAGCTCGCCGAGAAAATGCGATTTAAGCAATAAAATTAAAAATGCTTATAAAACATAAACCAAACGTTGGAGGTGGTCATTTCTTCATGCGCGGTGATAAACTCGGCACTCTAAAGCACCCGAGAGCGTTTTTTTCGATGCCAACCTAACCAGAGTGACGGGAGCGGCACAATTCAGAAAAAGTGCTCAGCTCGCCGAGAAAATGCGATTTAAGCAATAAAATTAAAAATGCTTATAAAACATAAACCAAACGTTGGAGGTGGTCATTTCTTCATGCGCAGTGATAAACTCGGCACTCTAAAGCACCCGAGAGCGTTTTTTTCGATGCCAACCTAACCAGAGTGACGGGAGCGGCACAATTCAGAAAAAGTGCTCAGCTCGCCGAGAAAATGCGATTTAAGCAATAAAATTAAAAATGCTTATGAAACATAAACCAAACGTTGGAGGTGGTCATTTCTTCATGCGCAGTGATAAACTCGGCACTCTAAAGCACCCGAGAGCGTTTTTTTCGATGCCAACCTAACCAGAGTGACGGGAGCGGCACAATTCAGAAAAAGCGCTCAGCTCGCCGAGAAAATGCGATTTAAGCAATAAAATTAAAAATGCTTATAAAACATAAACCAAACGTTGGAGGTGGTCATTTCTTCATGCGCAGTGATAAACTCGGCACTCTAAAGCACCCGAGAGCGTTTTTTTCCATGCCAACCTAAACAGAGTGACGGGAGCGGCACAATTCAGAAAAAGTGCTCAGCTCGCCGAGAAAATGCGATTTAAGCAATAAAATTAAAAATGCTTATAAAACATAAACCAAACGTTGGAGGTGGTCATTTCTTCATGCGCAGTGATAAACTCGGCACTCTAAAGCACCCAAGAGCGTTTTTTTCGATGCCAACCTAACCAGAGTGACGGGAGCGGCACAATTCAGAAAAAGCGCTCAGCTCGCCGAGAAAATGCGATTTAAGCAATAAAATTAAAAATGCTTATAAAACATAAACCAAACGTTGGAGGTGGTCATTTCTTCATGCACAGTGATAAACTCGGCACTCTAAAGCACCCGAGAGCGTTTTTTTCGATGCCAACCTAACCAGAGTGACGGGAGCGGCACAATTCAGAAAAAGTGCTCAGCTCGCCGAGAAAATGCGATTTAAGCAATAAAATTAAAAATGCTTATAAAACATAAACCAAACGTTGTAGATGGTCATTTCTTATTACGCAGTAATAAACTCGGCACTCTAAAGCACCCGAGAGCGTTTTTTTCGATGCCAACCTAACCAGAGTGACGGGAGCGGCACAATTCAGAAAAAGCGCTCAGCTCGCCGAGAAAATGCGATTTAAGCAATAAAATTAAAAATGCTTATAAAACATAAACCAAACGTTGGAGGTGGTCATTTCTTCATGCACAGTGATAAACTCGGCACTCTAAAGCACCCGAGAGCGTTTTTTTCGATGCCAACCTAACCAGAGTGACGGGAGCGGCACAATTCAGAAAAAGTGCTCAGCTCGCCGAGAAAATGCGATTTAAGCAATAAAATTAAAAATGCTTATAAAACATAAACCAAACGTTGTAAATGGTCATTTCTTATTACGCAGTAATAAACTCGGCACTCTAAAGCACCCGAGAGCGTTTTTTTCGATGCCAACCTAACCAGAGTGACGGGAGCGGCACAATTCAGAAAAAGCGCTCAGCTCGCCGAGAAAATGCGATTTAAGCAATAAAATTAAAAATGCTTATAAAACATAAACCAAACGTTGGAGGTGGTCTTTTCTTCATGTGCAGTGATAAACTCGGCACTCTAAAGCACCCGAGAGCGTTTTTTTCCATGCCAACCTAAACAGAGTGACGGGAGCGGCACAATTCAGAAAAAGTGCTCAGCTCGCCGAGAAAATGCGATTTAAGCAATAAAATTAAAAATGCTTATAAAACATAAACCAAACGTTGTAGATGGTCATTTCTTATTACGCAGTAATAAACTCGGCACTCTAAAGCACCCGAGAGCGTTTTTTTCCATGCCAACCTAACCAGAGTGACGGGAGCGGCACAATTCAGAAAAAGTGCTCAGCTCGCCGAGAAAATGCGATTTAAGCAATAAAATTAAAAATGCTTATAAAACATAAACCAAACGTTGGAGGTGGTCATTTCTTCATGCGCAGTGATAAACTCGGCACTCTAAAGCACCCGAGAGCGTTTTTTTCGATGCCAACCTAACCAGAGTGACGGGAGCGGCACAATTCAGAAAAAGTGCTCAGCTCGCCGAGAAAATGCGATTTAAGCAATAAAATTAAAAATGCTTATAAAACATAAACCAAACGTTGGAGGTGGTCATTTCTTCATGCGCAGTGATAAACTCGGCACTCTAAAGCACCCGAGAGCGTTTTTTTCGATGCCAACCTAACCAGAGTGACGGGAGCGGCACAATTCAGAAAAAGTGCTCAGCTCGCCGAGAAAATGCGATTTAAGCAATAAAATTAAAAATGCTTATAAAACATAAACCAAACGTTGGAGGTGGTCATTTCTTCATGCGCAGTGATAAACTCGGCACTCTAAAGCACCCGAGAGCGTTTTTTTCGATGCCAACCTAACCAGAGTGACGGGAGCGGCACAATTCAGAAAAAGTGCTCAGCTCGCCGAGAAAATGCGATTTAAGCAATAAAATTAAAAATGCTTATAAAACATAAACCAAACGTTGTAAATGGTCATTTCTTATTACGCAGTAATAAACTCGGCACTCTAAAGCACCCGAGAGCGTTTTTTTCGATGCCAACCTAACCAGAGTGACGGGAGCGGCACAATTCAGAAAAAGCGCTCAGCTCGCCGAGAAAATGCGATTTAAGCAATAAAATTAAAAATGCTTATAAAACATAAACCAAACGTTGGAGGTGGTCTTTTCTTCATGTGCAGTGATAAACTCGGCACTCTAAAGCACCCGAGAGCGTTTTTTTCCATGCCAACCTAAACAGAGTGACGGGAGCGGCACAATTCAGAAAAAGTGCTCAGCTCGCCGAGAAAATGCGATTTAAGCAATAAAATTAAAAATGCTTATAAAACATAAACCAAACGTTGTAGATGGTCATTTCTTATTACGCAGTAATAAACTCGGCACTCTAAAGCACCCGAGAGCGTTTTTTTCCATGCCAACCTAACCAGAGTGACGGGAGCGGCACAATTCAGAAAAAGTGCTCAGCTCGCCGAGAAAATGCGATTTAAGCAATAAAATTAAAAATGCTTATAAAACATAAACCAAACGTTGGAGGTGGTCATTTCTTCATGCGCAGTGATAAACTCGGCACTCTAAAGCACCCGAGAGCGTTTTTTTCGATGCCAACCTAACCAGAGTGACGGGAGCGGCACAATTCAGAAAAAGTGCTCAGCTCGCCGAGAAAATGCGATTTAAGCAATAAAATTAAAAATGCTTATAAAACATAAACCAAACGTTGTAGATGGTCATTTCTTATTACGCAGTAATAAACTCGGCACTCTAAAGCACCCGAGAGCCTTTTTTTCCATGCCAACCTAACCAGAGTGACGGGAGCGGCACAATTCAGAAAAAGTGCTCAGCTCGCCGAGAAAATGCGATTTAAGCAATAAAATTAAAAATGCTTATAAAACATAAACCAAACGTTGGAGGTGGTCATTTCTTCATGCGCAGTGATAAACTCGGCACTCTAAAGCACCCGAGAGCGTTTTTTTCGATGCCAACCTAACCAGAGTGACGGGAGCGGCACAATTCAGAAAAAGTGCTCAGCTCGCCGAGAAAATGCGATTTAAGCAATAAAATTAAAAATGCTTATAAAACATAAACCAAACGTTGGAGGTGGTCATTTCTTCATGCGCAGTGATAAACTCGGGACTCTAAAGCACCCGAGAGCGTTTTATTCGATGCCAACCTAACCAGAGTGACGGGAGCGGCACAATTCAGAAAAAGTGCTCAGCTCGCCGAGAAAATGCGATTTAAGCAATAAAATTAAAAATGCTTATAAAACATAAACCAAACGTTGGAGGTGGTCATTTCTTCATGCGCAGTGATAAACTCGGCACTCTAAAGCACCCGAGAGCGTTTTTTTCGATGCCAACCTAACCAGAGTGACGGGAGCGGCACAATTCAGAAAAAGCGCTCAGCTCGCCGAGAAAATGCGATTTAAGCAATAAAATTAAAAATGCTTATAAAACATAAACCAAACGTTGGAGGTGGTCATTTCTTCATGCGCAGTGATAAACTCGGCACTCTAAAGCACCCGAGAGCGTTTTTTTCGATGCCAACCTAACCAGAGTGACGGGAGCGGCACAATTCAGAAAAAGCGCTCAGCTCGCCGAGAAAATGCGATTTAAGCAATAAAATTAAAAATGCTTATAAAACATAAACCAAACGTTGGAGGTGGTCATTTCTTCATGCGCAGTGATAAACTCGGCACTCTAAAGCACCCGAGAGCGTTTTTTTCGATGCCAACCTAACCAGAGTGACGGGAGCGGCACAATTCAGAAAAAGTGCTCAGCTCGCCGAGAAAATGCGATTTAAGCAATAAAATTAAAAATGCTTATAAAACATAAACCAAACGTTGGAGGTGGTCATTTCTTCATGCGCAGTGATAAACTCGGCACTCTAAAGCACCCGAGAGCGTTTTTTTCGATGCCAACCTAACCAGAGTGACGGGAGCGGCACAATTCAGAAAAAGCGCTCAGCTCGCCGAGAAAATGCGATTTAAGCAATAAAATTAAAAATGCTTATAAAACATAAACCAAACGTTGGAGGTGGTCATTTCTTCATGCACAGTGATAAACTCGGCACTCTAAAGCACCCGAGAGCGTTTTTTTCGATGCCAACCTAACCAGAGTGACGGGAGCGGCACAATTCAGAAAAAGTGCTCAGCTCGCCGAGAAAATGCGATTTAAGCAATAAAATTAAAAATGCTTATAAAACATAAACCAAACGTTGGAGGTGGTCATTTCTTCATGCGCAGTGATAAACTCGGCACTCTAAAGCACCCGAGAGCGTTTTTTTCGATGCCAACCTAACCAGAGTGACGGGAGCGGCACAATTCAGAAAAAGCGCTCAGCTCGCCGAGAAAATGCGATTTAAGCAATAAAATTAAAAATGCTTATAAAACATAAACCAAACGTTGGAGGTGGTCATTTCTTCATGCGCAGTGATAAACTCGGCACTCTAAAGCACCCGAGAGCGTTTTTTTCCATGCCAACCTAACCAGAGTGACGGGAGCGGCACAATTCAGAAAAAGCGCTCAGCTCGCCGAGAAAATGCGATTTAAGCAATAAAATTAAAAATGCTTATAAAACATAAACCAAACGTTGGAGGTGGTCATTTCTTCATGCACAGTGATAAACTCGGCACTCTAAAGCACCCGAGAGCGTTTTTTTCGATGCCAACCTAACCAGAGTGACGGGAGCGGCACAATTCAGAAAAAGTGCTCAGCTCGCCGAGAAAATGCGATTTAAGCAATAAAATTTAAAATGCTTATAAAACATAAACCAAACGTTGTAGATGGTCATTTCTTATTACCCAGTAATAAACTCGGCACTCTAAAGCACCCGAGAGCGTTTTTTTCCATGCCAACCTAACCAGAGTGACGGGAGCGGCACAATTCAGAAAAAGTGCTCAGCTCGCCGAGAAAATGCGATTTAAGCAATAAAATTAAAAATGCTTATAAAACATAAACCAAACGTTGGAGGTGGTCATTTCTTCATGCGCAGTGATAAACTCGGCACTCTAAAGCACCCAAGAGCGTTTTTTTTCGATGCCAACCTAACCAGAGTGACGGGAGCGGCACAATTCAGAAAAAGCGCTCAGCTCGCCGAGAAAATGCGATTTAAGCAATAAAATTAAAAATGCTTATAAAACATAAACCAAACGTTGGAGGTGGTCATTTCTTCATGCGCGGTGATAAACTCGGCACTCTAAAGCACCCGAGAGCGTTTTTTTCGATGCCAACCTAACCAGAGTGACGGGAGCGGCACAATTCAGAAAAAGTGCTCAGCTCGCCGAGAAAATGCGATTTAAGCAATAAAATTAAAAATGCTTATAAAACATAAACCAAACGTTGGAGGTGGTCATTTCTTCATGCGCAGTGATAAACTCGGCACTCTAAAGCACCCGAGAGCGTTTTTTTCGATGCCAACCTAACCAGAGTGACGGGAGCGGCACAATTCAGAAAAAGTGCTCAGCTCGCCGAGAAAATGCGATTTAAGCAATAAAATTAAAAATGCTTATAAAACATAAACCAAACGTTGGAGGTGGTCATTTCTTCATGCGCAGTGATAAACTCGGGACTCTAAAGCACCCGAGAGCGTTTTATTCGATGCCAACCTAACCAGAGTGACGGGAGCGGCACAATTCAGAAAAAGTGCTCAGCTCGCCGAGAAAATGCGATTTAAGCAATAAAATTAAAAATGCTTATAAAACATAAACCAAACGTTGGAGGTGGTCATTTCTTCATGCGCAGTGATAAACTCGGCACTCTAAAGCACCCGAGAGCGTTTTTTTCGATGCCAACCTAACCAGAGTGACGGGAGCGGCACAATTCAGAAAAAGCGCTCAGCTCGCCGAGAAAATGCGATTTAAGCAATAAAATTAAAAATGCTTATAAAACATAAACCAAACGTTGGAGGTGGTCATTTCTTCATGCGCAGTGATAAACTCGGCACTCTAAAGCACCCGAGAGCGTTTTTTTCGATGCCAACCTAACCAGAGTGACGGGAGCGGCACAATTCAGAAAAAGCGCTCAGCTCGCCGAGAAAATGCGATTTAAGCAATAAAATTAAAAATGCTTATAAAACATAAACCAAACGTTGGAGGTGGTCATTTCTTCATGCGCGGTGATAAACTCGGCACTCTAAAGCACCCGAGAGCGTTTTTTTCCATGCCAACCTAACCAGAGTGACGGGAGCGGCACAATTCAGAAAAAGTGCTCAGCTCGCCGAGAAAATGCGATTTAAGCAATAAAATTAAAAATGCTTATAAAACATAAACCAAACGTTGGAGGTGGTCATTTCTTCATGCGCAGTGATAAACTCGGGACTCTAAAGCACCCGAGAGCGTTTTATTCGATGCCAACCTAACCAGAGTGACGGGAGCGGCACAATTCAGAAAAAGTGCTCAGCTCGCCGAGAAAATGCGATTTAAGCAATAAAATTAAAAATGCTTATAAAACATAAACCAAACGTTGGAGGTGGTCATTTCTTCATGCGCAGTGATAAACTCGGCACTCTAAAGCACCCGAGAGCGTTTTTTTCGATGCCAACCTAACCAGAGTGACGGGAGCGGCACAATTCAGAAAAAGCGCTCAGCTCGCCGAGAAAATGCGATTTAAGCAATAAAATTAAAAATGCTTATAAAACATAAACCAAACGTTGGAGGTGGTCATTTCTTCATGCGCAGTGATAAACTCGGCACTCTAAAGCACCCGAGAGCGTTTTTTTCGATGCCAACCTAACCAGAGTGACGGGAGCGGCACAATTCAGAAAAAGCGCTCAGCTCGCCGAGAAAATGCGATTTAAGCAATAAAATTAAAAATGCTTATAAAACATAAACCAAACGTTGGAGGTGGTCATTTCTTCATGCGCAGTGATAAACTCGGCACTCTAAAGCACCCGAGAGCGTTTTTTTCGATGCCAACCTAACCAGAGTGACGGGAGCGGCACAATTCAGAAAAAGTGCTCAGCTCGCCGAGAAAATGCGATTTAAGCAATAAAATTAAAAATGCTTATAAAACATAAACCAAACGTTGGAGGTGGTCATTTCTTCATGCGCAGTGATAAACTCGGCACTCTAAAGCACCCGAGAGCGTTTTTTTCGATGCCAACCTAACCAGAGTGACGGGAGCGGCACAATTCAGAAAAAGCGCTCAGCTCGCCGAGAAAATGCGATTTAAGCAATAAAATTAAAAATGCTTATAAAACATAAACCAAACGTTGGAGGTGGTCATTTCTTCATGCACAGTGATAAACTCGGCAATCTAAAGCACCCGAGAGCGTTTTTTTCGATGCCAACCTAACCAGAGTGACGGGAGCGGCACAATTCAGAAAAAGTGCTCAGCTCGCCGAGAAAATGCGATTTAAGCAATAAAATTAAAAATGCTTATAAAACATAAACCAAACGTTGGAGGTGGTCATTTCTTCATGCGCAGTGATAAACTCGGCACTCTAAAGCACCCGAGAGCGTTTTTTTCGATGACAACCTAACCAGAGTGAAGGGAGCGGCACAATTCAGAAAAAGTGCTCAGCTCGCCGAGAAAATGCGATTTAAGCAATAAAATTTAAAATGCTTATAAAACATAAACCAAACGTTGTAGATGGTCATTTCTTATTACCCAGTAATAAACTCGGCACTCTAAAGCACCCGAGAGCGTTTTTTTCCATGCCAACCTAACCAGAGTGACGGGAGCGGCACAATTCAGAAAAAGTGCTCAGCTCGCCGAGAAAATGCGATTTAAGCAATAAAATTAAAAATGCTTATAAAACATAAACCAAACGTTGGAGGTGGTCATTTCTTCATGCGCAGTGATAAACTCGGCACTCTAAAGCACCCAAGAGCGTTTTTTTTCGATGCCAACCTAACCAGAGTGACGGGAGCGGCACAATTCAGAAAAAGCGCTCAGCTCGCCGAGAAAATGCGATTTAAGCAATAAAATTAAAAATGCTTATAAAACATAAACCAAACGTTGGAGGTGGTCATTTCTTCATGCGCGGTGATAAACTCGGCACTCTAAAGCACCCGAGAGCGTTTTTTTCGATGCCAACCTAACCAGAGTGACGGGAGCGGCACAATTCAGAAAAAGTGCTCAGCTCGCCGAGAAAATGCGATTTAAGCAATAAAATTAAAAATGCTTATAAAACATAAACCAAACGTTGGAGGTGGTCATTTCTTCATGCGCAGTGATAAACTCGGCACTCTAAAGCACCCGAGAGCGTTTTTTTCGATGCCAACCTAACCAGAGTGACGGGAGCGGCACAATTCAGAAAAAGTGCTCAGCTCGCCGAGAAAATGCGATTTAAGCAATAAAATTAAAAATGCTTATGAAACATAAACCAAACGTTGGAGGTGGTCATTTCTTCATGCGCAGTGATAAACTCGGCACTCTAAAGCACCCGAGAGCGTTTTTTTCGATGCCAACCTAACCAGAGTGACGGGAGCGGCACAATTCAGAAAAAGCGCTCAGCTCGCCGAGAAAATGCGATTTAAGCAATAAAATTAAAAATGCTTATAAAACATAAACCAAACGTTGGAGGTGGTCATTTCTTCATGCGCAGTGATAAACTCGGCACTCTAAAGCACCCGAGAGCGTTTTTTTCCATGCCAACCTAAACAGAGTGACGGGAGCGGCACAATTCAGAAAAAGTGCTCAGCTCGCCGAGAAAATGCGATTTAAGCAATAAAATTAAAAATGCTTATAAAACATAAACCAAACGTTGTAGATGGTCATTTCTTATTACGCAGTAATAAACTCGGCACTCTAAAGCACCCGAGAGCGATTTTTTCCATGCCAACCTAACCAGAGTGACGGGAGCGGCACAATTCAGAAAAAGTGCTCAGCTCGCCGAGAAAATGCAATTTAAGCAATAAAATTAAAAATGCTTATAAAACATAAACCAAACGTTGGAGGTGGTCATTTCTTCATGCGCAGTGATAAACTCGGCACTCTAAAGCACCCGAGAGCGTTTTTTTCGATGCCAACCTAACCAGAGTGACGGGAGCGGCACAATTCAGAAAAAGTGCTCAGCTCGCCGAGAAAATGCGATTTAAGCAATAAAATTAAAAATGCTTATAAAACATAAACCAAACGTTGGAGGTGGCCATTTCTTCATGCGCAGTGATAAACTCGGCACTCTAAAGCACCCGAGAGCGTTTTTTTCCATGCCAACCTAACCAGAGTGACGGGAGCGGCACAATTCAGAAAAAGTGCTCAGCTCGCCGAGAAAATGCGATTTAAGCAATAAAATTAAAAATGCTTATAAAACATAAACCAAACGTTGGAGGTGGTCTTTTCTTCATGCGCAGTGATAAACTCGGCACTCTAAAGCACCCGAGAGCGTTTTTTTCCATGCCAACCTAAACAGAGTGACGGGAGCGGCACAATTCAGAAAAAGTGCTCAGCTCGCCGAGAAAATGCGATTTAAGCAATAAAATTAAAAATGCTTATAAAACATAAACCAAACGTTGTAGATGGTCATTTCTTATTACGCAGTAATAAACTCGGCACTCTAAAGCACCCGAGAGCGTTTTTTTCCATGCCAACCTAACCAGAGTGACGGGAGCGGCACAATTCAGAAAAAGCGCTCAGCTCGCCGAGAAAATGCGATTTAAGCAATAAAATTAAAAATGCTTATAAAACATAAACCAAACGTTGGAGGTGGTCATTTCTTCATGCACAGTGATAAACTCGGCACTCTAAAGCACCCGAGAGCGTTTTTTTCGATGCCAACCTAACCAGAGTGACGGGAGCGGCACAATTCAGAAAAAGTGCTCAGCTCGCCGAGAAAATGCGATTTAAGCAATAAAATTAAAAATGCTTATAAAACATAAACCAAACGTTGGAGGTGGTCATTTCTTCATGCGCAGTGATAAACTCGGCACTCTAAAGCACCCGAGAGCGTTTTTTTCGATGCCAACCTAACCAGAGTGACGGGAGCGGCACAATTCAGAAAAAGTGCTCAGCTCGCCGAGAAAATGCGATTTAAGCAATAAAATTAAAAATGCTTATAAAACATAAACCAAACGTTGGAGGTGGTCATTTCTTCATGCGCAGTGATAAACTCGGGACTCTAAAGCACCCGAGAGCGTTTTATTCGATGCCAACCTAACCAGAGTGACGGGAGCGGCACAATTCAGAAAAAGTGCTCAGCTCGCCGAGAAAATGCGATTTAAGCAATAAAATTAAAAATGCTTATAAAACATAAACCAAACGTTGGAGGTGGTCATTTCTTCATGCGCAGTGATAAACTCGGCACTCTAAAGCACCCGAGAGCGTTTTTTTCGATGCCAACCTAACCAGAGTGACGGGAGCGGCACAATTCAGAAAAAGCGCTCAGCTCGCCGAGAAAATGCGATTTAAGCAATAAAATTAAAAATGCTTATAAAACATAAACCAAACGTTGGAGGTGGTCATTTCTTCATGCGCAGTGATAAACTCGGCACTCTAAAGCACCCGAGAGCGTTTTTTTCGATGCCAACCTAACCAGAGTGACGGGAGCGGCACAATTCAGAAAAAGCGCTCAGCTCGCCGAGAAAATGCGATTTAAGCAATAAAATTAAAAATGCTTATAAAACATAAACCAAACGTTGGAGGTGGTCATTTCTTCATGCGCAGTGATAAACTCGGCACTCTAAAGCACCCGAGAGCGTTTTTTTCGATGCCAACCTAACCAGAGTGACGGGAGCGGCACAATTCAGAAAAAGTGCTCAGCTCGCCGAGAAAATGCGATTTAAGCAATAAAATTAAAAATGCTTATAAAACATAAACCAAACGTTGGAGGTGGTCATTTCTTCATGCGCAGTGATAAACTCGGCACTCTAAAGCACCCGAGAGCGTTTTTTTCGATGCCAACCTAACCAGAGTGACGGGAGCGGCACAATTCAGAAAAAGTGCTCAGCTCGCCGAGAAAATGCAATTTAAGCAATAAAATTTAAAATGCTTATAAAACATAAACCAAACGTTGTAGATGGTCATTTCTTATTACGCAGTAATAAACTCGGCACTCTAAAGCACCCGAGAGCGTTTTTTTCCATGCCAACCTAACCAGAGTGACGGGAGCGGCACAATTCAGAAAAAGTGCTCAGCTCGCCGAGAAAATGCGATTTAAGCAATAAAATTAAAAATGCTTATAAAACATAAACCAAACGTTGGAGGTGGTCATTTCTTCATGCGCAGTGATAAACTCGGCACTCTAAAGCACCCGAGAGCGTTTTTTTCCATGCCAACCTAACCAGAGTGACGGGAGCGGCACAATTCAGAAAAAGTGCTCAGCTCGCCGAGAAAATGCGATTTAAGCAATAAAATTAAAAATGCTTATAAAACATAAACCAAACGTTGGAGGTGGTCATTTCTTCATGCGCAGTGATAAACTCGGCACTCTAAAGCACCCAAGAGCGTTTTATTCGATGCCAACCTAACCAGAGTGACGGGAGCGGCACAATTCAGAAAAAGTGCTCAGCTCGCCGAGAAAATGCGATTTAAGCAATAAAATTAAAAATGCTTATAAAACATAAACCAAACGTTGGAGGTGGTCTTTTCTTCATGCGCAGTGATAAACTCGGCACTCTAAAGCACCCGAGAGCGTTTTTTTCGATGCCAACCTAACCAGAGTGACGGGAGCGGCACAATTCAGAAAAAGTGCTCAGCTCGCCGAGAAAATGCGATTTAAGCAATAAAATTAAAAATGCTTATAAAACATAAACCAAACGTTGGAGTTGGTCATTTCTTCATGCGCAGTGATAAACTCGGCACTCTAAAGCACCCGAGAGCGTTTTTTTCGATGCCAACCTAACCAGAGTGACGGGAGCGGCACAATTCAGAAAAAGTGCTCAGCTCGCCGAGAAAATGCGATTTAAGCAATAAAATTAAAAATGCTTATAAAACATAAACCAAACGTTGGAGGTGGTCATTTCTTCATGCGCAGTGATAAACTCGGCACTCTAAAGCACCCAAGAGCGTTTTTTTCTATGCCAACCTAACCAGAGTGACGGGAGCGGCACAATTCAGAAAAAGCGCTCAGCTCGCCGAGAAAATGCGATTTAAGCAATAAAATTAAAAATGCTTATAAAACATAAACCAAACGTTGGAGGTGGTCATTTCTTCATGCACAGTGATAAACTCGGCACTCTAAAGCACCCGAGAGCGTTTTTTTCGATGCCAACCTAACCAGAGTGACGGGAGCGGCACAATTCAGAAAAAGTGCTCAGCTCGCCGAGAAAATGCGATTTAAGCAATAAAATTAAAAATGCTTATAAAACATAAACCAAACGTTGTAGATGGTCATTTCTTATTACGCAGTAATAAACTCGGCACTCTAAAGCACCCGAGAGCGTTTTTTTCGATGCCAACCTAACCAGAGTGACGGGAGCGGCACAATTCAGAAAAAGCGCTCAGCTCGCCGAGAAAATGCGATTTAAGCAATAAAATTAAAAATGCTTATAAAACATAAACCAAACGTTGGAGGTGGTCATTTCTTCATGCACAGTGATAAACTCGGCACTCTAAAGCACCCGAGAGCGTTTTTTTCGATGCCAACCTAACCAGAGTGACGGGAGCGGCACAATTCAGAAAAAGTGCTCAGCTCGCCGAGAAAATGCGATTTAAGCAATAAAATTAAAAATGCTTATAAAACATAAACCAAACGTTGTAAATGGTCATTTCTTATTACGCAGTAATAAACTCGGCACTCTAAAGCACCCGAGAGCGTTTTTTTCGATGCCAACCTAACCAGAGTGACGGGAGCGGCACAATTCAGAAAAAGCGCTCAGCTCGCCGAGAAAATGCGATTTAAGCAATAAAATTAAAAATGCTTATAAAACATAAACCAAACGTTGGAGGTGGTCTTTTCTTCATGTGCAGTGATAAACTCGGCACTCTAAAGCACCTGAGAGCGTTTTTTTCCATGCCAACCTAAACAGAGTGACGGGAGCGGCACAATTCAGAAAAAGTGCTCAGCTCGCCGAGAAAATGCGATTTAAGCAATAAAATTAAAAATGCTTATAAAACATAAACCAAACGTTGTAGATGGTCATTTCTTATTACGCAGTAATAAACTCGGCACTCTAAAGCACCCGAGAGCGTTTTTTTCCATGCCAACCTAACCAGAGTGACGGGAGCGGCACAATTCAGAAAAAGTGCTCAGCTCGCCGAGAAAATGCGATTTAAGCAATAAAATTAAAAATGCTTATAAAACATAAACCAAACGTTGGAGGTGGTCATTTCTTCATGCGCAGTGATAAACTCGGCACTCTAAAGCACCCGAGAGCGTTTTTTTCGATGCCAACCTAACCAGAGTGACGGGAGCGGCACAATTCAGAAAAAGTGCTCAGCTCGCCGAGAAAATGCGATTTAAGCAATAAAATTAAAAATGCTTATAAAACATAAACCAAACGTTGGAGGTGGTCATTTCTTCATGCGCAGTGATAAACTCGGCACTCTAAAGCACCCGAGAGCGTTTTTTTCGATGCCAACCTAACCAGAGTGACGGGAGCGGCACAATTCAGAAAAAGTGCTCAGCTCGCCGAGAAAATGCGATTTAAGCAATAAAATTAAAAATGCTTATAAAACATAAACCAAACGTTGGAGGTGGTCATTTCTTCATGCGCAGTGATAAACTCGGCACTCTAAAGCACCCGAGAGCGTTTTTTTCGATGCCAACCTAACCAGAGTGACGGGAGCGGCACAATTCAGAAAAAGTGCTCAGCTCGCCGAGAAAATGCGATTTAAGCAATAAAATTAAAAATGCTTATAAAACATAAACCAAACGTTGTAAATGGTCATTTCTTATTACGCAGTAATAAACTCGGCACTCTAAAGCACCCGAGAGCGTTTTTTTCGATGCCAACCTAACCAGAGTGACGGGAGCGGCACAATTCAGAAAAAGCGCTCAGCTCACCGAGAAAATGCGATTTAAGCAATAAAATTAAAAATGCTTATAAAACATAAACCAAACGTTGGAGGTGGTCTTTTCTTCATGTGCAGTGATAAACTCGGCACTCTAAAGCACCCGAGAGCGTTTTTTTCCATGCCAACCTAAACAGAGTGACGGGAGCGGCACAATTCAGAAAAAGTGCTCAGCTCGCCGAGAAAATGCGATTTAAGCAATAAAATTAAAAATGCTTATAAAACATAAACCAAACGTTGTAGATGGTCATTTCTTATTACGCAGTAATAAACTCGGCACTCTAAAGCACCCGAGAGCGTTTTTTTCCATGCCAACCTAACCAGAGTGACGGGAGCGGCACAATTCAGAAAAAGTGCTCAGCTCGCCGAGAAAATGCGATTTAAGCAATAAAATTAAAAATGCTTATAAAACATAAACCAAACGTTGGAGGTGGTCATTTCTTCATGCGCAGTGATAAACTCGGCACTCTAAAGCACCCGAGAGCGTTTTTTTCGATGCCAACCTAACCAGAGTGACGGGAGCGGCACAATTCAGAAAAAGTGCTCAGCTCGCCGAGAAAATGCGATTTAAGCAATAAAATTAAAAATGCTTATAAAACATAAACCAAACGTTGTAGATGGTCATTTCTTATTACGCAGTAATAAACTCGGCACTCTAAAGCACCCGAGAGCGTTTTTTTCCATGCCAACCTAACCAGAGTGACGGGAGCGGCACAATTCAGAAAAAGTGCTCAGCTCGCCGAGAAAATGCGATTTAAGCAATAAAATTAAAAATGCTTATAAAACATAAACAAAACGTTGGAGGTGGTCATTTCTTCATGCGCAGTGATAAACTCGGCACTCTAAAGCACCCGAGAGCGTTTTTTTCCATGCCAACCTAACCAGAGTGACGGGAGCGGCACAATTCAGAAAAAGTGCTCAGCTCGCCGAGAAAATGCGATTTAAGCAATAAAATTAAAAATGCTTATAAAACATAAACCAAACGTTGGAGGTGGTCATTTCTTCATGCGCAGTGATAAACTCGGCACTCTAAAGCACCCGAGAGCGTTTTATTCGATGCCAACCTAACCAGAGTGACGGGAGCGGCACAATTCAGAAAAAGCGCTCAGCTCGCCGAGAAAATGCGATTTAAGCAATAAAATTAAAAATGCTTATAAAACATAAACCAAACGTTGGAGGTGGTCATTTCTTCATGCACAGTGATAAACTCGGCACTCTAAAGCACCCGAGAGCGTTTTTTTCCATGCCAACCTAACCAGAGTGACGGGAGCGGCACAATTCAGAAAAAGTGCTCAGCTCGCCGAGAAAATGCGATTTAAGCAATAAAATTAAAAATGCTTATAAAACATAAACCAAACGTTGGAGGTGGTCATTTCTTCATGCGCAGTGATAAACTCGGCACTCTAAAGCACCCGAGAGCGTTTTTTTCCATGCCAACCTAACCAGAGTGACGGGAGCGGCACAATTCAGAAAAAGTGCTCAGCTCGCCGAGAAAATGCGATTTAAGCAATAAAATTAAAAATGCTTATAAAACATAAACCAAACGTTGGAGGTGGTCATTTCTTCATGCACAGTGATAAACTCGGCACTCTAAAGCACCCGAGAGCGTTTTTTTCGATGCCAACCTAACCAGAGTGACGGGAGCGGCACAATTCAGAAAAAGTGCTCAGCTCGCCGAGAAAATGCGATTTAAGCAATAAAATTAAAAATGCTTATAAAACCTAAACCAAACGTTGGAGGTGGTCATTTCTTCATGCGCAGTGATAAACTCGGCACTCTAAAGCACCCGAGAGCGTTTTTTTGGATGCCAACCTAACCAGAGTGACGGGAGCGGCACAATTCAGAAAAAGTGCTCAGCTCGCCGAGAAAATGCGATTTAAGCAATAAAATTAAAAATGCTTATAAAACATAAACCAAACGTTGGAGGTGGTCATTTCTTCATGCGCAGTGATAAACTCGGCACTCTAAAGCACCCGAGAGCGTTTTATTCGATGCCAACCTAACCAGAGTGACGGGAGCGGCACAATTCAGAAAAAGCGCTCAGCTCGCCGAGAAAATGCGATTTAAGCAATAAAATTAAAAATGCTTATAAAACATAAACCAAACGTTGGAGGTGGTCATTTCTTCATGCACAGTGATAAACTCGGCACTCTAAAGCACCCGAGAGCGTTTTTTTCCATGCCAACCTAACCAGAGTGACGGGAGCGGCACAATTCAGAAAAAGTGCTCAGCTCGCCGAGAAAATGCGATTTAAGCAATAAAATTAAAAATGCTTATAAAACATAAACCAAACGTTGGAGGTGGTCATTTCTTCATGCGCAGTGATAAACTCGGCACTCTAAAGCACCCGAGAGCGTTTTTTTCGATGCCAACCTAACCAGAGTGACGGGAGCGGCACAATTCAGAAAAAGTGCTCAGCTCGCCGAGAAAATGCGATTTAAGCAATAAAATTAAAAATGCTTATAAAACATAAACCAAACGTTGGAGGTGGTCATTTCTTCATGCGCAGTGATAAACTCGGCACTCTAAAGCACCCGAGAGCGTTTTATTCGATGCCAACCTAACCAGAGTGACGGGAGCGGCACAATTCAGAAAAAGCGCTCAGCTCGCCGAGAAAATGCGATTTAAGCAATAAAATTAAAAATGCTTATAAAACATAAACCAAACGTTGGAGGTGGTCATTTCTTCATGCGCAGTGATAAACTCGGCACTCTAAAGCACCCGAGAGCGTTTTTTTCCATGCCAACCTAACCAGAGTGACGGGAGCGGCACAATTCAGAAAAAGTGCTCAGCTCGCCGAGAAAATGCGATTTAAGCAATAAAATTAAAAATGCTTATAAAACATAAACCAAACGTTGGAGGTGGTCATTTCTTCATGCGCAGTGATAAACTCGGCACTCTAAAGCACCCGAGAGCGTTTTTTTCGATGCCAACCTAACCAGAGTGACGGGAGCGGCACAATTCAGAAAAAGTGCTCAGCTCGCCGAGAAAATGCGATTTAAGCAATAAAATTAAAAATGCTTATAAAACATAAACCAAACGTTGGAGGTGGTCATTTCTTCATGCACAGTGATAAACTCGGCACTCTAAAGCACCCGAGAGCGTTTTTTTCGATGCCAACCTAACCAGAGTGACGGGAGCGGCACAATTCAGAAAAAGTGCTCAGCTCGCCGAGAAAATGCGATTTAAGCAATAAAATTAAAAATGCTTATAAAACCTAAACCAAACGTTGGAGGTGGTCATTTCTTCATGCGCAGTGATAAACTCGGCACTCTAAAGCACCCGAGAGCGTTTTTTTGGATGCCAACCTAACCAGAGTGACGGGAGCGGCACAATTCAGAAAAAGTGCTCAGCTCGCCGAGAAAATGCGATTTAAGCAATAAAATTAAAAATGCTTATAAAATATAAACCAAACGTTGTAGATGGTCATTTCTTATTACGCAGTAATAAACTCGGCACTCTAAAGCACCCGAGAGCGTTTTTTTCCATGCCAACCTAACCAGAGTGACGGGAGCGGCACAATTCAGAAAAAGTGCTCAGCTCGCCGAGAAAATGCGATTTAAGCAATAAAATTAAAAATGCTTATAAAACATAAACCAAACGTTGGAGGTGGTCATTTCTTCATGCGCAGTGATAAACTCGGCACTCTAAAGCACCCGAGAGCGTTTTTTTCGATGCCAACCTAACCAGAGTGACGGGAGCGGCACAATTCAGAAAAAGTGCTCAGCTCGCCGAGAAAATGCGATTTAAGCAATAAAATTAAAAATGCTTATAAAACATAAACCAAACGTTGGAGGTGGTCATTTCTTCATGCACAGTGATAAACTCGGCACTCTAAAGCACCCGAGAGCGTTTTTTTCCATGCCAACCTAACCAGAGTGACGGGAGCGGCACAATTCAGAAAAAGTGCTCAGCTCGCCGAGAAAATGCGATTTAAGCAATAAAATTAAAAATGCTTATAAAACATAAACCAAACGTTGGAGGTGGTCATTTCTTCATGCGCAGTGATAAACTCGGCACTCTAAAGCACCCGAGAGCGTTTTTTTCCATGCCAACCTAACCAGAGTGACGGGAGCGGCACAATTCAGAAAAAGCGCTCAGCTCGCCGAGAAAATGCGATTTAAGCAATAAAATTAAAAATGCTTATAAAACATAAACCAAACGTTGGAGGTGGTCATTTCTTCATGCACAGTGATAAACTCGGCACTCTAAAGCACCCGAGAGCGTTTTTTTCGATGCCAACCTAACCAGAGTGACGGGAGCGGCACAATTCAGAAAAAGTGCTCAGCTCGCCGAGAAAATGCGATTTAAGCAATAAAATTAAAAATGCTTATAAAACATAAACCAAACGTTGTAAATGGTCATTTCTTATTACGCAGTAATAAACTCGGCACTCTAAAGCACCCGAGAGCGTTTTTTTCGATGCCAACCTAACCAGAGTGACGGGAGCGGCACAATTCAGAAAAAGCGCTCAGCTCGCCGAGAAAATGCGATTTAAGCAATAAAATTAAAAATGCTTATAAAACATAAACCAAACGTTGGAGGTGGTCTTTTCTTCATGTGCAGTGATAAACTCGGCACTCTAAAGCACCTGAGAGCGTTTTTTTCCATGCCAACCTAAACAGAGTGACGGGAGCGGCACAATTCAGAAAAAGTGCTCAGCTCGCCGAGAAAATGCGATTTAAGCAATAAAATTAAAAATGCTTATAAAACATAAACCAAACGTTGTAGATGGTCATTTCTTATTACGCAGTAATAAACTCGGCACTCTAAAGCACCCGAGAGCGTTTTTTTCCATGCCAACCTAACCAGAGTGACGGGAGCGGCACAATTCAGAAAAAGTGCTCAGCTCGCCGAGAAAATGCGATTTAAGCAATAAAATTAAAAATGCTTATAAAACATAAACCAAACGTTGTAAATGGTCATTTCTTATTACGCAGTAATAAACTCGGCACTCTAAAGCACCCGAGAGCGTTTTTTTCGATGCCAACCTAACCAGAGTGACGGGAGCGGCACAATTCAGAAAAAGCGCTCAGCTCGCCGAGAAAATGCGATTTAAGCAATAAAATTAAAAATGCTTATAAAACATAAACCAAACGTTGGAGGTGGTCTTTTCTTCATGTGCAGTGATAAACTCGGCACTCTAAAGCACCTGAGAGCGTTTTTTTCCATGCCAACCTAAACAGAGTGACGGGAGCGGCACAATTCAGAAAAAGTGCTCAGCTCGCCGAGAAAATGCGATTTAAGCAATAAAATTAAAAATGCTTATAAAACATAAACCAAACGTTGTAGATGGTCATTTCTTATTACGCAGTAATAAACTCGGCACTCTAAAGCACCCGAGAGCGTTTTTTTCCATGCCAACCTAACCAGAGTGACGGGAGCGGCACAATTCAGAAAAAGTGCTCAGCTCGCCGAGAAAATGCGATTTAAGCAATAAAATTAAAAATGCTTATAAAACATAAACCAAACGTTGGAGGTGGTCATTTCTTCATGCGCAGTGATAAACTCGGCACTCTAAAGCACCCGAGAGCGTTTTTTTCGATGCCAACCTAACCAGAGTGACGGGAGCGGCACAATTCAGAAAAAGTGCTCAGCTCGCCGAGAAAATGCGATTTAAGCAATAAAATTAAAAATGCTTATAAAACATAAACCAAACGTTGGAGGTGGTCATTTCTTCATGCGCAGTGATAAACTCGGCACTCTAAAGCACCCGAGAGCGTTTTTTTTCGATGCCAACCTAACCAGAGTGACGGGAGCGGCACAATTCAGAAAAAGTGCTCAGCTCGCCGAGAAAATGCGATTTAAGCAATAAAATTAAAAATGCTTATAAAACATAAACCAAACGTTGGAGGTGGTCATTTCTTCATGCGCAGTGATAAACTCGGCACTCTAAAGCACCCGAGAGCGTTTTTTTCGATGCCAACCTAACCAGAGTGACGGGAGCGGCACAATTCAGAAAAAGTGCTCAGCTCGCCGAGAAAATGCGATTTAAGCAATAAAATTAAAAATGCTTATAAAACATAAACCAAACGTTGTAAATGGTCATTTCTTATTACGCAGTAATAAACTCGGCACTCTAAAGCACCCGAGAGCGTTTTTTTCGATGCCAACCTAACCAGAGTGACGGGAGCGGCACAATTCAGAAAAAGCGCTCAGCTCACCGAGAAAATGCGATTTAAGCAATAAAATTAAAAATGCTTATAAAACATAAACCAAACGTTGGAGGTGGTCTTTTCTTCATGTGCAGTGATAAACTCGGCACTCTAAAGCACCCGAGAGCGTTTTTTTCCATGCCAACCTAAACAGAGTGACGGGAGCGGCACAATTCAGAAAAAGTGCTCAGCTCGCCGAGAAAATGCGATTTAAGCAATAAAATTAAAAATGCTTATAAAACATAAACCAAACGTTGTAGATGGTCATTTCTTATTACGCAGTAATAAACTCGGCACTCTAAAGCACCCGAGAGCGTTTTTTTCCATGCCAACCTAACCAGAGTGACGGGAGCGGCACAATTCAGAAAAAGTGCTCAGCTCGCCGAGAAAATGCGATTTAAGCAATAAAATTAAAAATGCTTATAAAACATAAACCAAACGTTGGAGGTGGTCATTTCTTCATGCGCAGTGATAAACTCGGCACTCTAAAGCACCCGAGAGCGTTTTTTTCGATGCCAACCTAACCAGAGTGACGGGAGCGGCACAATTCAGAAAAAGTGCTCAGCTCGCCGAGAAAATGCGATTTAAGCAATAAAATTAAAAATGCTTATAAAACATAAACCAAACGTTGTAGATGGTCATTTCTTATTACGCAGTAATAAACTCGGCACTCTAAAGCACCCGAGAGCGTTTTTTTCCATGCCAACCTAACCAGAGTGACGGGAGCGGCACAATTCAGAAAAAGTGCTCAGCTCGCCGAGAAAATGCGATTTAAGCAATAAAATTAAAAATGCTTATAAAACATAAACAAAACGTTGGAGGTGGTCATTTCTTCATGCGCAGTGATAAACTCGGCACTCTAAAGCACCCGAGAGCGTTTTTTTCCATGCCAACCTAACCAGAGTGACGGGAGCGGCACAATTCAGAAAAAGTGCTCAGCTCGCCGAGAAAATGCGATTTAAGCAATAAAATTAAAAATGCTTATAAAACATAAACCAAACGTTGGAGGTGGTCATTTCTTCATGCGCAGTGATAAACTCGGCACTCTAAAGCACCCGAGAGCGTTTTATTCGATGCCAACCTAACCAGAGTGACGGGAGCGGCACAATTCAGAAAAAGCGCTCAGCTCGCCGAGAAAATGCGATTTAAGCAATAAAATTAAAAATGCTTATAAAACATAAACCAAACGTTGGAGGTGGTCATTTCTTCATGCACAGTGATAAACTCGGCACTCTAAAGCACCCGAGAGCGTTTTTTTCCATGCCAACCTAACCAGAGTGACGGGAGCGGCACAATTCAGAAAAAGTGCTCAGCTCGCCGAGAAAATGCGATTTAAGCAATAAAATTAAAAATGCTTATAAAACATAAACCAAACGTTGGAGGTGGTCATTTCTTCATGCGCAGTGATAAACTCGGCACTCTAAAGCACCCGAGAGCGTTTTTTTCCATGCCAACCTAACCAGAGTGACGGGAGCGGCACAATTCAGAAAAAGTGCTCAGCTCGCCGAGAAAATGCGATTTAAG
Organism: Syngnathus typhle; assembly: GCF_033458585.1. NCBI lineage: Eukaryota > Metazoa > Chordata > Actinopteri > Syngnathiformes > Syngnathidae > Syngnathus > Syngnathus typhle. The sequence goes on along the minus strand of NW_026871951.1, from coordinate 6,434 downwards.
CAATAAAATTAAAAATGCTTATAAAACATAAACCAAACGTTGGAGGTGGTCATTTCTTCATGCACAGTGATAAACTCGGCACTCTAAAGCACCCGAGAGCGTTTTTTTCGATGCCAACCTAACCAGAGTGACGGGAGCGGCACAATTCAGAAAAAGTGCTCAGCTCGCCGAGAAAATGCGATTTAAGCAATAAAATTAAAAATGCTTATAAAACCTAAACCAAACGTTGGAGGTGGTCATTTCTTCATGCGCAGTGATAAACTCGGCACTCTAAAGCACCCGAGAGCGTTTTTTTGGATGCCAACCTAACCAGAGTGACGGGAGCGGCACAATTCAGAAAAAGTGCTCAGCTCGCCGAGAAAATGCGATTTAAGCAATAAAATTAAAAATGCTTATAAAACATAAACCAAACGTTGGAGGTGGTCATTTCTTCATGCGCAGTGATAAACTCGGCACTCTAAAGCACCCGAGAGCGTTTTATTCGATGCCAACCTAACCAGAGTGACGGGAGCGGCACAATTCAGAAAAAGCGCTCAGCTCGCCGAGAAAATGCGATTTAAGCAATAAAATTAAAAATGCTTATAAAACATAAACCAAACGTTGGAGGTGGTCATTTCTTCATGCACAGTGATAAACTCGGCACTCTAAAGCACCCGAGAGCGTTTTTTTCCATGCCAACCTAACCAGAGTGACGGGAGCGGCACAATTCAGAAAAAGTGCTCAGCTCGCCGAGAAAATGCGATTTAAGCAATAAAATTAAAAATGCTTATAAAACATAAACCAAACGTTGGAGGTGGTCATTTCTTCATGCGCAGTGATAAACTCGGCACTCTAAAGCACCCGAGAGCGTTTTTTTCGATGCCAACCTAACCAGAGTGACGGGAGCGGCACAATTCAGAAAAAGTGCTCAGCTCGCCGAGAAAATGCGATTTAAGCAATAAAATTAAAAATGCTTATAAAACATAAACCAAACGTTGGAGGTGGTCATTTCTTCATGCGCAGTGATAAACTCGGCACTCTAAAGCACCCGAGAGCGTTTTATTCGATGCCAACCTAACCAGAGTGACGGGAGCGGCACAATTCAGAAAAAGCGCTCAGCTCGCCGAGAAAATGCGATTTAAGCAATAAAATTAAAAATGCTTATAAAACATAAACCAAACGTTGGAGGTGGTCATTTCTTCATGCGCAGTGATAAACTCGGCACTCTAAAGCACCCGAGAGCGTTTTTTTCCATGCCAACCTAACCAGAGTGACGGGAGCGGCACAATTCAGAAAAAGTGCTCAGCTCGCCGAGAAAATGCGATTTAAGCAATAAAATTAAAAATGCTTATAAAACATAAACCAAACGTTGGAGGTGGTCATTTCTTCATGCGCAGTGATAAACTCGGCACTCTAAAGCACCCGAGAGCGTTTTTTTCGATGCCAACCTAACCAGAGTGACGGGAGCGGCACAATTCAGAAAAAGTGCTCAGCTCGCCGAGAAAATGCGATTTAAGCAATAAAATTAAAAATGCTTATAAAACATAAACCAAACGTTGGAGGTGGTCATTTCTTCATGCACAGTGATAAACTCGGCACTCTAAAGCACCCGAGAGCGTTTTTTTCGATGCCAACCTAACCAGAGTGACGGGAGCGGCACAATTCAGAAAAAGTGCTCAGCTCGCCGAGAAAATGCGATTTAAGCAATAAAATTAAAAATGCTTATAAAACCTAAACCAAACGTTGGAGGTGGTCATTTCTTCATGCGCAGTGATAAACTCGGCACTCTAAAGCACCCGAGAGCGTTTTTTTGGATGCCAACCTAACCAGAGTGACGGGAGCGGCACAATTCAGAAAAAGTGCTCAGCTCGCCGAGAAAATGCGATTTAAGCAATAAAATTAAAAATGCTTATAAAATATAAACCAAACGTTGTAGATGGTCATTTCTTATTACGCAGTAATAAACTCGGCACTCTAAAGCACCCGAGAGCGTTTTTTTCCATGCCAACCTAACCAGAGTGACGGGAGCGGCACAATTCAGAAAAAGTGCTCAGCTCGCCGAGAAAATGCGATTTAAGCAATAAAATTAAAAATGCTTATAAAACATAAACCAAACGTTGGAGGTGGTCATTTCTTCATGCGCAGTGATAAACTCGGCACTCTAAAGCACCCGAGAGCGTTTTTTTCGATGCCAACCTAACCAGAGTGACGGGAGCGGCACAATTCAGAAAAAGTGCTCAGCTCGCCGAGAAAATGCGATTTAAGCAATAAAATTAAAAATGCTTATAAAACATAAACCAAACGTTGGAGGTGGTCATTTCTTCATGCACAGTGATAAACTCGGCACTCTAAAGCACCCGAGAGCGTTTTTTTCCATGCCAACCTAACCAGAGTGACGGGAGCGGCACAATTCAGAAAAAGTGCTCAGCTCGCCGAGAAAATGCGATTTAAGCAATAAAATTAAAAATGCTTATAAAACATAAACCAAACGTTGGAGGTGGTCATTTCTTCATGCGCAGTGATAAACTCGGCACTCTAAAGCACCCGAGAGCGTTTTTTTCCATGCCAACCTAACCAGAGTGACGGGAGCGGCACAATTCAGAAAAAGCGCTCAGCTCGCCGAGAAAATGCGATTTAAGCAATAAAATTAAAAATGCTTATAAAACATAAACCAAACGTTGGAGGTGGTCATTTCTTCATGCACAGTGATAAACTCGGCACTCTAAAGCACCCGAGAGCGTTTTTTTCGATGCCAACCTAACCAGAGTGACGGGAGCGGCACAATTCAGAAAAAGTGCTCAGCTCGCCGAGAAAATGCGATTTAAGCAATAAAATTAAAAATGCTTATAAAACATAAACCAAACGTTGTAAATGGTCATTTCTTATTACGCAGTAATAAACTCGGCACTCTAAAGCACCCGAGAGCGTTTTTTTCGATGCCAACCTAACCAGAGTGACGGGAGCGGCACAATTCAGAAAAAGCGCTCAGCTCGCCGAGAAAATGCGATTTAAGCAATAAAATTAAAAATGCTTATAAAACATAAACCAAACGTTGGAGGTGGTCTTTTCTTCATGTGCAGTGATAAACTCGGCACTCTAAAGCACCTGAGAGCGTTTTTTTCCATGCCAACCTAAACAGAGTGACGGGAGCGGCACAATTCAGAAAAAGTGCTCAGCTCGCCGAGAAAATGCGATTTAAGCAATAAAATTAAAAATGCTTATAAAACATAAACCAAACGTTGTAGATGGTCATTTCTTATTACGCAGTAATAAACTCGGCACTCTAAAGCACCCGAGAGCGTTTTTTTCCATGCCAACCTAACCAGAGTGACGGGAGCGGCACAATTCAGAAAAAGTGCTCAGCTCGCCGAGAAAATGCGATTTAAGCAATAAAATTAAAAATGCTTATAAAACATAAACCAAACGTTGGAGGTGGTCATTTCTTCATGCGCAGTGATAAACTCGGCACTCTAAAGCACCCGAGAGCGTTTTTTTCGATGCCAACCTAACCAGAGTGACGGGAGCGGCACAATTCAGAAAAAGTGCTCAGCTCGCCGAGAAAATGCGATTTAAGCAATAAAATTAAAAATGCTTATAAAACATAAACCAAACGTTGTAGATGGTCATTTCTTATTACGCAGTAATAAACTCGGCACTCTAAAGCACCCGAGAGCGTTTTTTTCCATGCCAACCTAACCAGAGTGACGGGAGCGGCACAATTCAGAAAAAGTGCTCAGCTCGCCGAGAAAATGCGATTTAAGCAATAAAATTAAAAATGCTTATAAAACATAAACAAAACGTTGGAGGTGGTCATTTCTTCATGCGCAGTGATAAACTCGGCACTCTAAAGCACCCGAGAGCGTTTTTTTCCATGCCAACCTAACCAGAGTGACGGGAGCGGCACAATTCAGAAAAAGTGCTCAGCTCGCCGAGAAAATGCGATTTAAGCAATAAAATTAAAAATGCTTATAAAACATAAACCAAACGTTGGAGGTGGTCATTTCTTCATGCGCAGTGATAAACTCGGCACTCTAAAGCACCCGAGAGCGTTTTTTTCCATGCCAACCTAACCAGAGTGACGGGAGCGGCACAATTCAGAAAAAGTGCTCAGCTCGCCGAGAAAATGCGATTTAAGCAATAAAATTAAAAATGCTTATAAAACATAAACCAAACGTTGTAGATGGTCATTTCTTATTACGCAGTAATAAACTCGGCACTCTAAAGCACCCGAGAGCGTTTTTTTCCATGCCAACCTAACCAGAGTGACGGGAGCGGCACAATTCAGAAAAAGTGCTCAGCTCGCCGAGAAAATGCGATTTAAGCAATAAAATTAAAAATGCTTATAAAACATAAACCAAACGTTGGAGGTGGTCATTTCTTCATGCGCAGTGATAAACTCGGCACTCTAAAGCACCCGAGAGCGTTTTATTCGATGCCAACCTAACCAGAGTGACGGGAGCGGCACAATTCAGAAAAAGCGCTCAGCTCGCCGAGAAAATGCGATTTAAGCAATAAAATTAAAAATGCTTATAAAACATAAACCAAACGTTGGAGGTGGTCATTTCTTCATGCACAGTGATAAACTCGGCACTCTAAAGCACCCGAGAGCGTTTTTTTCCATGCCAACCTAACCAGAGTGACGGGAGCGGCACAATTCAGAAAAAGTGCTCAGCTCGCCGAGAAAATGCGATTTAAGCAATAAAATTAAAAATGCTTATAAAACATAAACCAAACGTTGGAGGTGGTCATTTCTTCATGCGCAGTGATAAACTCGGCACTCTAAAGCACCCGAGAGCGTTTTTTTCCATGCCAACCTAACCAGAGTGACGGGAGCGGCACAATTCAGAAAAAGTGCTCAGCTCGCCGAGAAAATGCGATTTAAGCAATAAAATTAAAAATGCTTATAAAACATAAACCAAACGTTGGAGGTGGTCATTTCTTCATGCACAGTGATAAACTCGGCACTCTAAAGCACCCGAGAGCGTTTTTTTCGATGCCAACCTAACCAGAGTGACGGGAGCGGCACAATTCAGAAAAAGTGCTCAGCTCGCCGAGAAAATGCGATTTAAGCAATAAAATTAAAAATGCTTATAAAACCTAAACCAAACGTTGGAGGTGGTCATTTCTTCATGCGCAGTGATAAACTCGGCACTCTAAAGCACCCGAGAGCGTTTTTTTGGATGCCAACCTAACCAGAGTGACGGGAGCGGCACAATTCAGAAAAAGTGCTCAGCTCGCCGAGAAAATGCGATTTAAGCAATAAAATTAAAAATGCTTATAAAACATAAACCAAACGTTGGAGGTGGTCATTTCTTCATGCGCAGTGATAAACTCGGCACTCTAAAGCACCCGAGAGCGTTTTATTCGATGCCAACCTAACCAGAGTGACGGGAGCGGCACAATTCAGAAAAAGCGCTCAGCTCGCCGAGAAAATGCGATTTAAGCAATAAAATTAAAAATGCTTATAAAACATAAACCAAACGTTGGAGGTGGTCATTTCTTCATGCACAGTGATAAACTCGGCACTCTAAAGCACCCGAGAGCGTTTTTTTCCATGCCAACCTAACCAGAGTGACGGGAGCGGCACAATTCAGAAAAAGTGCTCAGCTCGCCGAGAAAATGCGATTTAAGCAATAAAATTAAAAATGCTTATAAAACATAAACCAAACGTTGGAGGTGGTCATTTCTTCATGCGCAGTGATAAACTCGGCACTCTAAAGCACCCGAGAGCGTTTTTTTCGATGCCAACCTAACCAGAGTGACGGGAGCGGCACAATTCAGAAAAAGTGCTCAGCTCGCCGAGAAAATGCGATTTAAGCAATAAAATTAAAAATGCTTATAAAACATAAACCAAACGTTGGAGGTGGTCATTTCTTCATGCACAGTGATAAACTCGGCACTCTAAAGCACCCGAGAGCGTTTTTTTCGATGCCAACCTAACCAGAGTGACGGGAGCGGCACAATTCAGAAAAAGTGCTCAGCTCGCCGAGAAAATGCGATTTAAGCAATAAAATTAAAAATGCTTATAAAACCTAAACCAAACGTTGGAGGTGGTCATTTCTTCATGCGCAGTGATAAACTCGGCACTCTAAAGCACCCGAGAGCGTTTTTTTGGATGCCAACCTAACCAGAGTGACGGGAGCGGCACAATTCAGAAAAAGTGCTCAGCTCGCCGAGAAAATGCGATTTAAGCAATAAAATTAAAAATGCTTATAAAATATAAACCAAACGTTGTAGATGGTCATTTCTTATTACGCAGTAATAAACTCGGCACTCTAAAGCACCCGAGAGCGTTTTTTTCCATGCCAACCTAACCAGAGTGACGGGAGCGGCACAATTCAGAAAAAGTGCTCAGCTCGCCGAGAAAATGCGATTTAAGCAATAAAATTAAAAATGCTTATAAAACATAAACCAAACGTTGTAGATGGTCATTTCTTATTACGCAGTAATAAACT